>NC_135233.1:990931852-991240662 GCF_051348905.1 Ranitomeya variabilis | reverse complement strand
AAAAAATCATTTTTGAGGAAAGAAAAATAATTTTATATTTTCATGGCTCTGCGTTATAAACTTCTGTGAAGCACCTGGGGGTTTTAAGTGCTCACTATACATCTAGATTAGTTCCTTGGGGGGGTCTAGTTTCCAAAATGGGGTCACTTGTAGGGGAGCTCTAATGTTTAGGCACACAGGGGCTCTCCGAACGCAACATGGTGTCCACTAACGATTGGAGCTAATTTTCCATTGAAAAAGTCAAATGGCTCGCCTTCCCTTCCAAGCCTTGCCGTGCACCCAAACAGTGGTTTACCCCCACATATGAGGTATCGGCGTACTCAAGAGAAATTGCCCAACAAATTTTAGGATCCATTTTATCCTGTTGCCCATGTGAAAATGAAAAAATTGAGGCTAAAAAAATTTTTTGTGAAAAAAAAGTACTTTTTCATTTTTACGGATCAATTTGTGAAGCACCTGGGGGATTAAAGTGCTCACTATGCATCTAGATAAGTTCCTTGGGGCATCTAGTTTCCAAAATGGGGTCACTTGTGGGGGAGCTCCAATGTTTAGGCACACGGGGGCTCTCCAAACGCGACATGGTGTCCGCTAAAGATTGGAGCCAATTTTTCATTGAAAAAGTCAAATGGCGCTCCTTCGCTTCCGAGCCCTGCCGTGCCCACAAACAGTGGTTTACCCCCACATATGAGGTATCAACGTACTCAGGACAAATTGGACAACAACTTTTGTGGTCCAGTTTCTCTTTTTACCCTTGGGAAAATAAAAAAATTGTTGCTAAAAGATCATTTTTGTGACTAAAAAGTTAAATGTTCACTTTTTCCTTCCATGTTGCTTCTGCTGTTGTGAAACACCTGAAGGGTTAATGAACTTCTTGAATGTGGTTTTGAGCACCTTGAGGGGTGCAGTTTTTAGAATGGTGTCACTTTTGGGTATTTTCAGCCATATAGAACCCTCAAACTGACTTCAAATGTGAGGTGGTCCCTAAAAAAAATGGTTTTGTAAATTTTGTTGTAAAAATGAGAAATCACTGGTCAAATTTTAACCCTTATAACTTCCTAGCAAAAAAAAAATGTATTTCCAAAATTGTGCTGATGTAAAGTAGACATGTGGGAAATGTTATTTATTAACTATTTTGTGTCACATAACTCTCTGGTTTAACAGAATAAAAATTAAAAATGTGAAAATTGCGAAATTTTCAAAATTTTCGCCAAATTTCCGTTTTTTTCACAAATAAACTCAGAAATTATCGACCTAAATTTACCACTAACATGAAGCCCAATATGTCACGAAAAAACAATCTCAGAACCGCAAGGATCCGTTGAAGCATTCCTGAGTTATTACCTCATAAAGGGACACTGGTCAGAATTGCAAAAAATGGCAAGGTCATTAAGGCCAAAATAGGCTGGGTCATGAAGGGGTTAATAGTTATGTACCATGTTCAGTAATACTATAAGTGGATATATATTAACACTTTACAATGTAATACTAATCTTTTTTGCAGCAGTGCTTTTCTGGATGTATATACTTTCCAAAATTGGCATGAAATGCTTGAGTATTACTTAAGGTACCGTCACACTCAGCGACGCTGCAGCGATATAGACAACGAGCCGATCGCTGCAGCGTCGCTGTTTTGGTCGCTGTAGAGATGTCAAACACAGCAGCTCCAGAACGATGCAGGAGCGATCCAGTGACGTAACGGCGACTCACTTATCGTTCTCACAGGTCGTTAGCTCCATGTAAAACATCGCTGGCATCGTTGCTTTTCCTGTCAAACACGACGATACACGCCGATCTGATGACCAAATAAAGTTCTGGACTTCTAGCTCCGACCAGCGATATCACAGCAGGATCCAGATCGCTGCTGCGTGTCAAACACAACGAGATCGCTATCCAGGACGCTGCAATGTCACGGATTGTTGTCGTTCTCGTTGTAAAGTTGTTTAGTGTGAAGGTACCTTTAGTTGCATAATCTACCCCTTTGAAGTACTATAGCCCCTGGCATACTCTCGTCAGTTTTACATTTTTTATCATTTACAATGAAATCATTCTCTATTTTTTAATGGCTTTACGGAAATTAATTGTTTAATAAAGTTGTGGTAAGGTTCCCTTTTTTCATATTTTCTGTACAAATGGACCTTATTATATAGTGCCTCATTGGTGTACTATTAGGAGCTTATCTAAGCTGGAGGAGAGAATATGTCAGTAAGCAGTCAGTAAGCATGCCGAATCTCCAATTATAACTAGCAAACTGTACATGTGGGCCTGAATAATTATCCAACAGTTCAATGCATGTCCAACGTTTTCACATATATACGGTAACACTGTTCTATGTACCAGGATGGAGATGGGGGCCCTGCATACCAGGATAGGGATTAGGAGGACATGCCTACCAAACTAGGGATGAGGGAGCCATGCACACCAGGATGAGGAAGGAAGGGCCATGCACACCAGGATAGGGATGAGAGGGACCATGCATAACAAGATGGGGATGAGGGGCCATGTATGCCAGGACTGGGATGAGGGGCCTTTGAGATATGTCCATTAAGGAATACAGAATGTAAAAAAATAACTCACCTCGACCTCTGGAGGAACTCCGACCTCTAGGAGCCCCTACTACTGTTCCCACTCCTCCGCCACTGCCCCGCCCCATAAGGCGCAGCACAGCAGCACTGTTAACGGACATTGAGAAGTTTCTCTGTTGAAATAGAAAAACAAAAAATAAGTTAGAACATCAAAATACAAAACCGTTATAGGGAAAGAACATCAGCATTTACAAGACTGTCAAAAAAATCCCCCCTGTACAATCATCAGATAATTTCATCAGCAGCAAAATTCTACTATATTATATTAGTGTTGATGGTTTGGGAACCTGTCAGCTTAAAAATGTTGTGCAATCAATCATTATGGACAGCAAGGTACAGAGCAGGAGCCCAGAAGATTGTTGCATGGAGTGCTTTTTAGAAAACTTTCAGCTAAAAAAACCCTCAAGATTATTCTGGGTTTAAGAGTCTAGAAGCAAGTCCTAATCAGAAATTAGCAGTTACCCTTTTTTTCGGATTATAAAATGCACTTATTCCTTCCAAATATGGGGAGGAAAATGGGGGGTGCGCCTTATAGTCCGGATGTACCTGCTCTGGCTGTGGTGAGGAGGTGGGGGAGCGACAGTGACGGAGCAGCGGGTTATAGGAGGCAGGAGCTGGCAGCCGCAGCTATCTCCTGTACCCGCTGCTAAAGAGAAAGGAATATTCACTGCATTCCATACCTATCTGGAGGGCAATGAATATTAATTACTCTTTAACCCCTTTACCCCCAAGGGTGGCTTGCACGTTATTGACCGGGCCAATTTTTACAATTCTGACCACTGTCCCTTTATGAGGTTATAACTCTGGAACGCTTCAACGGATCCCGGTGATTCTGACATTGTTTTCTCCTGACATATTGGGCTTCATGATAGTGGTAAAATTTCTTTGATATTACCTGCATTTATTTGTGAAAAAAATGGAAGATTGGCATAAAGTTTGAAAATTTCGCAATTTTCCAAATTTGAATTTTTATGCCCTTAAATCACAGAGATATGTCACACAAAATACTTAATAGGTAACATTTCCCACCTGTCTACTTTACATCAGCACAATTTTGGAACCAACATTTTTTTTTTGTTAGGGGGTTATGGGGTTATAAGGGTTAAAAGTTGACCAGCAATTTCTCATTTTTACAACACCATTTTTTTTAGGGACCACATTACATTTGAAGTCATTTTGAGGGGTCTATGATAAAAAAATAACCAAGTGTGACACCATTCTAAAAACTGCACCCCTCAAGGTGCTCAAAACCACATTCAAGAAGTTTATTAACCCTTCAGGTGTTTCACAGGGATTTTTGGAATGTTTAAAAACAAAATGAACATTTAACTTTTTTCACAAAAATTTACTTCAGCTCCAATTTGTTTTATTTTTCCAAAGGTAACAGGAGAAAATGGACCCCAAAAGTGGTTGTACAATTTGTCCCGAGTACGCTGATACCCCATATTTGGGGGTAAACCACTGTTTGGGCGCATGGCAGAGCTCGGAAGGGAAGGAGCGCCTTTTGACTTTTCAATGCAAAATTGACAGGAATTGAGATGGGACGCCATGTTGCGTTTGGAGCCACTGATGTGCCTAAACATTGAAACCCCCCACAAGTGACACCATTTTGGAAAGTAGACCCCTAAGGAACTTATCTAGATGTGTGGTGAGCACTTTGACCCACCAAGTGCTTCACAGAAGTTTATAATGTAGAGCCGTAAAAATAAAAATAAAAATTTTTTCCCACAAAAATTATTTTTTAGCCCCCAGTTTTGTATTTTCCCAACGGTAACAGGAGAAATTGGACCCCAAAAGTTGTTGTTTAATTTGTCCTGAGTACGCTGATACCCCATATGCGGGGGGAACCACCGTTTGGGCGCATGGGAGGGCTCGGAAGGGAAGGAGCGCCATTTGGAATGCAGACTTAGATGGAATGGTCTGCAGGCATCACATTGCGTTTGCAGAGCCCCTAATGTACCTAAACAGTAGAAACCCCCCACAAGTGACCCCATATTGGAAACTAGACCCCCCCAAGGAACTTATCTAGATGTGTTGTGAGAACTCTGAACCCCCAAGTGTTTCACTACAGTTTATAATGCAGAGCGGTGAAAATTAAAAAAAAAAATTTTTCCCACAAAAATTATTTTTTAGCCCCCAGTTTTGTATTTTTCCAAGGGTAACAGTTGAAATTGAACACCAAAAGTTGTTGTCCAATTTGTCCCGAGTACGCTGATACCCCATATGTTGGGGTAAACCCCTGTTTGGGCGCACGGGAGATCTCAGAAGGGAAGGAGCACTGTTTTACTTTTTCAATGCAGAATTGGCTGGAATTGAGATCGGACGCCATGTCGCGTTTGGAGAGCCCCTGATGTGCCTAAACAGTGGAAACCCCCCAATTATAACTGAAACTTTAATCCAAACACACCCCTAACCCTAATCTCAACGGTAACCCTAACCACACCCCTAACCCTGACACACCCCTAACCCTAATCCCAACGGTAAATGTAATCCAAACCCTAACCCTAACTTTAGCCCCCAACCCTAACTTTAGCCCCAACCCTAACTTTAGCCCCAACCCTAACTTTAGCCCCAACCCTAACCCTAGCCCTAACCCTAATGGGAAATAGGGAAAAATTAAAAAAATGTATTTATTTCCAAACTAAGGGGGTGATGAAGGGGGGGGGGGGGGTTGATTTACTTTTATAGCGGGTTTTTTAGTGGATTTTTATGATTGGCAGCCGTCACACACTAAAAGACACTTTTTATTGCAAAAAATATTGTTTGCGTTACCATATTTTGAGAGCTATAATTTTTCCATATTTTGGTCCACAGAGTCATGTAAGGTCTTGTTTTTTGCGGGACGAGTTGACGTTTTTATTGGTAACATTTTCGGGCACGTGACATTTTTTGATCGCTTTTTATTCCGATTTTTGTGAGGCGGAATGACCAAAAACCAGGGGGCGTTTATACAGTTCTGCGTTTGGTAAAATGGATAAAGCAGTTTTATTCTTCGGGTCAGTGCGATTACAGCGATACCTCGTCTATATCATTTTTTTCATGTTTTGGCGCTTTTATATGATAAACTATTTTATAGAAAAAAATTATTTTCGCATCTCTTTATTCTGAGGACTATAACTTTTTTATTTTTTCGCTGATGATGCTGTATGGAGGCTCGTTTTTTGCGGGATAAGTTGACGTTTTCAGCGGTATCGTGGTTATTTATATCCGTCTTTTTGATCGCGTGTTATTCCACTTTTTGTTCGGAGGTATGATAATAAAGCGTTGTTTTTTTGCCTTTTTTTTTTTTTTTTTTTAACGGTGTTCACTGAAGGGGGTGGGACAGTTTTATGGGTCGGGTCCTTACGGTCGCGGCGATACTAAATATGTGTTTTATTGTTTTTTTATTATTATTTAGATAAAGGAATGGATTTATTGGAACAATATTTTTTTTTATTATTATTATTATTTATTTAGGAATTATTTTTTTTTTCACACATGTAATTTTTTTTTTTAACTTTGCCCCAGGGGGGGACATCACAGTAAAGTGACAGATCGCTGATCTGACACTTTGCTGTGCACTGTGTCAGATCAGCGATCTGACATGCACAACAGGGAGGCTTCCCTGCGCCTGCTCTGAGCAGGCGCTGTGAAGCCACCTCCCTGCAGGACCCGGATGCAGCCCCGCGGCCATTTTGGATCCGGGGCCTGCAGGGAGGAGACACTCGGTACAAGGTGAGCACATCGCCTTGTACCGATCGTCTCAGGGAAGCACGCAGGGAGCCCCCTCCCTGTGTGATGCTTCCCTATACTGCCGGAACACTGTTTGATCGCAGAGTGCCGGGGGTTAATGTGCCGGGGGTGGTCCGTGACCGCTCCTGGCACATAGTGCCGGATAGTCAGCTGACACCCTGCCGCGATTGGCCGCGCTCCCCCCGTGAGCGCGGCCGATCGCTCTGGACGTACAATTCCGTCCTTTGGAATTAAGGCCCACCCCACATGGACGGAATAGTACGTCCAATGGCAGAAAGGGGTTAATAGCATTCTGGTATGATTGGCCCCATCCTTATCCTGGTATGCATTGCCCCATGTCATTTTATTTTATTTTTTTATGTTTTTCTGATGGGGCCCTGCATACTAGGATGGAGATGGGGACCCTGCATACCAGGATAGGGATAAGGGGGGATATGCCTACCAAACTAGAGATGAGGGAGCCACGCAGACCAGGATAGGGATGAGAGGGACCATGCACACCAGGATAGGGATGCCAGGATAGGGTTGAGAGGGGCCATGCATAACAGGATGGGGATGAGGGGGCCATACATACCAGGATAGGGATGAGAGGTGCCATGCATACCAGGATGGGGATGAGGGGGCCATACATACCAGGATAGGGATGAGAGGGGCCATGCATACCAGGATGGGGATGAGGGGGCCATGTATGCCAGCACCGGGATGAGGGGCCATGCATACCAGGACACACCATTACTTTTTTGGAGCCAAGTCGCTTTTACTGAGTCTCGGTAGTACCAGTAAAGTGGAGGTATCTGAATTGGGTTTTTTTTTATCAAGTGGAGACTTGCTTTTGGATGAATGTTTTGAAGTTTTCATTTTTACCATTTTAGGGAACATAACATGTTGGATTATTTTAAAAGCACCATTGCAGTGGATTCTATTTTTATTTGGAGTGGTGGCATAAATCTAAAGTCCCTGACCCTAGTATTATACTTACCAGCAGCTGTCCTCAGCTGTTACAAATGCTGCTCTGGTCCTGCGCCACCATCTTGTGACCACAACTCCTGACAGACCAGAAGTCGGAGTTAACAATCACAAGCTCTCAATGTATGTCTATGAGGCCTGCGTTCTGACTCAGACTTAGGCCGGCGTCACACTAGCGAGTTTTACGGACGTATGAGCGCATAAACTACGTCCGTAAAATACGCATTGCACACGGCCCAATGAATCTCTATGGCCCAGCTCCTATCTGCCGTATATTACGCATCCGTAATATACGGTCTTGTACGGCCGTAGAAAATCGCAGCATGCTGCGTTTGTCACCGTATTGCGCAAAAAAATCACCAATGAAAGTCTATGGGGGCGAGAAAAATAAGGATTACACACGGACCAGCAGTGTGACATGCGAGAAATACGCACCGGTGTTAGAGAAAAGCCGGTAATTCAATTGCCGGCTTTTCATTTCTCCTTCACAAACCCGACAGGATATGAGACATGGTTTACATACAGTAAACCATCTCCTATCCCTTTTTTTTTTTTTGCATATTCCACACTACTGTTAGTAGTGTGTATGCGCAAAATTTGGGCGCTGTAGCTTGTAAAATAAAGGGTTAAATGGCGGAAAAAATTGGCGTGGGCTCCCGCGCAATTTTTTCCGCCAGAGTGGTAAAGCCAGTGACTGAGGGCAGATATTAATAGCCTAGAGAGGGTCCATGGTTATTGCCCCCCCCCCCCCCCCCCCCGGCTACAAACATCTGCCCCCAGCCACCCCAGAAAAGGCACATCTGGAAGATGCGCCTACTCTGGCACTTGGCCACTCTCTTCCCACTCCCTTGTAGTGGTGGGATATGGGGTAATGAAGGGTTAATGTCACCTTGCTATTGAAAGGTGACAGTAAGCCCGATTAATAATGGAGAGGCGTCAATTATGACACCTATCCATTATTAATCCAATAGTACGAAATGGTTAATAAAAAACACACATTATTTAAAATTATTTTAATGAAATAAAGACACAGGTTGTTGTAATATTTTATTATACTGGTAATCCACCTGAAGACCCTCGTTCTGTAACAAAGGAAAAATAAAAAACCAACAATATCTCATACCTTCCGTCGCTCAGGTCAAGTCCCACAAAGTAAATCCATCTGAAGGGGTTAAATCATTTTACAGCCAGGAGCTCTGCTAAAGCAGTGCTGGTGCCTATAAAAACCCCGGAGAATGAATGGAAAGCAGGGGAATGTCCTGTAGTTACCTTGAGTCGCGGTGATGCGCCCTCTGCTGGATGTCCTCATGAACTGGAGCCTGGTAAAAGTTCCCACACTCGAGTTCATATGAGGACATCCAGCAGAGGGCGCATCACCGCGACTCAAGGTAACTACAGGACATTCCCCTGCTTTCCATTCATTCTCCGGGGTTTTTATAGGCACGAGCACTGCTTTAGCAGAGCTCCTGGCTGTAAAATGATTTAACCCCTTCAGATGGATTTACTTTGTGGGACTTGACCTGAGCGACGGAAGGTATGAGATATTGTTGGTTTTTTATTTTTCCTTTGTTACAGAACGAGGGTCTTCAGGTGGATTACCAGTATAATAAAATATTACAACAACCTGTGTCTTTATTTCATTAAAATAATTTTAAATAATGTGTGTGTTTTATTAACCATTTCGTACTATTGGATTAATAATGGATAGGTGTCATAATTGACGCCTCTCCATTATTAATCTGGCTTAATGTCACCTTACAATAGCAAGGTGACATTAACCCTTCATTACCCCATATCCCACCGCTACACGGGAGTGGGAAGAGAGTGGCCAAGTGCCAGAATAGGCGCATCTTCCAGATGTGCCTTTTCTGGGGTGGCTGGGGGCAGATGTTTGTAGCCAGGGGGGGCCAATAACCATGGACCCTCTCTAGGTTATTAATATCTTCCCTCAGTCACTGGCTTTACCACTCTGGTGGAGAAAATTGCACGGGAGCCCACACCAATTTTTTCCGCCATTTAACCCTTTATTTTACAAGCTACAGCGCCCAAATTTTGCACATACACACTACTAACATTAGTAGTGTGGAATATGCAAAAAAAAAAAAAGGGATATGAGATGGTTTACTGTATGTAAACCATGTCTCATATGTCGGGTTTGGGAAGGAGAAAGAAAAAGCAGGCAATTGAATTACCGGCTTTTCACATATCTCGCGCTGAATTAAATATAAATACAGTATATCACATATCTCGCGCTGAATTAAATATAAACACAGTATATATATATATATATATATATGTGTGTGTGTGACTCAACTCAATGACAATATATATATATATATATATATATATATATATATATAGAAAAAGGAACAGCACAGAAATACTTATCTTCGGGTGCAAGGCCCCCAGACAACCAGTCCACCGATCATCCAAGTTTCATATATTTCAAAAAAAGAGGCAGCACTCCATTGTTTCAGTGAAAAATGTGCAGGGTTTAATCTACCCACATATTCAGGCAACGTTTCAGCTCACAATGAGCTTTTCTCAAGGCTTGAGAAAAGCTCATTGTGAGCTGAAACGTTGCCTGAATATGTGGGTAGATTAAACCCTGCACATTTTTCACTGAAACAATGGAGTGCTGCCTCTTTTTTTGAAAAAAAATAAAATATATATATATATATATATATATATATATATATATACACACACACATACATACATACTGTATATGTTTTAACGAACATTTGAGCACATAAATCCATTAGATGTCGGTTTTGCAAGCCTGCGCGAAAATATCGCAGTGTACGGATGCCATACGGATTACATACGGAGGATGCCATGCGCAAAATACGCTGACACACCCTGCCTACGGATGACATACGGATCACTATTTTTGGAACATTTCTGCGTATTACGGCCGTAAAATACGGACTGTATTTTCATACGCTGAGTGTGACGCCGGCCTTACCCTGAGAAGGGGCCTCCAGCTCGCCACTGGAGCGATCCGGCAGGTCACAACCTGCTAGATTCGCCTGGAGCGGCACGGAGTACAGCTGGAAAATATGTTACTAAGGGCAGAACTTAGATTAGTGATACCACTAAAGCAGTAATAAAAAAAAAAATAATACTGAAGTGGTGCTTTAAGGGTCGGTTCATATTTATTTTTTGCTCTACGTTGAGAACTTTTTTTATGGAATTAATGCTGCTATATGAATAAAAAATAATAATAATGCCACTCACTGTGCAGTATAAGTGTGAAGGATGGGGGTATTTAATAGCAGCTTACTACCCTCCTAAAAACATGTGTAGATGTAACAGGACATATGGCTCAGCAGGGGGGACCAGCCTTAAGCTGGAGTTACACTAAACGACTTACCAACGATCACGACCAGCGATACGACCTGGCCGTGATCGTTGGTAAGTCGTTGTGTGGTCGCTGGGGAGATGTCACACAGACAGCTCTCTCCAGCGACCAACGATCAGGGGAACGACTTCGGCATCATTGAAACTGTCTTTAACGATGCCGAAGTCCCCCTGCAGCACCCGGGTAACCAGGGTAAACATCGGGTTACTAAGTGCAGGGCCGCGCTTAGTAACCCGATATTTACCCTGGTTACCATTGTAAAAGTTTTAAAAAAAAAAAAAAACACTACATACTCACATTCTGATGTCTGTCACGTCCCCCGCCGGCGTCCACAGGGTTAAAACTGCTTTCGGCAAGAGCGCTGCTAATATGCATGCGCTGCTGCCGAGAGCTTCCCTGCACTGAATGTGTCAGCGCCGGCAGTAACAGTGATGACGTCACCGCTGTGCTCTGCTTTACGGCCGGCGCTGACACAGTCAGTGCAGGGAAGCTCTCGGCAGCAGCGCATGCATATTAGCAGCGCTCTTGCCGAAAGCAGTTTTAACCCTGTGGACGCCGGGGGACGTGACAGACATTAGAATGTGAGTATGTACTGTTGTTTTTTTTTTTAACTTTTACAATGGTAACCAGGGTAAATATCGGGTTACTAAGCGCAGCCCTGCGCTTAGTAACCCGATATTTACCCTGGTTACAAGTGAACACATCACTGGATCGGCGTCACACACGCCGATCCAGCGATGACAGCGGGTGATCAGCGACCAAAAAAAGGTCCTGATCATTCTCATCGACCAACGATCTCCCAGCAGGGGCCTGATCGTTGGTCGCTGTCACACATAACGAGATCGTTAGCGGGATCGTTGCTACGTCACCAAAAGCGTGACATTGCAACGATATCGTTAATGATATCGTTATGTGTGACTCAGCCTTTAGCTTCAGAGGTAAAAATTACCACCCTAACCAGCAAGTCTCAAAGCTCCCACAGGAAAACCCCCCTGTGGATACAGGTCTAACTGCTTTGCTGAATCAGCTAGGATTACATAAGGAAAATATGGACTTATCGCACATCCTAGCCAAACACTGGTTACATTTTTGAGATTTCTGTAGTGGACCAAATGCCTTCCAGGGTCTTGATCCTTTATAGCAGCCCAGGGTGGGGAGGGACGTAGAATGGCTAGTGGGAGCCAGGTAGCAACGTCGTGTTTGGTCCCCAAGCGTAACAGGGGCCCAAACAAACCCGAGGGCGCCAGTACCGCAGCCCTATGAGCTTCCAATGGGAAGTGATGATCTTTCATAGGTTCTGGGAGACGTAGCTACAAACCCTACAGGGCCAGGGAATAAGAACATGCTCAGAGGTTGAAAAGGGCGTAACCAACCAAGGCGATAAAGGCTTGTGTAAGGCCATGTGTAAGGCCCAGCACAAATATGGTCGAACATCAAACCGGTAATTGACATGATCCATCTGTTCATATCTTTTATACTTCACCCATATTTGCATATCTGACCATTGTATATGTATAATAATTGTGCATATAGTGTATTGTCAAGTGTGCCTTAAGGCGATTAAATATATAATTTAACATTGGGCTCCTCTTATCTTGAGCCACACGTCCGTATTCTCGGCTTAACTTTCCATACTACCGGGACTGGTTTCTGGCCTGATATAATCCTGATAACGGACCAAGCTTATGTCTAACGAAGAACTGGTGGCCGTCCTAGCAGGTTGACCAGGCGCTGTTTCACTGGTGCCTTTCAGTCTGTCCGGGTGGTAGGAGGTGTGTCTAAAACTGTACGACGCTGACCTTACGTGTCCAAAGAGGGGTGCGGAACATCACGTTGGTGAAAGTGGGGAGACCGCACTACGTGATCCTTCTGACTTAATAGTGACGTCAGGCAGGGTGGCGAAATGCAGGTTCATCGCAATAAGTGATAAGACAAATTCAATAGCAATACCTGAATTGTATATGGGGGGTTTTTTATTACAATTTGCACACTAAAAACACTTCTCTCCAATATATATATTATATACAGGGAGGTATTGATAAATAATTGCCCTTGAATATTTCAAGCAGACAAAAATAAATCCTGTTGCTATGGAAACAAGTATTCACTTTGACAAGTGCAAGTGCTAAATTTTAGTAGAAAAGGTTACGTCATTTTGAAATTTCATTTTGAAATTGCGGCAAAGAAAAGTTAACCCTGTCAGGTGAAGATCGGAACTTCTGCCAAAACATTGTCTCATTGTCCTGCAACATCTCAATGAAACCTGCATCGAAATTGCTGATCTACAGCCATATTGTCTTGATTTGGCCCCATCAGATTACTACTTCTAAGAATTAAAATATAAAGTTATTGAAAGGACGAACATTCACGAGGTGGTAATGGATGAGGAAGTCAGAACAGAATAGTTTTTTTATACAGGCTCACAATTACGGTGTGTCTACATTTTATTATTGTATTACATACTTTTTATTTATTTTCATATAGTTCTTGCATACTGTGTTCTGAGCAATATAAGCATATCGTGTTTCTCTGATTATAAGACAGGGATTTTTATTATTTTTTGATCCGAAAAATGAATTGGGGTATATTTTCAGGGGCGGTCTTATTTTTTTTCCCCATGAACAACAATCCACATTTATTGTTGAACAAAAAATCTACCTAAATTTACTGTATATACTCAAGTATAAGCCGAGACCCCTAATTTTGCCACAAAAAAACTGGGAAAACTTATTGACTCTAGTATAAGCCGAGGGTGGGAAATGCAGCAGCTACTGGTAAATTACAAAATTAAAAAAAAAGTTACCAATAAAAGTAAAATTAATTGAGACATCAGTAGGTTAAGTGTTTTTGAATATCCATATTGAATCAGGAGCCCCATATAATGCTCCATACAGTTCATGATGGGCCCCATAAGATGCTCCATATTAAAACATGTACCATATAATGCTGCATAAAAGGTTAATGATGGCCCCATAAGATGCTCCATAGAATATTAGGGTATGTGCACATGATGCGGAAAACGCTGCGGATCCGCCGTGTTTCTGCAGCTGCGTGTCCGCAGCAGTTTCCCATGAGTTTACATTACAATGTAAACCTATGGGAAGCAAAAAACGCTGTGCACATGATGAGGAAAAAAACGAGCGGAAATTCAGCGGTTTACATTCCGCAGCATGTCACTTCTTTCTGCGAATTCCGCAGCGGTTTTACAGCTGCTCCTATAGAAAACCGCAGTTGTAAAACCGCAGTGAAATCCGCAGAAAAATCGCGGCAAATCCGCGATAAATCTGCAGCAAAAACGCAGCGTTTTTGCCCTGCAGATTTATCAAATCTGAGCAGGCGGGGACACCAGCGTACTATGGGAGGCAGGTGCCTGTGTAGCCACTGGCTCAGGACACCGGCACTTGCGATATTCAACTGTCCCCATTCCACCGCCGCGCGCCGCTGTGTTTTCTGGCTCTCTGCAGTGACTGTTCAGGCAGAGGGCACGCACTAAACACGTCATCGCGCCCTCTAACCTGAACGTCACAGCCAGAGGACGCGGAAGACCCGGCGCGGTGGTGTAACAGGGACAGGTGAATACCGCATGTAATACTCACCCCCTCCTGGCGCAGTCTCTGCTTCTCCAATGGTCTCCGGCGTGCGAAAGCAGCTTGTTCCGGTGTTCAGTGGTCACGTGGTACCGCTCATTAAAGTAATGAATATGCGCTCCACGCCTATGGGAGTGGAGTCGGATCCATATCAGTTACTTTAAGCAGCGGTACCACGTGACCGCTGAACACAGGAAGAGCTGCGGGCGCCGGAGACTATCTGAGAAGCAGGGATATGCAGAGACGCGCCAGGAGCAGGTGAGTGTGATGTGACAGCCGCCGCTCCTGCGGCTCCCCCTCCGACCCCCTGGGACAATGACTCGAGTATAAGCCGAGAGGGACACTTTTAGCCTAAAAAAAAATGGGCTGAAAATCTCAGCTTATACTCGAGTATATACGGTATTCAAATATAATAATTTCATCTCATTCTGGATCATCAATATAACTCTCCGATCCCTGAATTCCTTCATGGATTTCTTGAGATCCTTATTCCTTTTTCTGTGTACAGCAATCTACTCTCTACACATGCTGATGAACAACAATAGGGTTAGAACCATCACTAATAGATCATTCTGTCCACATACTTATGTAATCAGCAGTACATCCCATGTTTACACCAGGCAATGTGCTGACCAGAACAATGGCCCTGATTACTTTAACCTCTTAAGGACCAAAGGGTATTTCCATTTTTGCGTTTCCATTTTTAGCTTCCCTTCTTCTCACAGGCATAACTTTTTTATTTTTCTGTCAATACGGCCATGTGAGGGCTTGTTTTTTGCGGGAAGATTTGTACTTTTGAATGGCACCATTTATTTTACCATATCATGTACTGGAAAACAGAAAAAAAATTCAAAATGAGGCAAAATTGCAAAAAAAGTGCAATTCCACAATGTTTTTTTTTTGTTTGTTTGTTTTTTTACCATGTTCACTAAATGCTAAAACTGACCCGCCTTTATGATTCTCCAGGTCTTTACAAGTTCACAGACAAAAAAGAACCTAGACACATTTGGTATTTAAGTGGTGAAAAAAATTCCAACGTTTGTAAAAAAAAAAAAAAAAAAAAATTAGATAAATACAAAAATTAAATAAAAAAAAAATGGCATTTTCCAACACCCGTAGCATCTCCATTTTTCAGGATTTTGGGCCGGGTGATGGCTTTTTTGCTGCGTGTCGATCTGACGTTTTTATTGTTACCATGTTGGTGTATATATGATCTTTTGATCACCCGTTACTGCATTTTATTGCAATGTTGCAGTGACCAAAAAATGTAATTATAGCATTTCAAATTTTGTTCTCGCTAAGCCGTTTACCGATTTAATTCTTTTTATATCTTGATAGATCGGGCGATTCTGAACGCAGCGAAACCAAATATGTGTATATTTGAAATTTTTTATTATTATTTTGAATGGGGTGAAAGGGGGTGATTTGAACTTTTATATTTTTTTAAAAACTGTTTTTTGTTTGTTTTCTTACTTTTTACTTGCTTCAATAGTCTCCATGGGAGACTAGAAGCTGCGACCATTATGTAGCAGATATGCTCCTTGCTATGAGCGCTGACCGCTGGGGTCTCCTGCTGACCCCGGGTTGTCATGCCAACCCATCGGCGACCCACGGTCATGTGACACGGGCACCGATGGGAGGAGGTAATGACACGCTTCATGCGTGTGCATGTTAAACGCCGCTGTCAGAGTTTGACAGAAGAATTTAACATGTTAACAGCCGTGGGTAGATCGCGATTCCACCAGCAGCTGGTGTGGGCTCATCGCCGGAGCCTGCACCTAACAGGGCGAGGTGTCCAATGACGGACTCTGCCCGTCATTGGACGTTAAGGGGTTGAGACTGGTGTTGTGCAGGACAATCTTAATGAATGGGGCCTGCTGCAGTAAGACAACCTAATTCATTAAAAGGCACACACCACTTAATTAGGAATCTTAGAAGTTCCATGCACCTCTAGCAGAAATGTACACACACTGCACATATATACACATGATATGGGCACTCACACTGCACATACACATGTATACACACACACACTGCACATACGAACACATGTATCATGTATATGGACACTCACACATGTATATACACACATTGCACATACATACACGTGTATACACACACTGACCATAACAGCCTGTCTCCTCCTCAGCTCTAGACTCCTGCAGATAAGAGACCTTTGGTGACATCATGGTCACATGAACGTGTTGTAACCAAAAGGTTCTTAAGCATTCTTAGCCTCAGAACAGAAAAGCTGGAGGCCCCTAAGAGAGAGGGGGCCCTGGGTGATTGCCCAGCTTGACTAACCCTTAGGGTACCGTCACACAGTGCCATTTTCATCGCTACGACGGCACGATCCGTGACGTCGCAGCGTCGTATGATTATCGCTCCAGCGTCGTAGACTGCGGTCACACGTTGCAATCACGGCGCTGGAGCGATGCCGAAGTCCCCGGGTAACCAGGGTAAACATCGGGTTACTAAGCGCAGGGCCGCGCTTAGTAACCCGATGTTTACCCTGGTTACCAGCGTAAACGTAAAAAAACCAAATAGTACATACTTACATTCCGCTGTCTGTCCCCCGGCGTTCTGCTTCTCTGCACTGTGTAAGCACCATAGCCGGAAAGCAGAGCGGTGACGTCACCGCGTCACCGCTGTGCTCGCTTTCCGGCCGGCAGGCGCTCACAGTGCAGAGAAGCTGAGACGCCGGGGGACAGACACCGGAATGTAAGTATGTACTGTTTGTTTTTTTTACGTTTACGCTGGTAACCAGGGTAAACATCGGGTTACTAAGCGCGGCCCTGCGCTTAGTTACCCGATGTTTACCCTGGTTACAAGCGAACACATCGCTGGATCGGTGTCACACACAACGATCCAGCGATGTCAGCGGGTGATCAAGCGACGAAAGAAAGTTCCAAACGATCTGCTACGACGTACGATTCTCAGCGTGATGTCTGATCGCAGTAGCGTGTAACGATATCGCTAGAACGTCACGAATCGTGCCGTCGTAGCGATGAAAATTTCACTGTGTGACGGTACCCTTACAGATTGTAAATTTTTTTTATCAATTTATATTTTTAATTTTGAGCGGTAGAATCTAACTAAAAAAAAAAAAATCAGCAATTTTCACGGTGTGGTAAAAGATCAGACAACTCTATTCTTTGAGTCATAACGATTATAGCAACAACAGATTTAAATTCAGCTCCGAGGGGTTTTAAATATATAGAAAACCGTAATAAATATACATACAATTATTCCAGTGGTGATAGCAGCACTTGGAGCAGTGACCCCTAAGTTGGAAGAATGGCTACAGCAGATCCCAGGAGCAACATCTGAACTCTGTCCAGAAAAGCGCAGTACTAGGGACAACTAAGATCCTGCACAGAACCCTCAAACTTCCAGGACTCTGGCTGAGGACCTGAGAACGAGCTACATATGCATATGTAAAAAAACGAGATGCTACACATACAGCTGAGCGAGCCGGTCACCAGCTGCCATCTATTGATGCACAGATTGGAAATGGATTTCAGTTTGGAGGATATTGTTGGATAAAGGGTTCAGGTTTCTGAGAAACAATGTAGAAGAAAGATAAAAAAAAACAAAACACAAGAGACATTAAATTAGAGATTGTAATAAGCTACACTAAATAGAAGTGTTTTTAGGGCACTTTTAAAATTGTGGCCCTGAACTTACAAAATATTCTGGGGTTGTGCATTCCAGAGAACTTGAGGAACACAAGAAAATCTTGCAGATGAGAATGAAAGATTTGGATTATGGAGGAAGTTAGTATTGGATGCATTAACAGAACTGAGAGCAAGGTTAGATTAGTGGACATAACATAGGTGATATAGCATGGAGAATTTTTAGCAAGAGCATAAAGATCATACTGTACTCTGTAGTGGATGGACTACTAGTGCAATGGCTGGGGCAGGGGGGAGGCATCAGTTTAGCAGCTGCACAGGAATATGGGCCTGGCTGCTGCATTCAGAATCGGTTGGAAAGGAAGACTCATCAGTAACAAATTACTGAATGCTTTAGTCTATATGACCCTTACCTGCTCCTCCTCAGTAAATGGAACAAGTGCCAAAGGTAGTAGGGGCTCCTCTTTCAAAATAGGCAGAAACTCTTTGTCCAGAAGATCTGAAGGAACCTACAGAACAAAACATACTACTTAGGATTATTAATGCATAGACCTAACAACAAGCCCAAACTGTAAAAGAATATCAAATTTCTGTCATGTAAAAATAAAAAAAATGTTAATCAAGTAATTTTTATTAAGGCATAAATCCAAAATGTAATACAGTCTGACACAAACTCCAGACAGATACCAAAATTACAAAGCAGATTGATATATTTTCCTTCAACCTGAACTAAACCCCTTTACCCAGTGTCCCACCCCCCTTTCCCTCCCAACCTCCCTGTCCTGTAAAATTTAATAAAACACAGAAATATATCACTGCGTTTGCGCCCAAGAATTTGCCCAATTTGAGGAATTTCTGTGCTGTAAATGTGTGCACCAAATTTGTCAATGTTTTACCCCATATAATACATAATTGTTAGTACCCACTTCATAACTGAACAATGATGAGAAAATAATGGAGTGATCATGGTTAACCTCTTGGGATGAAATAAAACATTGTATTTCTATTCACAAAAAGGTTACATATTCTAGACAGGTCATAGTCCTCTTACAAAGGTAGTGGAACAAATACTTATGTTTAAGATTTGCACAAAACTCAACATTTTGTGCCCCTTTCTTATCTAATCTCTGATTTCGAGTGGCGGATTTGAAGTACCGTATTTTCTGGTGTATCAGACGACTGGGCGTATAAGACGACCCCCAACTTTTCCATATAAAATATGGAATTTGGGATATGCCTGCTGTATAAGACGGGGGTCATCTTATACGCCCAGTCATCTTATACAGCGTGTGGTTCCCAGGGTCTGAAGGAGAGGAGACTCTCCTTCAGGCCCTGGGATCCATATTCATGTTAAAAATAAAGAATAAAAATAAAAAATATGTATATACTCACCCTTCCGAGAAGCCTGGCTCTCACCGGTGTAAGCGTCTGCCTCCGTTCCTAAGAATTGCAGCATGAAGGACCCTCGATGACGTCACGGTCAGGTGACTGGCCTGTGAATGGTCCGTGACCGCTCATGTGACAAGTCACCTGACCGTGAAGTCATCGAAGGTCCTTCACGCTCTGCAATTCTTAGGAACGGAGGCAGACGCTTACACCGGTGAGAGCCAGGCTTCTCGGAGGGGTGAGTATATACATATTTTTTATTTTTATTCTTTATTTTTAACATGAATATGGATGGATCTCAGGGCCTGAAGGAGAGTCTCCTCTCCTTCAGACCCTGGGAACATCCAGGATCGCTCCCTGCACACGCCGTACCCGGCGTATAAGACGACCCCCGACTTTTGGGACAATTTTTAGGGGTTAAAAAGTAGTCTTATACGCCGGAAAATACGGTACTCTAAAGATTTGGCGCAAATCAGTTTTGAGAAATGTGGGCCACTGTCATATGAAGGACAGTTAATGATGATGACACCAATGGGAAAAATACAAACAAAATATTTTAATGCAAATTTACCAAATGAGAATTCTAAATGTTTTCTTTTTCTAAACTATGCACTCAACTATGTGGTTTATTAGTGTGTCCTTCTACATTACTCTTATTCCAAATGGAACAAGAACTGCAACGTTTTTACAGCACAATAAAGGGTTCTCCGCATCATTAACAGTTATCGCCTATCCATGGGATCCTAAGTGCGGAAAGCCCTATTCTCTAATGGTATCTCAGAGCCCCATTCTGGGGGTCAGCGGGGCCCTAGCAGTCACTGATGAGGTCCCTGTGGATGGTCTGCCATTGGCTGCATTTCATAGTAGAACCGCGATTTGACTATATACTGCAAATCTGTGATATTAAAGTATAAGTGATCGATTTTATTATGAAAAAATATATATTTGGTATTACTGTACTCAAAGGTTTGATCTATCGAATGATAAAATTATTAAACTATGTAAAAAGCTGAAAAGAAGAATTTAAAACAACAATTTTAGCAACAACAAAAAACCATAACATTAGAAAAACTGGACAAGTCTGTTTATCGACTAGTAATGAGTGAATGTGCTCGGATAACGTGTTATTAGAGTATCTTGAGTGTGCTCAGATAATATGCTCGAGTCCCAGAGAATGCACGATTCGCGGCCATTAGACAGCCGCAATACATGCCAGAACTGCCTGTTTGTTAGGGAATCCCATGTGTTGCGGCTCTCTAACAGCCGTGAATCACGCAGCCGCGGGGATGCAAAAAATATATTATATTATTCAAGCACACGTTATCCGAGCACGTTCACTCATCAGTAGTACTGACACAATAATACTGACCAGGAAAATTATGCTGCCAGGTCATTATTACTGCAAAATGAATGCTCTAAAAGAAAAAACGCACAAAAACAATAGCATAATTGTGGGGGGTTTTTAACCCTGCAATTGTACTGCACGTGGAATTATTTTCCATTTTGTTAGTACATTATTTGAGAAAATGAATGGTGATAATTTTACAACTCATTCCGTAAAAAAAACAAAACTGACTCTTGGAGCAGAAAGGAAAAAAGGAAAGCATGAAAAGAAAACTTCCCAGGTCCCTAAAGGGTTAAATGCTAGAACGCTGGATTGTGCAGACTCAAAATACTGCCAGGTAAAATTCAGCTGATCATGTGGCTATTTTTCGTTTTTTTGCTGCGAGGGAGATTAGAAGGATTTCTAGACCATCAGGTGCTCAATTAAATTCTGCCTTAGTATTTTTCCATTCTTCTTCCTTTTCTGGTACCACCAGAAAAGTCAGAATAGCCCATGATGGAGAATTCTTAGCAGGCACAAGAGTAAACTGTGACACATTTGTTCCAATCAGAGTTGATCTGGATTTTATTAGATCCAGGACCTATGACCTAAATCTTGCTCTCTGCAGATTAACAGAATACAGAATGCATGTGTTTGTACCATAAAAAGCATCAGGAAGGATTAAAGCCCTTTATTAATGGGTTAATGAAGGTTCCAGGCTTCAAAATAATTACATTTATCCCCAGAAAATAAAGGTTATATTTTAGATATTTAATATTTCTTAAAAGGAGAGCTGTAAGATGCTCATTGACACCCAAACTGCCGCAGTTTTACTCGATGCTTTCAAAAACAAGACCTTAGTAGCCCGATAGAAGGTCTTATATTTCTATTAAAAAAAAGTAGTTCCCCTATTTGACTTTAAATGCCTACAAAATCTGCATTCTGCTGTGTGCGGACGTTCTAAAGCATCTCTGCATTGTAGAGCAGCTGCATGTGATTGTGTATCTGTGGGAGAAGGAAATCGGTTGTTCAGACAGAGACGGTTTATTACGGACTCTGCCTTCTCAATCAGACATCTCTGCTATGCGGCCAGGAGGCTTCATTTTCTGTAACTGGGGCCAATATTCCAGCCTTCATTAAAAGAGAAATAGGACTATGAAAAAAAACTAATTTTTGAAATGTTGAAATGTGATCATAAAAAATATAAAACATGGAAGAGAGACATATTTCCTTTATTTTTCCACCTGTATCACCCGATATAAAAAAAAAAAATAAAAGGTATGAAAATAACAGAAAAATTAAGATCCATATACCACGAAAAGGAAAAAAAATAAATAAATAAAACTTAAAAATCTGACCAAGAAAAAAAAAAGTTACTACTCTTAAAACCAGGGCTGTGGAGTCGGAGTCGGAGCCCATTTTGGTGGAGTCGGAGCCGATGTCATGGAAACTGAGGAGTCGGAGTTGGAGGTTTGGCTTACTGACTCCATAGCCCTGCTTATAACTACCTGGTCAGGAACTCTGTGCGTAGTGTGCAAATGCAACATGTTTGCAGTCAAGAGGTGAAAATACTGGGGAGAAAAATAGCAAAGACATTGAAACCCAAATACCAGCTAATCTAGCTGATCCAAGCAATATTGGACAGAATTAGGGCACGGCCATCCTGATTTCTCCCCCAACTGTTTCCACCTCCTTCCTTGCAAACAAATACTTTGAATACGGTAAATGCAGGCACGTCCGTGGACTACAGAGGACATGGCTGGTTTCTGCTTTATGCAGCCCTTTGTGTAATAAACTATTTCACCAATATTTTCGGACTTATATTAGGCCCTTATAGTTGATAAGAGTTGCTGTTTATATTGATATTTCATATAATTTTCAGGTAGCAAAATAACCACAAACATTGATTCTGCCATTTGGATTACTTTGTTTTGGCATTCACTCTGTGGCATACACACGTAGTCAAAATTGTTGGTACCCCTCGTTTAATGACAGAAAAACCCAAAATGGTCACTGAAATAACTTGAATCACCCAATTGATTTCAAGTGGTTTGAGTAGATCAATATAAAGCACAACTTACCCCCAAACTATGAAACAAAGGCGAGACACTGTGAAACATTACCTTATTATCCTTTACATAAAGTGCTAGCATCTCTTCCCGGCCGTACCGATAGTCTGCAAGTTTATACTTTGGCAATGCAGGGGAGAGGGGTGGGGATATAACAGAACCCCCGCTTGACAAAGCCCTGAGCCTAGAAAGTAAAAATACATGACTTGTTATAAACCGGATACTACATCTTTAAATAACAATAATGATTACAAGGTTAAAAACTATTCTGGACAATGGAATATACATTTTACATTGTCCAGCCATGGGAACGGCAGGCTGCCGAATCCTAAGGCCATGTGCACACGATACGGAATTGGTGCGGATCCGTGGCGGATTTTCCACACAGAAACGCTGCAGTTCCGCAATGTGATTTACAGTACAATGTAGATCAATTGCGAAACAAAAAACCTGTGCTAATGGTGTGGAAAAATCCGCACTGATTCCGCAGCGGATTGAAAAGAAGTGCATGTTACTTCTTTTGTGCGGAACTGCAGCGGATTTGGATTCTTCCATGTTAGAAATCCGCAGGGGCAAAATCCGCACAAAATCCGCATCAAATCCGCACCTGCAGATTCTACCAGGAGATGCGGATTTGGTGCAGAAAATTCTGCACCCCATTCCGCAACGTGTGCACATAGCCTAACAGTGTGTAACATACACACCAAACGGATACGGCTCTGCTTGCCTGTACTAGCGGTCGTCGTGTGGCCACAAGTGTGCACTTTGCATTCTCTCAGCCACGTGCAGACTAGATTCTCATCCACTCCTCTCAATGGAACATTCAATCCAGTGAATGAGAATCTTGTCGGCAAGTGACAAGAGTATGAAAATCACAAACTTGTGGACACGGGACAACCTCTCGAACCGACAAGTGAGACCAAAGTGTGCATATTACATAACATTAGGATTAGACTAGCAGCAGTACTTTCCCAAGGGCTAGACAAACCCTTCAAAGAGCATGTGAGTACAATAATCATTTGACATTGCAGTTTTTGCTTCTAAAATGCAGCACGAACCATCTATGAACTGTGTTAATTGCTCCGTTGCAGTTTCCAGTAGAGGAGGCAGCGGTGTATGATGTATAGTGATGCCGGAGGACTGGTTCCCTACTAGTGACGGATGTGTATAAGTCAGCGTATACACTGCTGGGTCACACTATTTAGAGGCAAAATTGTGCAACGCGCCTGCCGTCCTCCTGTTTGCCAGGGGCAGTGCGCTCCTGAACACTGATAGGTTGAATCAGTGACATGGTGGTGCCACTGGTCTGAGCTGTGCTCTTTCACATGCTGCCAGCACACTAGTATCGGAGGATCACACGTGTATGCATGGAGCGCCTTCTAGTGGTGGGAACATTTTAAAATTCAAAGTAATCTTGCTTACCCCTGATAGACACCTGACAAATGGTGTCAGTCACTATAGCACACCGCCATCAGAAAAAGCACCCTGATGACCTATGCACCCAGTCTGTTCCTAATGGAAAGTTTCCCAGTGGAAAATCTACAGAGAGTTCCAACAAGTGCATCGGAAGGGGAGGAATCCGCTGTAAAACCAGTAACAGAAAATTGACAGGTTTTAAATCAGCAGCACCGGTCAATTTACACCGCAGATTTTCTTATGTGAATGAGGTTGTGAAATTTTTCAGCATCCAAATCCCCGGTGATCAAAACTTCTGGCAAGTCAATCAGTTACGCGTTCCAAAACAGTAGTTGGACAGCTAAATTAACAGACTGTTGCACAGCAATGATCTTGTAGAGAAATGTCACTTCTCCTCTGCCGATTGCAAGCATTCGTACATTCGCCAGGCCTTTAACCCCTTCCCGACCTGTGACACAGCGTATGCGTCATGAAAGTCGGTGCCAATCCGACCTGTGATGCATATGCTGTGTCACAGAATGATCGCGTCCCTGCAGATCGGGTGAAAAGGTTAACTCCAATTTCACCCGATCTACAGGGACAGCGGGAGTGGTACTTCAGCCCAGGGGGGGTGGCTTCGCCCCCCTGTGGCTACGATCGCTCTGATTGGCTGTTGAAAGTCAAACAGCCAATCAGAGCTATTTGTAATATTTCACCTATGAAAAGTGGTGAAATATTACAATCCAGCCATGGCCGATGCTGCAATATCATCGGCCATGGCTGGAAACCCTGATGTGCCCCCCCGCCACCGATCTCCTCCCCAGTCCTCCGTTCTGTCCCGTACTCCCCTCCGTCCTCCTGTCCGCTCCCCCGTTCTCCTGTCGGTTCCCCCCATGCTCCGATCCACACCCCCCCGTGCTCCGATCCACCCCCCGTGCTCTGATCCCACCCCCTCATACTTACCGAGCCTCCCGGTGTCCATCCGTCTTCTCCATGGGCGCCTCCATCTTCCAAAATGGCGGGCGCATGCGCAGTGTACCAGTTCCAGTGTTCCAGGTACATTTTGATCACTGTGATAAAACCTACACAGTGATCAAAATAAAAAAAAAGTAAATGAACCCACCCCCTTTATCACCCCCATAGGTAGGGACAATAATAAAATGAAGAAAATATATTTTTTTTTCCCCACTTGGGTTAGGGTTAGGGTTAGAATTAGGCTATGTGCACACGGTCCGGATTTGGCTGCGGATCCGCAGCGGATTGGCCGCTGCAGATTCGTAGCAGTTTTCCATCAGGTTTACAGTACCACGTAAACCTATGGAAAACCAAATCCACTGTGACCATGGTGCGGAAAATACCACGCGGAAACGCTGTGTTGTATTTTCCGCAGCATGTCAATTCTTTGTGCGAATTCCGCAGCGTTTTCCACCTGTTCCTCAATAGGAATCCGCAGGTGAAATCCGCACAAAACACACTGGAAATCCGTGGTTATTCCACAGGTAAAACGCATTGCCTTTTACTTGCGGATTTTTCAAAAATGGTGAGGAAAAATCTCACACGAATCCGCAACGTGGGCACATAAGCCTTAGGGTTAGGGTTGGAATTAGAATTAGGGTTGGAATTAGGGCTAGAGTTGGAAATAGGGTTAAGATTAGGCTTGTGGTTAGGGTTATGGTTAGGGGTGTGTTGTAGTTAGGGTTGGGATTAGGGTTAGGATTAGGGTTGGGATTAGGGGTGTGTTGGGGTTAGGGTTGTGGTTAGGGGTGTGTTGGGGTTAGGGTTGTGATTAGGGTTATGGCTAGAGTTGGGATTAGGGTTAGGGGTGTGTTGGGGTTAGTGTTGGAGTTAGAATTGAGGGGTTTCCACTGTTTAGGCACATCAGGGGTCTCCAAACGCAACATGGCGCCACCATTGATTCCAGCCAATCTTGCGTTCAAAAAGTCAAATGGTGCTCCCTCCCTTCCAAGCCCCGACGTGCGCCCAAACAGTGGTTTACCCCCACATATGGGGTACCAGCATACTCAGGACAAACTGGGCAACAATTATTGGGGTACAATTTTTCCTGTTACCCTTAAGAAAATAAAAAATTGCTTGCTAAAACATAATTTTTCATTCCTCAAAAATTATTTTTTATTTTCATGGCTCTGCGTTGTAAACTTCTGTGAAGCACTTGGGGGTTTAAAGTGCTCACCACATATCTAGATAAGTTCCTTGGGGGGTCTAGTTTCCAAAATGGGGTCACTTGTGGGGGGTTTCTACTGTTTAGGCACATCAGGAGCTCTGCAAACGCAATGTGACGCCTGCAGACCATTCCATCAAAGTCTGCATTTCAAAAGTCACTACTTCCCTTCCGAGCCCCGACGTGTGCCCAAACAGTGGTTTACCCCCACATATGGGGTATTAGTGTACTCAGGACAAACTGGGCAACAACTATTGGGGTCCAATTTCTCCTGTTACTCTTGTGAAAATAAAAAATTGCAGGCTAAAAAAATAATTTTTGAGGAAAGAAAAATGATTTTTTATTTTCACGGCTCTGCGTTATAAACTTCTGTGAAGCACTTGGGGGTTTAAAGTGGTCACCGTACATCTAGATTAGTTCCATGAGAGGTCTTCCAAATGAGGTCACTTGTAGGGGAGCTCCAATGTTTAGGCACACAGTGGCTCTCCAAACGCGACATGGTGTCCGCTAACGATTTGGAGCTAATTTTTCATTCAAAAAGTCAAATGGCACACCTTCCCTTCCGAGCCCTGCCGTGTGCCAAAACAGTGGTTTACCCCCACATGTGAGATATCAGTGTACTCAGGAGAAATTTCCCAATAAATTTCAGGATCCATTTTATCCTGTTGCCCATGTGGAAATGAAAAAATTGAGGCTAAAAGAAATTTTTTGTGAAAAAAAAGTACTTTTTCATTTTTATGGATCAATTTGTGAAGCACCTGGGGGTTCAAAGTGCTCACTATGCATCTAGATAAGTTCCTTGGGGGGTCTAGTTTCCAAAATGGGGTCACTTGTGGGGGAACTCCAATCTTTATGTACACAGGGGCTCTCCAAACGCGACATGGTGTCCGCTAAAGATTGGAGCCAATTTTTCATTGAAAAAGTCAAATGGCACTCCTTCCCTTCCGAGCCCTGTCGTGCGCCCAAACAGTGGTTCCCCCCCCCCCCCCCCCCCCCACATATGGGGTATCGGCGTACTCAGGACAAATTGTACAATAACTTTTGGGGTCCAGTTTCTTTTTTTACCCTTGGGAAAATAAAAAAATTGTTGCTAAAAGATCATTTTTGTGACAAAAAAGTTAAATGTTTATTTTTTCCTTCCATGTTGCTTCTGCTGCTGTGAAGCACCTGAAGGATTAATAAACTTCTTGAATGTGGTTTTGAGTACCTTGAGGGGTGCAGTTTTCAGAATGGTGTCACTTTTGGGTATTTTCAGCCATATAGACCCCTCAAACTGACTTCAAATGTGAGGTGGTCCCTAAAAAAATGGTTTTGTAAATTTTGTTGTAAAAATGAGAAATCGCTGGTCAAATTTTAACCCTTATAACTTCCTAGCAAAAAAAAAAAAATGTTTCCAAAATTGTGCTGATGTAAAGTAGACATGTGGGTAATGTTATTTATTAACTATTTTGTGTCACACAACTCTCTCGTTTAACAGAATAAAAATTCAAAATTTGAAAATTGCGAAATTTTCAAAATTTTCGCCAAATTTCCATTTTTTTCACAAATAAACGCAAAAATTATCGACCTAAATTTACCACTAACATGAAGCCCAATATGTCACGAAAAAACAATCTCAGAACCGCTAGGATCCGTTGAAGCGTTCCTGAGTTATTACCTCATAAAGGGACACTGGTCAGAATTGCAAAAAACGGCCAAGTCATTAAAGAAGTTGTCCACTACTACAACTTTTTTTTTTTTTTTCATAAATCTTGCTATTATGTGCCACTCAAAACATCTACTCTGTTTATTTTAGCAATATTACCTTTTATCATGCTGTAGCAGCACATCTTTAGTGCTGGTTCCAGCTCTCATGGGGTTAATCGACAACTTCCTTTCTCCTGAGTTATTGTGCTCTAATACTACAAGTTCCATGACGCATTGCACTCGCCTGTAACTCTGCACCTGGCACACCCACTCCAAAACACACCTCAACCCCTCCCTCCTCTCCCCCCTCTAGCTTCAAAAAGATTTGTGATGTCATTTCTCTCCAACCTCCTCTTTTACATTTGTCCAACCCACACTCCATTACACACAGATAGATAGATAAATAGAGAGAAAACAAATAGATAGATATATGAATACATACAGATATCTATATATCTATGTCTATTTCCATAGATATGTCCATATCCATGTTTCTAAACCCCTTCACCCCTGGAGCTTTTTTAGTTTTTTCATTTTCGTCTATCGCTCCCCTTCTTTCCAGAGCCATAATCTTTCTGTCAATATGGCCATGTGAGGGCTTATTTTTTGCGGCACAAGTTGTACTTTTGAACGACACCATTGGTTTTACCATGTAGTGTAACAGAAAATGTGAAAAAAATTCAAAGTGCGATGAAATTGCAAAAAAGTGCAATCCCACACTTGTTTTTTGCTTGGCTTTTTTGCTAGGTTCACTAAATGCTAAGGCTGTGTGCACACGTTGCGGATCTGATTGCAGATCCGCAGCGTTTTTTGCCGCACAGAATTGCATCAAATTCACAGTGTAGTGCACAACCAATGTAAGTCTATGGGAGCCGCAGACTTGTTGTGCACATGCTGCGGAAAAAGCCGCACCGAAACGCAGCTTTTTTTCCCCGCAGCATGTCACTTCTTTTGTGCGGAACTGCAGCGTTTCTGCACCCTTAGACTTTCATTGAGTCGGGCACATCCGCAGCAAAACCGCAGATGTAAAAAATATCTGCAGTTTTGCTGCGGATGTGGGTCCGAGAAACGCTGCGGTTCGGGTGGGTGCGGGGCTGTTCGGGTGGGTGAGGGGCTGTTCGGGTGGGTGCGGGGCTGTTCGGGTGGGTGCGGGGCTGTTCGGGTGGGTGCGGGGCTGTTCGGGTGGGTGCGGGGCTGTTCGGGTGGGTGCGGGGCTGTTCGGGTGGGTGCGGGGCTGTTCGGGTGGGTGCGGGGCTGTTCGGGTGGGTGCGGGGCTGTTCGGGTGGGTGCGGGGCTGTGCGGGGGGTCTTTTGGTGTGTGTGTGCAGGCATCAACCGATGGGACCACAAGTGCGCAGCATCCAATCTGCAGCTCATTCGGATGTAATCCGGACAGTGGACACACACCCTACGCTATCCATACATCTATCAATAGATATATCTATCCAGATATATCTATAGATAGATATATGAATACATAGATGTATGCATCTATAGATCTATCTATATGTAGATCTGTCTATCCATTTCATCTATCATCTGTCTGTGTAATGGAGTGTGGGTTGGACAAATGTAAAAGAGAAGGTTGAACAATAATGACATCACAAATCCTTTTTTTTGTTCAATAATACATCTTTATTTAGCTTTCAAAAACGCATAAAAACCGCGCAAAAAGCAAATTAAAAAATGCTTTAAAACCGTGCAAAAACGCACCAAAAACTGCATAAAAAACTGCACCAAAATTGCACCAAAAACTGCATCAAAACTGCACAAAAACTGCATGAAAAACGCACAAAAACCGCACCAAGAACTGCATCAAAACCGCACAAAAAACTGCATCAAAACCGCATCAAAAACTGCACCAGGTTTTAATGCAGTTTTTGGTGCAGTTTTGATGCGTTTTTTGAGCGGTTTTGATGCAGTTTTTGGAAATAAATAAACGGAAAATGTGCATGATTTGAATGGAAACATGCATGAAAAAACAGATTCGGAGGCCGGATTCATCATTTCACATCTCAGTTTCATACGTTTTTCGCCGGATCCATCGCTGTGGGTTTTTTCGCCGGACAGAAAAAAACGTTCCTCTGTATGTGTTTTCCGTCCGGCGGAAATAGCTTTTCTGACAGATCCGGCAAAAAATGGATGAAACGTATGGCCATCAGGCGCAATCCGGCGCTAATACAACTCTATGAGAAAAAAACGGATCCGGAGGAAAAAAAGGATCAGTTTTTTTCAAAACTCGCCAGATTGTGCCTGACGGCAAAAGCCTGATGTGTGAAAGCAGCCAGATATATGGATAGAAACATCTACAGTTAGGTCCATATATATTTGGACAGAGACAAAATTTTTCTAGTTTTGGTTATAGACAATACCACAATGAATTTTAAACAAAACAATTCAGATGCAGTTGAAGTTCAGACTTTCAGCTTTCATTTGAGGGTATCCACATTAAAATCGGATGAAGGGTTTAAGAGTTTCAGCTCCTTAACATGTACCACCCTGTTTTTAAAAAGACCAAAAGTAATTGGACAGATTCAATAATTTTAAATAAAATGTTTATTTTTAGTACTTGGTTGAAAACCCTTGGCTGGCAATGACTGCCTGAAGTCTTGAACTCATGGACATCACCAGACGCTGTGTTTCCTCCTTTTTGATGCTCTGTCAGGCCTTCACTGCGGTGGTTTTCAGTTGCTGTTTGTTTGTGGGCCTTTCTGTCTGAAGTTTAGTCTTTAACAAGTGAAATGCATGCTCAATTGGGTTGAGATCAGGTGACTGACTTGGCCATTCAAGAATATTCCACTTCTTTGATTTAATTCTGGGTTGCTTTGGCTTCATGTTTTGGGTCATTGTCTATCTGTAGGATGAAACAACGACCAATCAGTTTGGCTGCATTTGGCTGGATCTGAGCACACAGTGTGGCTCTGAATACCTCAGAATTCATTCGGCTGCTTCTGTCCTGTGTCACATCATCAATAAACACTAGTGACCCAGTGCCACTGGCAGCCATGCATGCCCAAGCCATCACACTGCCTCCGCCGTGTTTTACAGATGATGTGGTATGCTTTGGATCATTAGCTGTACCACGCCTTCGCCATACATTTCTCTTTCCATCATTCTGGTAGAGGTTGATCATGGTTTCATCTGTCCAAAGAATGTTCTTCCAGAACTGTGCTGGCTTTTTTAGATGTTTTATAGCAAAGTCCAGTCTAGCCTTTTTATTCTTGATTCTTATGAGTGGCTTGCACCGTGCAGTGAACCCTCTGTATTTACTTTCATGCAGTCTTCTCTTTATGGTAGATTTGGATATTGATACGCCGACCTCCTGGAGAGTGTTGGTCACTTTGTTGGCTGTTGTGAAGGGGTTTCTCTTCACCATGGAGATTATTCTTCTATCCTCCACCACTGTTGTCTTCCGTGGGCGCCCAGGTCTTTTTGCATTGATGAGTTCACCAGTGCTTTCTTTCTTTCTCAGGATGTACCAAACTGTAGATTTTGCCACTCCTAATATTGTAGCAATTTCTCGGTTTGTTTTTTTCTGTTTTCGCAGCTTAAGGATGGCTTGTTTCACCTGCATGGAGAGCTCCTTTGACCGCATGTTTACTTCACAGCAAAACCTTCCAAATGCAAGCACCACACCTCAAATCAACTCTAGGCCTTTTATCTGCTTAATTGAGAATGACATAACGAAGGGATTGCCCACACCTGTTCATGAAATAGCCTTGGAGTCAATTGTCCAATTACTTTTGGTCCCTTTAAAAACAGGGTCGCACATGTTAAGGAGCTGAAACTCCTAAACCCTTCATCCAATTTTATTGTGGATACCCTCAAATGAAAGCTGAAAGTCTGAACTTCAACTGCATCTGAATTGTTTTGTTTAAAATTCATTGTGGTAATGTCTATAACCAAAATTAGAAAAATGTTGTCTCTGTCCAAATATATATGGACCTAACTGTATGTATCTATAGATATATCTATCTATAAATATATCTATAGATAGATATATCCATAGATATATAATAGAAAGGCCGATGTTTCTAAGGCTACTTTCACACTTGAGTTTTTAGCAATCCGTCGCAATCAGTCTTTTTGGGGAAAAAACGGATCCTGCAAATGTGCTCGCAGGATGCGTTTTTTATCCATAGACTTGTATTAGTGACGGATCGCGACGGATGGCCACATGTCGCATCCGTCGTGCAACGGATCCATCGTGTTTTGGCGGACCGTTGGCACGAAAAAACGTTCAAGTGAACGGTTTTTTGTCCGTCGCGTCCGCCATTTTCTACCGCGCATGCGTGGCCAAAACTCCGCCCCCTCCTCCCCGGACTTCAGAATGGGCAGCGGATGCGTTGGAAAACTGCATCCGCTGCCCACGTCGTGCACAAATTTCACAACGTGCGTCGGCCCGACGCATAGCAACGGACCCGTACCGACGCAAGTGTGAAAAAGGCCTTAATGAGCGTTTAATTTAATTAATGAAAACGGAAAAAAACGGTGTGGGCTCCCGTGCAATTTTCTGCACAAGAGGGGGAAAGCCGATGGCCGGGGGCCAATATTTGTAGCCTGCTATGAATATCAGCCCGCAGCTGTCTGCGTAGCCTTTACTGGCTATTAAAATAGGGGGACCACCAAAAAAAATTACGTGGGGTCACCCTATATTTTATAGCCAGAAAGGCTACGCAGACAGCTGCGGGCTGATATTCATAGCCTAGAGAGGGGCCATGGATATTGGTCCCCCCCCCCCGGCTACAAATACCAATCCGCAGCCGCCCCGGAAATGGCGCCTCTCCTCCCACTCCCGTGTAGCGGTGGGATATGGCGTAATAAGGGGTTAATGTCACCTTGCTATTGTAAGTTGACATTAAGCCGGGTTAATAACGGAGAGGCGTCAATAAGACGCCTATCCATTATTAATCCAATACTAATAAAGGGTTAATAAAACACACACACACATTAGGAAAAAAGTATTTTAATATTTTTCATTTAACCATACTTGCCATACTTCAGCGCCTGCAAAAAACGTAAAATAATAAACCGTATACTACCTGTCCGCCGTAGTCCAATTAATAACGAGTGTCCCACGACGATCTCCCCTATAGAACAGTGACATCGGGTGATGTCATTGCTCTATAGGACCCTCAGTGACACACTGACAGGAGACAATGGCTCCTGCAGTGCATCACTGAGAGGTTACCTTAGGACAAAGTCTCACTTTATGGCAATTGCTGCCTGGGAAAATTTCTCACACAGCAATGCCATAAGTGAGACTAGGGACTATTTTCTCACAGGGGCGTAGGAATACATTGTGAGGAATACATTGTGGAAGGATACCTCCCATCATTGTATTCCTGGAGAGCGGTCGCATCAGCTGATGCTCCTGCTCTCCACGGGAGATCGTCGAGGGACACTCGTTTTAATTGGATTTCTGCGGATCAGAGAGTATAGTGTTTGTTTATTATTTTAATACGTAAACCACTCAAAGATGAGCCTTGAGATAGTACCGCCCCCACACCAACCTCAGACACATCAACTTCCACAACAAAGGGTTTAGATACGTCTGGCTGCACAAGAATGGGGGCTGAAACAAAACTGTTCTTAAGAAATTCAAATACGCGCACAGCAGCCTCAGGCCAAACGAAGAAATTGGTACCCTTTTTAGTCATGTCAGTTAGCGGTTTAGCAATGATGGAAAAATCCTTGATAAATTTCCTATAGTAGTTAGAAAACCCAAGGAACCGCTGAAGTGCTTTCAGGTTATCAGGACGTTCCCAATGCAGCACCGCCTGCACCTTAGCGGCATCCATTTTAAACCCAGAAGCAGACACAATATAACCCAAGAAAGGCAACTCTTTTACAGAAAATACACATTTCTCAAGTTTAGCATACAGCTTGTTCTCTCTGAGAAGCTGTAACACCTGCCTGACATGATCTAAATGAGCATCACGGTCGCAAGAATATATGAGAATGTCATCTAGGTACACGATAACGAATTTCCCCAAAACATGCGAGAACACATCATTGATGAAATGTTGGAACACTGCAGGTGCGTTAGTCAACCCAAACGGCATCACCAAATTTTCAAAATGACCCTCAGGGGTATTAAAAGCCATCTTCCACTCATCACCTTGACGGACTCTTACGAGGTTGTACGCCCCCCTGAGGTCAAGCTTGATAAACCACTTAGCACCTGCCACCTGGTTGAACAAATCTGGTATCAGAGGCATAGGGTATGGATCACGAACCGTAATCTGGTTCAACTCCCTGAAATCCAAACACGGGCGTAATCCGCCATCTTTCTTCTTCACGAAGAAGAACCCTGCTGCCACCGGCGAGGATGACGGCCTGATGTGCCCTTTGCTCAAGCTTTCAGCAATGTAATCCTTTAATGCTTGTCTCTCCGGACTGGAGATGTTAAACATCCTTGCTTTAGGCAATTTGGTCCCTGGTTTAAACCTGATAGAACAGTCATAGGGGCGATGTGGCGGCAACTCTTAACAACCCTTCTCAGAGAACACATCCACAAAATCCAGAAGTGACTCCGGAACGCTTGAAGTCACAGCAGCCACACATGTGGCCAGGCAATTCTCCTGGCAGAACTTGCTCCACCGAATTATGTCCTGAGTTTTCCAGTCAATTACCGGGTTGTGCATAGACAACCAAGGAAAACCCAAAACCACCTGAGCAGGAAGATTCCTGAGCACCTTACATGAAACCCGCTCGGAATGTAGAACTCCTATGTGGAGTTTCACCTCAGCCACAAATTCAGTTATCGCCCCCTGAGAGAGAGGAGCAGCATTGATGGTGACCACGCGGATAGGATGAGACAGTTTTTCAATCCTAAAACCTGCTGTGCGCGCAAACTCCTCATCAATGAGATTTGTGGCTGAACCACTATCCACAAAAACAGTAATTGGCAGCTCACTGCCAGCAATAAAAACCTTAGCAGGGAGCATGCATTGAGAAACCACCATGGAGGATATACATAAGCTCAGATTGGTCTCCTCCACACCCTCTGAGCTTAGAAGTTTTCCGCCGTTGTGTTTTTCTTAGACAGCAGAGGACAGATGTTAATAAAATGACCAGTTTTACCACAGTAAAAGCAGGCTCCCTGCTTCCTAAGCTCAGGGGCTTGAGGCTTGACATGTGACACCCCTGCTATTTGCATAGGTTCCGTGGGCTCACCTACAGCAACCTCACGTGAACCTAAACCTTCTCCCACAGGCGGCGTCTCATGCTCCCCCTGACGCAAACGACGATCAATGCGGACAACCAGACTCATGGCGGAATCTAGAGAAGCAGGAGTCTCGTACATCAGAAGGGCTTTTTTAACCCTTCCAGGAATCACATGTATAAACTGACTCCGCAATGCTGGATCATTCCATTGTGTATCGATCGCCCAGCGACGAAATTCAGAACAGTAATCCTCTGCAACTCGCTCCCCCTGGAGAATAATGCGTATCTTAGATTCTGCTAGAGCCATTCTGTCAGGTTCATCGTAGATTTTCCCAAGAGAAGGAAAAAAAACTCTCCACAGAGTCAAATGCAACAGAATCAGATGGCAAAGAAAACGCCCATGCTTGGGGATCCCCGCTTAACAATGACAATACCAGGCCCACACGCTGAGCCTCATTACCCGAGGAGATCGGGCGCATGCGAAAATATAGTTTGCAAGCTTCACGAAAAGACACAAATTTACTGCGTTCCCCAGTAAATCTTTCAGGCAAAGGAAATTTAGGCTCAGCAACTCTTCCTGTCGCTCCAGCCTGCACATTAGCTACTGCTAGTCCCTGTTGCTGCACTGCCCCCCTCAACTCCGTGACCTGTATGGACAGCGCCTCCAACTGGTGGGTTATGGAAGTCATGGGATCCATGACAAAACAAAAAAAAAAGAAACCCCTTTTTTTTTTTTTCTTTTGTTGTTGGGCCGATTATAATGTCACGGGGAGACTAGGTGAGCGAGAGCTAAAAACCCGGGCCCCTGCAGTTTCCCTCAGACTAGGGAAATCCTGACTGACCCTCTACCTGGAGTTTACACTGATAGTGTGCATGTCCAGGCCTCGAACCTCACCCTGACTCCTGTTTTAACCCTAGGCTGATACCTCCGCCCTCCACCCAGTGAAGAGGTAATATTCCAATACCCACAGTTAGCACAGACAAGGATAAAGGAAAATATACACCACGCCGCAGTCACTCAGGAATACACTATAAATGTGCAGGGCAAAATAAATACAAATATAGGAAGGAGTAAATAAGACAAAGGAAAATACACCACCAGCAACGAATCTCCAACAACCAGCTCACCACTCCAGACCGAGATAACAACGCACAAGACAGAAGCTATAATCGTCGACGCCCAATGAACAGGAGAACTATTTAAAGGCCATGGAAATGGCCCAGCTTCCAATCCGAGGATTAGGTAAATTAACCACGGAACAGCTAGATAAAATCTAGCAGACGCCAATGAGCAAATAGTGGTCAAAAGCGGAATTACCGCTGTCTGTCGGACGACCTGGTCTGAACAGCGTCCGACATGACAGTCGCATGTTGTCACATGTCATTGTATGTTGCATGTCGCAGCATTTCGCATGTTATCGCATGTCACATGCTGCATGTCATCGCATGTCGCATGTCATCGCATGTTGCATGTCGTCGCATGTTGTCACATGCCGCATATCATTGCATGTTGCATGTCGTATGTTGCATGTCGCCGCATGTTGTAACATGTCATCGCATGGTGCATGTCACATGTTGCATGTCGTCGCATGTTGCATGTCGTCGCATGTTATTGCATGTCGTGTGTTGCATGTCGCATGTTACATGTCACATGGTGTGTGTTGTATGTATGTATGTATGTATGTATGTACTGTATGTGTGTGTTTTTTTTTGTTTTTTTTACATTCAACACATTAGCGGGATGATGGGACTACTACTGTCCCATCATTGGCTAATGTGTCACTCACTGTCGCTGTAGCAGGCATAGCCCGATGGGACTTGTAGTCCCATCGGACGATGCCTGCACACAGAGACACACCAATGACACACACACACACCCCCGGCAGCAGACCCACCGCAGACCCCAGCACCGCCCGCACATACCGGCGCCGGCACGCAGACCCCCGGCGCCCGCACATACCGGCGCCGGCACGCAGAACCCCGGCACCCGCACATACCGGCGCCCGCACAATCATCCCTGCCTAGCCCCGCCCACCCCCAGCACAGCCCTGCCTGCCCCAGCACAGCCCCGCCCGCCCCCAGCACAGCCCCGCAGGCAGCCCACAGCCCAGTCACTCTTGATGAGTGACTGCTGACTGTGTGGCTGGTCACGCCTGCTGCTGACGTCATGTCAATTTCCAGAGTCTGGAAATTGACGTGACGTCGGCTGAAATAAGCGGCGACTGCAGCCTGGGGGTCACGTGACCCGGACTAGCGCCGCTCAAAGGCGAAAACGGCAACGGAAGTTATTTGCACAATTCATTAGGGGCCCCGGGGGGGATACATTGGCGGGGTTAATTGAAAGTAGTGGACAACCCCTTTAAGGTCAAAAAAGGCTGGGTCATGAAGGGGTTAAAGATGGCAGTCATTAAAGGCCACCTGTCAGCATCAGAGATGCCATTTACTTGTAGATATATAGCTGATCACGTCCAGCCATAGGGGCGGTGCAGGAGTCACAGCTCGCTATAGTGTGAGTGTGCTGGAATCACTCTCCAGCACATTGATTGACAGTCTGAGATGGACGTGCTGGAGAGAAGGCCAATCAATATGCCGGGGAGTGATTACCGCCATTACAGTATTCAGCCATGTGTGGTCTAAACACTATTTTTCTTAAAGAGTAAATGCAATTAACCCGCAGAGTACACCAGTTTTTTTCTGTTTTTTTTTGTTTGTTTTTTTTTAATAAAGAAAGAATTCTAAAATGTCAGAGGAAAAAAATCTTTCCAATAGAAAGTTTATTATCTAGTAAAATAGTACTCACCACTCAGGGCCAAAATTCAGGGTCTGAGTCTCGGCTGTCATAATGCTTCCTGTTTCCTTTGTTTATACAAGAGAATGAAAATCTGAAAAATGAAAGTGTTTGATGAGAAATCCGTCATTTTCCAACACTAACCATACAGTGATGTTACAGTCACACAAAAGACTGAAAAGAACCCAGTCACCAGTTTCATGCTGTACAATTGCAGCCATATAGGATTCTGTGAGTCTCAGGGAAAACATACTGTGATAAACCGGCAATGGACTGTGGGTCTCATTGCTGGAAGAAGCCGGCCTGGGACCGGCCTAAGGTTAGACACAGTCACCATCCAGAATAAGCCGATGCCTTACTAATGCTGCATGTGGTCCCGTCAGCACGCATCTGATGACAGATCCCATTATGGCACCTGTCTGATTCATGTGCATTTTAACATTAACTCAGACAACCACAAATTGCCTGGAAAGATGTAGAAATCATAAGTAGCCGGGGATTGATGGGAAAAGTGTGATGTCTGCTCTATTAGTCACCGGGCGTACAGTTACCGTATATACTCGAGTATAAGCCGAAATTTTCAGCCCAAATTTTTGGGCTGAAAGTGCCCCCTCGGCTTATACTCGAGTCATGATCGGTGGTGGGGTCGGCGGGTGAGCACTGTCATATACTTACCTGCTCCCGGGGCTCCTGTTGCTCCCCCTGCACGTCCCACTGTCTCCGGGTGCCGCAGCCTCTTCCCCTGAGCGGTCACGTGGGACTGCTCATTAGAGAAATGAATAGGCTGCTCCACCTCCCATAGGGGCGGAGCCGCCTATTCATTTCTCTAATGAAGCGGTGCCAGTGACCGCTGATAGAGAAAGAGGCTGCGGCACCGAAGACAGGCAGGGGGAAGGAGCGGGACGCCGGGAGCAGGTAAGTATGTCATATTCACCTGTCCTCGTTCCACACGCCGGGCGTCGCGCCATCTTCCCGGCGTCTCTCTCTACGCACTGACTGTTCAGGCAGAGGGCGCGATGACGCATATAGTGTGCGCGCCGCCCTCTGCCTGATCAGTCAGTGCGGAGAGACGCCGGGAAGATGGCGCCGAGGAGCTGCAAGCAAGAGGTGAGTATGTGTTTTGTTTTTTTTTTTATTGCAGCAGCAGCACAGATTTATGTGGAGCATCTATGGGGCAATGGTGCAGAGCACTATATGGCAGAGCTATGGGGCAACGGTGCAGAGCACTATATGGCAGAGCTATGGGGCAACGGTGCAGAGCACTATATGGCAGAGCTATGGGGCAACGGTGCAGAGCACTATATGGCAGAGCTATGGGGCAACGGTGCAGAGCACTATATGGCAGAGCTATGGGGCAACGGTGCAGAGCACTATATGGCAGAGCTATGGGGCAACGGTGCAGAGCACTATATGGCAGAGCTATGGGGCAACGGTGCAGAGCACTATATGGCACAGCTATGGGGCAACGGTGCAGAGCACTATATGGCACAGCTATGGGGCAACAGTGCAGAGCACTATATGGCACGGCTATGGGGCAACGGTGCAGAGCACTATATGGCACAGCTATGAGGCAACTGTGCAGAGCACTATATGGCAGAGCTATGGGGCAACGGTGCAGAGCACTATATGGCACAGCTATGGGGCAATGGTGCAGAGCACTATATGGCACAGCTATGGGGCAACGGTGCAGAGCATTATATATATGGCACAGCTATCTATGGGGCAACGGTGCAGAGCATTGTATATATGGCACAGCTTTATGTGGAGCATCTATGGGGCCATAATGAATGGTATGGAGTATCTATTTCTAATTTTGAAATTCACCGGTAGCTGCTGCATTTTCCACCCTAGGCTTATACTCGAGTCAATAAGTTTTCCCAGTTTTTTGTGGCAAAATTAGGCGGGTCGGCTTATACTCGAGTATATACGGTAATATACTCTTCACTGCAGCACAATGAACTCTGGGTAAGTGAGAAACATTTAGCAATGGGGAGAATGTTCCTTTTTTTCTTGCTTTAGGCAGTGTGCACAAGTTGCATTTATGATGCATTTTTTTAGTGCAGATTTGTCCTGATGGCAGCAAAGTGAATGGGAATCCTGAAGTCTCACGCACACGTTGCTTATTTGTGACTTGCAGATATAGAGCTGCAACATTTTGATTTTTTTTCAGCGTTTTTTGCTGCAGATTTCACCCATACTAACGAGTGGGGAAAAATGTGCAAAAATAACGCAAGTTTAAAAAAAAAAAAAAAAAAAAGGCAGAAAAAAAGCTGCATTTTCCCTGCTAAGAGATGCAGAAATTTCTGCACCAAACACTTAATATGTGCACATAGCCTAAAGACTCTGACCTCGAGGTGCAGGCTGGACATACAGCAAACCCATGTAACTGGATGCAAGAAAGTAAAAAAAAAAAAAAAGCATAGCAGCAATTTATTAATACAGCAAGACATAAGGTATATGGACAAATCTCCTGACTGTATAAGTAATTTCTGCACCTGACATATGTATGTGGTGGGGTACGCTCTCGTCAGATTTAGCACATGTATGCACCTCAGATGGGTACAATGCTGCAGAACACGTGGTGCTGGACGGAGGAGACAATGATTATTTATTGGCTCTGGACAACCAATCTAAAAATCACAGTCAACCATCATTTATTATGGACACACCGGAAAACCAGAATATTTCATAAAAACTAAGTGATGTAGGTCCATAGCTGAGACATGTACGGTAAGCACTGACTCACACAATGACAGTATTCAGACTGGAAAATGATTAATAGTCACAAATAATGAGTTACAACTAATGTAGCTGAGATTACCATAGGTAAAGTGCCAGCACCCTGCGACAGCTGGGGTGTACTATAATCTCCAGCATGCCCCGACAGTCACTACACAGCATACGGCTCTCATCATTCTCATGCACACACCTTTTCTTCACTGAACTTGAGAACTGCGTTTTGAAATCTGCGACTGTGAATTTTTTTGCACTCATAGAAAGCAAAGAAAAATGCAGCACATGCAGGTTTTACTATGTTTCTGGTAAATAAAATTAACTTTATTAAACATGTCCTTTCAATATATCACACAATTACTCAGCACACAAAAACATCGCCAAAAAAAGCGACAAAGCCTGGTTTTGAAAGTAGCATTTTTTTTTACTGCCAAGAGAGGAGGTTTTGGCTGCAGAAAGTTTGTAAAAAAAATAATAATAATAAATACTGCAAGTACACTTAGCCTGTCACTTTAGCTTTTATTGTTTCCAGCACCCTTTAAAAGAATAACTATCATATATACAGACAATATGAGGGGATCCAGGGACTTCCATGCACCAAGAGAGTTTCTAACAGAGGATAGGAGCCGTTTGGCTTACTAACATGTCAGTGCTTCATTCACAGGACTAGTGAAAGGAAAGCCCATACAATGGCCTGGAGCTGGCATGTTCCTCCACGGTCCTCACTAGTCACCCGGCTGCCAGGGTGCTCCAGCACCCTACAGAGAACTCTTCACTTTGATGGCATTTGCAGGACAAACACTTGTCTCCCCCCATAAACTGTGCCATTGTAGTACACAAAGGAACGTGCAAAACAGACACCGAGCTGCGGAGCATATCTGCTATAGAAGCAGGAACAGCAAAAATCTCCGTTCCTCTCTTCACCACCTCAATCTACAGAACAAACGGGCTGCAGTGTCCCACGCTGGAGAATTCACAACATCTACATTCGTGTCGATAAACCACTTGTAACTTGTAACAAGTCTTAAAATGCTCTCAGTAAAGGTACCTTCACACGAAGCGACGCTGCAGCGATAGCGACAACGATGCCGATCGCTGCAGCGTCGCTGTTTGATCGCTGGGGAGCTATCACACAGACCGCTCTCCAGCGACCAACGATGCCGAGGTCCCCGGGTAACCAGGGTAAACATCGGGTTGCTAAGCGCAGGGCCGCGCTTAGTAACCCGATGTTTACCCTGGTTACCAGCGTAAAAGTAAAAAAAACAAACAGCACATACTCACCTGCGCGTCCCCCAGCGTCTGCTTCCTGACACTGACTGAGCTCCGGCCCTAACAGCACAGCGGTGACGTCACAGCTGTGCTTTCACTTTCACTTTAGGGCCGGCGCTCAGTAAGTGTCAGGAAGCAGACGCTGGGGGACGCGCAGGTGAGTATGTGCTGTTTTTTTTACTTTTACGCTGGTAACCAGGGTAAACATCGGGTTACTAAGCGCGGCCCTGCGCTTAGCAACCCGATGTTTACCCTGGTTACCAGTGTAAAATATCGCTGGTATCGTTGCTTTTGCTTTCAAACACAACGATACACGGCGATCGGACGACCAAATAAAGTTCTGGACTTTATTCAGCGACATCACAGCAGGATCCTGATCGCTGCTGCGTGTCAAACGAAACGATATTGCTAGCGAGGACGCTGCAACGTCACGGATCGCTAGTGATATCGTTACAAAGTCGTTTCGTGTGAAGGTACCTTAAAGGTCCCATCATCATGAATACGGGGCATATAACACTGCGCCTGATCTACAGCTGCTCGTCATCCTACCAATGACTCCCGATCACAGGTAGCTACAATTACACCACTGGGGAAACTGGTCCAAACTGGGCAGCCCTTTTAAGCTTACCAGTAACATCATCCCACCCCCAAATCATATATATCGGCATGCAGCTGCCTGTGCAAATCCATTGACAACTTATCTTCTAATCTGTTGCTCCTTTCCACGGTTATTAGAATTTTAATATGCAAGTGAGGCATAGAGTGCTGAGAGTGAGAGCACTGGCCAGGCCGCTGCCTCCCCAGGATGTACCTCCTCACCCAGACAGTACGGCATGCATTACCTTGATTGACAGCTCACTGGCAGATTTCCTTGCCTGTCTCCTGACACACAGGCCAGTGAACCATCAATCAAGCTAATGAGGTTGATGCTGAAACAAGTGTTGTGAGGCAGACACACTTTAAAGAGAATCTGTCAGCATGATGTAGGGGCAGAGACCCTGATTCCAGCAAGGTATCACCTACTGGGCTGCTTGTTGCAATTTTGATAAAATCACCATTTAATCTGCTGAAGATCTAGCAGTTCTCTGAATGCTGAGCTGTGTATAACCTCGCGCACACCACTGATTGGCAGTTTTCTGTATATGCTGTGTTAAGGTAGAAAGAAGCCAATCCGTGGTGGGGGCGAGATTATACAGAGCTCCTTAATATGGAGGACTACATTGCAGCAGGATTACTAGTTCTCTAGTGGTAATCTCTTGCTGATAACACTGATTTTAACAAAACTACTGCCCAATAAGTGACATCACTGGAATCAGGGTCTCCGTCTCAACATTATGCTGCTCTCAGATTAGGTGCCAAAATCTGGTGACAGATTCTCTTTTATCCCTCTGTCATGCCCAGAGCATTTAATACCTAATTTGCAAATGAATGCAATTGCTTATTGGGGAATTAATCAATAAACGAAGATAGAATGGTGGGTTTACATTTCACAGAACTGTATACATGTGGCCTGGAGGAGGTTGTCCTTGCTGACAGATTCCCTTTAGTTAATGTTAGGATGTCACAGGTTATCCTCTGCAATGTCCTTGTAACACAACTGATCTGTTACCAGAGTAGCCTATAATGGACACCCACCCAACCTGGCATAAAGAGAGAAGCTTCCTGATTGAGGATGTGCTGATGGTTTCATTTCTGTGAAGATGCGCCCGGATGACCATGCTTATGGTTTCCCTATACCGCTCCCTCATCTGGCCAGCGTCTCCACCACCGAGGCTTCTCTGGTCAGCACCGGACATCACACAAAGCGGTGAGGGCCAGGAGCAGGTCCTGATTTCACTAACACTAGAATATTCTCTTCTACGGTAAACGTATATCGGAGGCAGTGCAAGAACAAACAGACTAAATTAATTCCCTGGGTGAGATATACATGACTTATTATCAAGGAAACAATTGTTGGCTTTGTATATCAGTCACCGGGGCTCGTCTGTTCAGGGCGGACCTGTTATGCAAGAAACTGAGGAAGACGAGACACGTACACGGCAGAGTAACGTTTTCTTATTTTTATGTTGTGTGCATTGTATTTAGTCTAGTAATAGTCCGATTGTCGCTGGTGAACGGTATGGAACAATGACCGTGAACAGGACGGCCAGTGGCCTGGATTACAGAGGTCACCCAGTTAGGCCCAGCTGTTCGCACAGCCAAGAGCAGCATGGCATTCACATCAGCAGTCTTCCTCCATTCATCCAGAATGGCCTAAAAAGACATTTTGTAAATAGTTTTCCAACCCAGGTATCCTCCTTCTAAAGGCAAACCACAAATATCTATTCTTCTTCGTGAAAAAAAAAAATTATTTCAATATGACAACATTTGCAGGTAAGATTTGTCCATAAATTTTCAGATGGCCAACATTCAGCCAGAGCTGGGATAGTAAATGGATATAGAATATGAATATGATGTCCGCCATTAGTATGTACAAAGTCATCAGCGGCTCATAACCCCTTAGTGACCGAGCCAATTTTTACAATTCTGACCACTGTCACTTTATGAGGTTATAGCTCTGGAACGTTTCTATGGATCCCACTGATTCTGACATTGTTTTCTTGTGACATAGGCTACTTTCACACTAGCGTTAACTGCAATCCGCCACAATGCGTCGTTTTGCCGAAAAAACGCATCCTGCAAAAGTGCTTGCAGGATGCGTTTTTTCCCCATAGACTTACATTAAGCGACGTATTGCGACGGATTGACACACGTCGCAACCGTCGTGCGACGGTTGCGCCGTGTTGTGGCGGACCGTCGGGACCAAAAAACGCTACATGTAACGTTTTTTGCTCACGACGGTCCGCTTTTTCCGACCGCGCATGCGCGGCCGGAACTCCGCCCCCACCTCCCCGCACTTCCCCGCACCTCACAATGGGGCAGTGGATGCACTGGAAAAATGCATCCGCTGCCCCCGTTGTGCGGCGGAGACAACGCTAGCGTCGGGAACCTCGGCCCGACGCACCCCGACGCTAGTGTGAAAGTAGCCATATTGTACTTCAAATTAGTGGTAACATTTCTTCAATATGACTTGCGTTTATTTATGAAAAAAATGGAAATTTTGCCAACATTTTGAAAATTTTGCAATTTTCAAACATTTACGGTATTTCTTGTGCCTTTAGGCTATGTGCACACGTTCAGGATTTCTTGCAGAAATTTCCTGAGCAAAACGGGACATTTTCTGCAAGCAATCCGCATGCGTTTTTTGCAATTTTTTGATGCATTTTTTACGCAAATTAATGAACATGCTGCGTTTTTTACCGCGATGCATTTTTTTTGCGGAAAAAAAGCATCATGTGCACAAAAATTGCGGAATGCATTCTAAATGATGGGATGCATATGTATGCACTTTTTATGCGCTTTTATAGCGAAAAAAACCACAACATGTGCACACAGCCTTAAGGTTATGTGCACATGTCCGGAATTGCCGTGGAAATTTCTGTGGCAATTCCATAACTGTGCCGCGGGTAAAACGCATGCAGAATTGGCATGCTTATTCCCACTAAACACTAGCGTTTTACAAGCATAATTAGCTTGCAGGATGCTAGCGTTTTCCAAGCGATCTGTAGCATCGTTTGGAAAACTGATTGACAGTTTGGTCACACTTGTCAAACATAGTGCTTGACAAGCGTGACCAACTTTTTACTATTGATGCTGCCTATGCAGCATCAATAGTAAAAGATAGAATGTTAAAAATAATTTAAAAAATATGGTTATTCTCACCTTCCGACGGCCCCCTGATCTCCTCAGTGGCGCTCCCGGTACGTTCCGTTCCCAGGGATGCTTTGCGCAAAGGACCTTTGTGACGTCACGGTCGCGTGACCGAGATGTCATCTCAGGTGATTCACGCAATGCATCCCTGGGAAAGGAAGCCGCCACGTGCACCGCTGAGAGGCGGGAGGACTCCGGGGGCCATCAGAAGGTGAGCATATCTCTATTTTTTTATTTGAATTCTTTTTTTTTTTTTTTACAGAAATATGGTACCCAGGGCACGGAGGAGAATCTCCTCTCCTCATGACCCGGGTACCATCCGCACACATGAAGCGCTCACTTTACGTATGGTAGGCATAGCCACATGCGTAAAGTGAGCGTTTCAATGCAATCCTCCACAGAAACAATGAACATGCTGCGGATTTTACCGCTATTTAATTCCGCAGCAGGAAAATCCGCAGCATGGGCATAACAACTGCAGAACACCATAGGATTGCATGGGAGTGCGTTTTTTTAAGCATTTCCGCTGCGGCAAAAACACGGCGGAAACGCATAAAAATGCAATGTGGGAATATAGCCTAACGGTGATCACAAGACTGGGGATGGTAAAAACCGACCCGAATCATGTTCTCTGGGGTCTCAGCTACTCCCGGTAGCAGAGATCCCAGAGATTTTCCCGACAGCACTGAGGAATAAGGACCATTAACTGCTGTAGTTAAAAGGCGCATCGGCGGTCGTTAAGGCTGATGCGTCAGAGGTAGAAATAAATTGAGCAAGTGTAAGGATCATTTTGGAATTAGTCAAAGAGCAATTATTCAGATCAGCCTAGAGACACGCCCCCCTGGAGGATCCTGTTAGCCACACCCTTTTGTAAAAAACAGACAAATTTGCATATTGAATGCCCTGATGAATGCAGCCCCCATCTCTGGAACCGTGAAGCAGATACTCAGGAGAACAACTGAAAGGGGTTTTCCCACGAACAAAGTTCATTTTCAGTCAACAGATCTTGGAATAACAATAATTACCACAATTGGATGTGAATAAAAATGTCCCAGTGCTGAGATAATCTTATAAATGTGCCCCTGCTGTGTACTGTGTAATGGCTGTGTCTGACCGTACAGGGACATCTGATCATACCACAGCTCCTGGGTAGGGTGGGAAGCACAAGAGAGTACACAGACAGGACAGCACGGGATCACAGATGATTATTTTTGTGAGGTAAAGCATTTCCCTTCCTGTTTTTAAGAAAGGTTTTACCTCAAAGAAAGAATACATTTGTGATCCCACTTTTATAGCACTATATCTGGCCATTCCAAGGCTGATCTACTGCATTTTCACCAGTTTCCCCTTTTGTAGACGCTTTAATTTTCAGTTCCCTGAGAATTGTAGCTGTGAATCCAACTGTGGGAAGTACTAAAGCAGTAACTGGCATCAGCACACATTGGCCTGTGTCGGCCTCTGCTTGTTTTCTCACTCTGCTCCTCGCTTTTTCCCCCCTCCTTCCTGCATACAGTAGGCTCTTTTTACATCTACACCAGCATACATTTGCAATTATCTGACCATGTAAACATGGCAGTGACCGGGAAAAAAACGCCTGCTCATCTTTTATGCTAGAACAATAAATCAGTGTTATCAGCAGTGTAGTGCCTCATGAAAACTGGAAATTTTCTGCAAATAACATCATTCTGTATATTGGCTAAGAGCCATCATATCAGGCTCTGATCACACTGCATTTCTGCAGTGCATTCGGGAATTACGCTTAACACCTCCCCCCCCCTTCCACAATTGGGATTTAGATGAACATTCGCCAATGGTCCCATGTCGACAGACACTCGGGCAACTTTTTACTGCCATACACACTATAAAGTCCAAGCCCTGAGTAAATATGGCTATTTTATGAGTTATAAATATTTGCCACCTAAATTGTTCTTCAAAAAAAGGTGCATGTTAACGCCTTTGCACGAATCGCCCACAAAAAGATGCAGAGCAACATTTTCAATGGAACAAGTGGGGCACATACCCTGCTCCATTCATGGTCTATGGGACTGTCAAAGTCGAAAGCTGTACTCAAAAACTTCCGACAATTCACAGACAATGAAAGGAGCGGAAGCTGACTGAGTACGTCAAGATGGGCTCTGCAGAGTGCTCCCCATGCGCAAGGTCCACAGCCACGTTCTTAGAATCGCAGGATAGATGGCCCATAAAGATCAAGTTATTCTTTATACTACGGGTAGGGGGTAACTTTGGATTCTGGGACTTTCCTTTTAAGTATTAGTAATAATACTGGTAAAAAAGACTTTCATGTCTCTTTTTTCCAATGGACTTGCACATGGGGCTCCCTATGGGCCCACAATCCTCTGCAGGTGCATTTTTTTGCTGCGTTTTTGCACTTACCCATAACTTTCTATCGGTGAAAAAATGCTGCAGTTTTCCAAGTCAGTCAGGAAAAAATGCTGTGTTAAGCTATGTGCGCACGATTTACTGCGGATCAGCAGCGTTTTTTGCGGTGCAGAAACGCTGCAGATCTGCACGTGATTTACAGTACAATGTAAATCAATGGAGAAAAAAAATGCTGTGCTAATGGTGCAGAAAATTCTGCACAGAAAACGCTGCGGATTAAAAGCAGGAGCATGTCAATTATTTGTGCGGATCTGCAGCGTTTTTGTACCCACTCCATTATAGAAATCTGCAGGGGTAAAAACGCATGAAATCCGCAAAAACTCCGCAGGAAATCCGCACAAAAAACGCATCAAGTCCGCACCTGCGTTTTCTGCCAAGATATGCAGAATCCGCACAAAAAATTCTAGAGGCAAATCTGCAACATGTGCACATACCCTTAATGAGATTTCTGGAATCTCATAGCTTTTGCTGGTACTATTAGGCTACGTTCACACGATCCGTTTTTCACTGCGGATTTTTCCGGTCCTTTTTCGGGGAAATCCGCAGTGGAAAACGGCGGTGCTTCTCTCGGCGGATTTGTGTCCTTTTTCTTCTGCGGATTCCACTGCGGGTTTCCAACTGCAGTTTCCTATTGGTGCTGTTGGAAACCCGCAGCGGAATCCGCTGAAAGAATTGACATGGTACTTCTTTTTTCCGTTGGCAAATCCGCGCGGATTTTCCAGCGAAAAAAAGGATCGTCAGCACAGCGGGTTTTGTTTTCCATAGGGTAACATTGTACTGTACCCTGCATGGAAAACGGCTGCGGATCCGTAGCTGCAATTCCGCTACGGATCCGCAGCAAAAAACGGATCGTGTGAACGTAGCCTAAAATGCAGTTTTAGGCTACGTTCACACGATCCGTTTTTTGCTGCGGATCCGTAGCGGAATTGCAGCTACGGATCCGCAGCCGTTTTCCATGCAGGGTACAGTACAATGTTACCCTATGGAAAACAAAACCCGCTGTGCCGACGATCCTTTTTTTCGCTGGAAAATCCGCGCGGATTTGCCAACGGAAAAAAGAAGTACCATGTCAATTCTTTCAGCGGATTCCGCTGCGGGTTTCCAACAGCACCAATAGGAAACTGCAGTTGGAAACCCGCAGTGGAATCCGCAGAAGAAAAAGGACACAAATCCGCCGAGAGAAGCACCGCCGTTTTCCACTGCGGATTTCCCCGAAAAAGGACCGGAAAAATCCGCAGTGAAAAACGGATCGTGTGAACGTAGCCTAAAATTTCATTAAAAAAGTAGCAAAAAAAGGCAGCGAAAACTGCAACGTGTGAACATTAAAGAGTTACTTGAAGTTTGCCTGTTTTCTTTAGGTCATGCATCTGAACAAAAAATGGATGTTGTACAGGTTATAACTATCTATAGTCATAAATTCATGTTGATTTACAGATTCAGGCTGCCATCACACTAGCAGTATTTGGTCAGTATTTTACATCAGTACTTGTAAGCCAAAACCAGGAGTGGAACGATTAGAGGAAAAGTATAATAGAAACATATGCACCACTTCCTCAGTTATCACCCACTCCTGGTTTTGGCTTACAAATACTGATGTAAAATACTGACCAAATACTGCTAGTGTGATGGCAGCCTGAATTTGTAAATCAACATGAATTTATGACTATAGTGTGACGGCAGCCTCAGGGCTTGTTCACACTATCCTTTTTTTGCTGCGGATTTTTCAGCTGCGGATTTGGAAAAACCGCAGTGCAAAACCGGGCTGGTTTTCTCTGCGGTTTTTTGTGCGGTTTCTACTGCGGATTCCACTGCGGGTTTCCAACTGCACTTTCCTATTGGTGCAGGTGGAAAACCGCTGCGGAATCCGCAGAAAGAATTTACATGCTACTTCTTTTTTTCCGCAGAAAATCCGCGCTGATTTTCAAGCGGAAAAACGCAAAGTGGGCACAGCGGATTTTGTTTTCCATAGGGTAACATTGTACTGTACCCTGCATGGAAAACGGCTGCGGATCCGCAGCTGCGGATCCGCAGCAAAAACCGCAAAGTGTGAACATAGCCTCAAAGTCAGTTTTTGGCATTCAACCACCGTGTTCCAGGCTCAGCTTCTCTTTCATGCAAACTAAGCACAAGTGGGATCTGTTACAATGTGCATAATACCAACTTAGGCTATGTGCACACGTTGCGGATTGGGGTGCAGAATTTTCTGCACAAATTCCGCATCTCCTGGCAGAAAATGCAGGTGTGGATTTTGTGCGCTTTTGTTGCGGATTTAATATGGATTTTGTGCGGATTTTCTGTGTTTTTTACCCCTGCTAATTTCTATAATGGAAGGGTTCAGAAACGCTGCAGTTCCGCACAAAAGAAGTGACATGCTACTTCTTTTGATCCGCAGCGGTTTTCATGTGGATTTTTTCTGCACCATTAGCACAGTATTTTTTTTCCTATTGATTTACAGTGTACTGTAAATCACTTTGCGGAACTGCAGTGTTTCTGCCCGGAAAAAACGCTGCGGATAAGCACTACATCCGCATTGTGTGCACACAGCTTTAGCATAGCACTTTGCTACCACAAATGGTTCAGCGCATCTCATCGGTCACTGTGGTAATATCCTGAAGGTTATACACAGAGCGGTCTTTCTTTGTACTGAAAATCTCACATAGGAGCAAAGCTCAGATCGCTGCTATGCAGCAGAAATCCAGGTGTGCTGTGAGCGCCGACCACAGGAGGGGCGCTCACAGCAGGCCGGCATCAGTAACCATAGAGGTCTCAAGGACCTCTATGGTTACCATCCTGATGCATCACCGACCCCCGATCATGTGACGGGGGTCGGCGATGAGGTCATTTCCGGCCGCGCGGCTGGAAGCGCCGGTTAAATGCTGCTGTCAGCGTTTGACAGCGGCATTTAACAGGTTAATAGCGGCGGGTGAATCGCTGCTATTGCGCGCACATGTCAGCTGTACAAAACAGCTGACATGTTACGACTTTCATGTGGGCTCACCGCCGGAGCCCACATCAAAGCAGGTGACCCGACATGTGCCGTACTAGTACGGCGCATGTCGGGAAGGAGTTAAACTGGGAAAGATTTGAAGAAAACCTTTTCTCCTGAGTAATGACAAACAAAGATAAAACCCACTTACTAATTGAACATAAGGCCTTTACAACGCCATCTTTAAATGGTATTTTACTCCAAACTAGCAAAGGCTTTCCAAAAGCATCTCCTCTGTTGGAGTGAATGCAGGCTCAAGGGAGATTTATTACACGTTCTAGTTTAGGACATTTCCATAGAACATTTTTGGAAATCTGTATCATTACTTATTAATCAAACAACAAGACAGAACATTATCTTACTTCCCCAAATGGCTTTATCATCTTTAGATTTAGTAAATCCATCTTTGAAACAAACTAATTTTCTAACTTTTTTCTAGTAGCTAAAAATGCCATAACAGAAAATTGGAAAAAAACATCCACTTCCACCATTGCAGATATTGTAGACAAAACCTCATAATTCTTACGAGAGGGGCCATGCTATATCAAATAATTACTGTGCAAAGTCCTAAGAGACGGGGGCCCTAGATTAGCTTTTCCACTAATTAGCTATTTTTTATTTAAGACCTAGACAACTTTATGAAATTGTTTCTAATATCGTTGTTATGTTTGATTCTTAATACTTTATGTCTAATATTACAGTATATTTGTTTCATAATAAGCTCGTATTCCCCGCTGTAAAGTTGTGGTTTCATTTAAAATTTAGGTTCACAAAAATGTTAAATTCTATAAGTATGTTTCTAATTTATTAGAACCACTGTTAATATTACAATTTTGTTATTTTCCTATGCCTCCGTTCATCTTCCCTAGCTTTACACAATAAAAAAAAAAAAAAAAAAAAATCACCTTTCTTTCCTTCTCATAACCCTATGACCAAAAACCAGCTATTCATGAATTTCTTTTTGGGGGGGGGAACGTTTAGAACATTTCGCGTTTGGTAAAATGGATGAAGCAGTTTTATTCTTCGGGTCAGTACGATTACAGCAATACCTCATTTATATCTCTTTATATGTTTTGGCGCTTTTATACGATAATTATTTTTTCTATAAAATAGTTTTTATTTTTGCATCACTTTATTCTGAGGACTATAACTTTTTCATTTTTCCGCTGATGATGCTGTATGGTGGCTCGTTTTTTGCAGGACAAAATGACATTTTCAGCGGTACCATTGTTCTTTATATCCGTCTTTTTGATCGCGTGTTATTCCACTTTTTGTTCGGCGGTATGATAATAAAGCGTTGTTTTTTGCCTTTTTTTACGATGTTCACTGAAGGGGTTAACTAGTGGGACCGTTTTATAGGTCGGGTCGTTACGGACGCGGCGATACTAAATGTGTGTACTTTTATTGTTTTTTTTTTTACTTAGATAAAGAAATTTATGGGAACAATTTTTTTTTTTTTTTTTTTTTTTTTTTTTACACATCTGAATATATATATTTTTTTTTACACTATAACAGTGCCCCGGGGGGGGGCATCATGTTATAGTGTAATATCGCTGATCTGACACTTTGCTGTGCACTGTGTCAGATTGGCGATCTGACGTGCACTGTAGAGAGGCTTCCCGGCTCCTGCTCTGAGCAGGCGCTGTTAAGCCACCTCCCTGCAGGACCCGGATATAGCCCCGCGGCCATTTTGGATCCGGGGCCTGCAGGGAGGAGACGCTCGGTACAACGCGAGCACATCGCGTTGTAACGAGGGTCTCAGGGAAGCCCGCAGGGAGCCCCCCTCCCTGCGCGATGCTTCCCTATGCCCCCGGAACACTGCGATCATGTTTGATCGCAGTGTTTCGGGGGTTAATGTGCCAGGAGCGGTCCGTGACCGCTCCTGGCACATAGTGCCTGATGTCAGCTGCAATAGTCAGCTGACACCCGGCCGCAATCGGCCGCGCTTCCCCCGTGAGCCGATCGCTATGACGTACTATCCTGTCGGTGGGCATGCGGGCCCACCCCACCTCGACGCGATAGTACGTCATGTCAAAAAGGGGTTAAAGGGGTTGTCCACTAAACCGACAAACCCTTCTCAATCACAATATTCCCTTATGTAAAATATTATAAGCCTGTACTCATCTCTAGTACCAGCACCGTCCCAATGACGGCTCGGTCTCCCATGAAGCTGTATTGCCACATGAGCCCTGCAAGCAGCGGCCACTTTACTCTCATTTCCTGAGGACAAATCCGACGTCCGGAAGAAATCAGAGACCATAGGCAGCTCCCAATGCTTCTGGACGTCCATTTTGTCCAAAGGAAGCAACAGTGATGCTGCCCCGATGATTGCAAGCAGGGATCACGTGACATATCACCACACACGCCTCAGAAGAGCCAGCATCGGCACTGGTGCTGAATACAGGCTGGTATTTTAAGATTCATCTCTTCCGGTTTCAAGAGCAGAGCAGATAATTACCGTAGGTCTTCTTAGATTATGACTTTACTGTAGGATTAATCCAGACTTGAACTGACCATACACAATAGATAGGGGAAGCCCTTCGGCCGACACCTACCTCTCCCACCTCCAACATACACAGGAAAGCTCTCCTGTGATCTCTGAGAAGATCTACCAAACTCCTCAGCAGCGGCTCATCTCCCCTCCAAATAAAAGGCTCAGCCCGTTAAAATTCAGCAGGCCGGATCCTTCTCTTCTCCAGCATCATCTGTCCGGCTGCTTTGGCTGATTATCATCAGCATGGGAGTCTTTACTGCTCTAAAACTGGGCATACACATTACACACGCACGTTGGCCAAACCTGCTAGTGAAAGGCCTGACCACATTACAGTACAACGGCCTCTCCCCAGTGAACGTGATAACGAGAATCTCATTCATACGTCACAAGACACTGGTGCCTTGGGTGACAGGTGTCCCATATGTTTAGTTGTGGGACTTCGGAGTAAGGAATCTGAATGGAGGGCTAAGAATAGTAACAATGATAAAAATAATAACTCTCCGGAGTAGTCTGACTCGAGGCAACACAGTTAAGTCTAAATTAGACATCCGGGAAACACTGTGTCCGCTGACCATGAAGTACCGACTTTCCACAAGTCTCCCAACCTGAACTCAACAGTGTCATAGGCTATTAAGCTTGGGCTGGGAGACCCGCGGCCAGTATTCACAGCAAGGTCTGTACACGGACCACGCTTCACAGACGTCTAAATTCGGCCTAAGGGCTTTCTTTCCAGAGCCTCCATTATATTTAGCAGTAAAAACTGTGCAGCACGGGAGTGAAATAATGTGCACCACGACGGCATCACAACTGTCCAAATTAGAGTCTCTGTCAATATTAATGCCAGTAGGACAAATACAGCACAGAGGCATTTTTGTTTTTTTCTGTTATGACGAGACAGAAAACGTAACATTTAGGACAGATGTGAACCTCACTAGTGAGATCTGTCCCAGAGGACAGAGATACACCCAAGGCATTCCGCATTGTAAGCTTCAGACCACAATACAGAACATGGAAACATCAAACCAACTCTTAAAACTGCTCCATAAACAGAAAATGTGGACGTTGGAAAACACAAGCCTACAAACCAACATTCTTGAGCGAGAATTTTATCATGGAGGTCCACAACATCCTCAAACATGCACACTCAGCTCGACAATGAGGGTGGGAGGCATGAAGTGTCAGGCAGTGACATATCTGCTGGATAGACCATCTAAGGCTAAGTACACATTAGCACATCTGTGCGCAGCGTATCATCTGCATGCGCAAACACATGCCAAAACGCATGCAGACGCATGCTTACGCTGTGTTTTTACTCCGCATCATCTTACGCATGACGCAAAAAAAAGAAAAACAGCTGCGTGTGCATGCGTCCGAATGTGTTTGGCATGCGTTTGCGTTGTTTATGCGCATGGCGGAGGTGGTGAAATCATTTCCTGGACATGCGCAGTCTGAAGTACGCATGCGTATCAAATTATTTGACGCCTCAAAAAATGCTACATGTTGCGTTTGCCGCACCCCGCTAAACGACGCATGTGTACGCAGACGCATGCGAACTGATGCAAACGCATGTCCCCTCATACACAATATTAAATATATGTACGCAAGACGCATGCGGATCGGTGCGCAGGTATACGTTGCGCACACATACGCTAATGTGAACCCGGCCTTAGCAAGATGAAAAAAAAAATTAATTCAATACATCGGAGCCAGGGCAGTAGATCAATTCAGACACTGCCCTACCAGGGCAGACAGTGATCGCGTAACCGCATGATGGCACAGCGCATGTGTGGGATTACTGCACCGACCAGGTCAGTGTGACACTGATGGGAGGAGGGTGATAGTATAATGCAGTGAGGAGGCAGGGATTTCTTCCAAGTACCGCACGCCCCGGAGCCTGGAAGAAAACTTTACCATAAAAGATTACACATCAATTTCTCAATGTCTACACCGCAGGCATACAGGTAAGACTGGTTTAACCATTTAATTACCTGTATGCCCATAGTAATAGATAAATTGTCCAAGGGGCAACAGATTCCTTTAATAATCAAATATAGATCTGCATATTAGAGGAAATGCCTTACTTGTAAGGTTACAGAAACTTGTCTAGATGTACGACTACTTACACAAACCAGAACAGTCCTCAAAAAAAAAAAGCCCAACATAAATTTGAGGACATGTTTCATAAATGACATTAATGAGCAGCACCAATTTCTTCACCATATACTACAAGTCTGGGCACATGCCTCATCCACCAACAAATCAGACAAGCCAAACATGGGCTGGTTGCTATGTGTGAGGAAGACATTGCCTCATGGAGTTTTACTACATGAGGTCTCATAGATCGTAAGCTCATGTGAACAGGAAGGACCCTTTTTATGCTTGCTTTCCCTATATGTACAATGCTGCAGACTATGTTAGCGCTATGTGAAGTTAATCAGTACTAATAAATATCGTCTAACTTAAGGCCACAGGTACAAGAGGCAGATTAGATGTGGATTTCACACTCACAAACAAATAAAGATATATACACACAAATATCATGGAGGTAACACTGAAGCTTCTACAGTATAATGAAAGTTACCGTATATGATTTTACTTTCATGCTATGGATTAAAAATGTTCTATAAAACTCAGTCTTGTCAAAATTTTTGAAATTATTCTTGTATTTAATGGGGTACTGATTTAAATCTTACTTTTCAAAGGGGGTGTACTCATTTATACTAAGCACGGTATACACACACTAATAAACTCACATACAAGAACATTTTTATTGACATATGCCTGAACCTTGAACGAATACTTATCACAGCCGAGAGATGGATACAATTGTGACTCAAGCCTTCCTGTGTCTGATACACGCATCAGTAGATGTCCATTTCATTCCAGCTGTCCGCTAATGTAGCGGCCTGAGCGCACGCTACACGGCCTGAGCGCACGCTACACGGCCTGAGCGCACGCTACACGGCCTGAGCGCACGCTACACGGCCTGAGCGCACGCTACACGGCCTGAGCGCACGCTACACGGCCTGAGCGCACGCTACACGGCCTGAGCGCACGCTACACGGCCTGAGCGCACGCTACACGGCCTGAGCGCACGCTACACGGCCTGAGCGCACGCTACACGGCCTGAGCGCACGCTACACGGCCTGAGCGCACGCTACACGGCCTGAGCGCACGCTACACGGCCTGAGCGCACGCTACACGGCCTGAGCGCACGCTACACAGCCTGAGCGCACGCTACACAGCCTGAGCGCACGCTACACAGCCTGAGCGCACGCTACACAGCCTGAGCGCACGCTACACAGCCTGAGCGCACACTACACAGCCTGAGCGCACACTACACAGCCTGAGCGCACACTACACAGCCTGAGCGCACACTACACAGCCTGAGCGCACACTACACAGCCTGAGCGCACACTACACAGCCTGAGCGCACACTACACAGCCTGAGCGCACACTACACAGCCTGAGCGCACACTACACAGCCTGAGCGCACACTACACAGCCTGAGCGCACACTACACAGCCTGAGCGCACACTACACAGCCTGAGCGCACACTACACAGCCTGAGCGCACACTACACAGCCTGAGCGCACACTACACAGCCTGAGCGCACACTACACAGCCTGAGCGCACACTACACAGCCTGAGCGCACACTACACAGCCTGAGCGCACACTACACAGCCTGAGCGCACACTACACAGCCTGAGCGCACACTACACAGCCTGAGCGCACACTACACAGCCTGAGCGCACACTACACAGCCTGAGCGCACACTACACAGCCTGAGCGCACACTACACAGCCTGAGCGCACACTACACAGCCTGAGCGCACACTACACAGCCTGAGCGCACACTACACAGCCTGAGCGCACACTACACAGCCTGAGCGCACACTACACAGCCTGAGCGCACACTACACAGCCTGAGCGCACACTACACAGCCTGAGCGCACACTACACAGCCTGAGCGCACACTACACAGCCTGAGCGCACACTACACAGCCTGAGCGCACACTACACAGCCTGAGCGCACACTACACAGCCTGAGCGCACACTACACAGCCTGAGCGCACACTACACAGCCTGAGCGCACACTACACAGCCTGAGCGCACACTACACAGCCTGAGCGCACACTACACAGCCTGAGCGCACACTACACAGCCTGAGCGCACACTACACAGCCTGAGCGCACACTACACAGCCTGAGCGCACACTACACAGCCTGAGCGCACACTACACAGCCTAGAATATTTGGTAGATTGGATACAGTTGTATCCATCTTGGGATGAACAAGACTCCAGAGATGGCATCAGAGTGGATACTTCTTATCTATGGATGTAATATCTACAGGATGGAAATACTCAGTCCACTATGTCCATCCCATCAAATCACATATTAAGGATAGAAGAGGGGAACTACTACCTCCATCAGTGTATACATCCCACAATGGACTGAGCTGACAGCGTTCATCTCGGTTGGCTGATTCTCTAAAATACCAGTTACCACATGGATCCAGACCTGCTAAACTTAATATGTAAATAGAAGTCTACGAGTCTTCTGACAGCAAGGAAGCCAACAATGGGCTGACTGAAGAGGACTGTGGGTGCAGAAACTTTGTAAATCTGGTGAGATGAGGCGAGTGCAGTCAAGTCAGTTGATTTCTGAACCCAGGGATTTTCAGTCGCCTCATCACTCCAGGTCCAGCTTCAAAAGCCCTAACTAGCCATACACTTGCGGCAAAAATATAGTATTACATGCCGAACAAACTTTTGGTTTGTAATGCTGTAGATAACCCCTGATGTATCCTGAAAGATGAGAAAAAGAGGTTAGATTATACTCACCTGGGCAGGCGGTCCGGTCCCTCCCATCTTCTTACGATGACGTCCTCTTCTTGTCTTCATATTGCGGCTCCGGCGTACGTTGTCTGCCCTGTTGAGGGCAGAGCAAAGTACTGCAGTGCGCAGGTGCTGGGAAAGGTCAGAGAGGCCCTCAACATGGCAGATTAAGTACCACTGCGCCGGAGCCGCAGCGTGAAGACAAGAAGAGGACGTCATCATAAGTTGATGGGAGGCCCCGGACCGGACCACGACGCCCATCGGACGGGACCGCCCCTGGGTGAGTATAACCTAACCTCTTTTTCTCATCTTTCAGGATACATCAGGGGCTTATCTACAGCATTACAGAATGCTATAGATAAGCCCCTGATGACGGTGGGCTTAGCTCACCTTCGATTTTGGGGTGACAGGTTCCCTTTAATCTGCAGCACGTATTTTGCAGCATTTTTCCTCCAAACACAGTGAACTTACATTTAGCTTGTGGTGTACTGCAACTTTGGCCATGACAAGTCATGCGGCAATAGTATAAGCCGAGATTTTCAGTCCAAAAAAATGGGCTGAAAGTGCCCCTCTCGGCTTATACTCGAGTCATGGTCGGCGGGTGAGGGGGAGCGACGCCTGTCAAATACTCACCTACTCCCGGCGCTCCTGACACGGTTCCCGCATGTCCCACAGTGTTCGGCAGCTTCAAGTTCTTCCCCTCTTCAGCGGTCACGTGGTACCGCTCATTAAAGTTATTAATATGGACTCCACGCCCATAGGGGTGGAGCCGCATATTCATTACTGTAATGAGCGGTACCATGTGACCGCTCACTACAGGAAGAAGCTGCCGCGCCATACACCGTGGGACATGCAGGGACCGCGTCAGGAGCGCAGGGACCAGGTGAGTATTTCATATTCACCTGTCCGCCTTCCATTCGCCGGGCGCCGCTCCGTCTTCCCGTCCTCTTGCTGTGACTGTTCAGGTCAGAGGGCGCGCCGCCCTCTGCCTGAACAGTCAGTGCGGAGACGGGACGCTGAGGAGCAGCGGGCAGCGACAAGAGGCGAGTATGTCTTTTTTTTTTAGTGCAGCAGCAGCATTACATGTGGCACAATGGTATATGGAGCGTCTATGGGGCCATAAAGAACTGCATGGAGCATTATATGGGGCATCTATGGGGCCATAACTGCATGGAGCATTATATGGGGCATTTATGGGGCCATAACTGCATGGAGCATTATATGGAGCATCTATGGGGCCATAAAGAACTGCATGGAACACTACATGGGGCATATTTGTATATGGAGCATCTTATGGGGCCATAATGAACTGTATGGAGCATTATATGGGGCTCCTGATTCAATATGGATATTCAAAAACACTCAACCTACTGATGTCTCAATTAATTTTACTTTTATTGGCATCTATTTTTATTTTTTGACATTCACCGGTAGCTGCTGCATTTTCCACCCTAGGCTTATACTCGAGTCAATAAGTTTTCCGAGTTTTTGTTGCAAAATTAGGGGGGTCGGCTTATACTCGAGTATATACGGTATGACTGCATGACGCTGCTACATCGCAGTGGAAAGCAAATTACTGTAACAAGTCATACAGGGTCAGAACAAGATGGATTTTTGATGACATGAGAGTTCAATGCGCCAAGGTCTCCTGCCATATATCAGTGGATCTGTGGCTGCATAAACTGCACTGCACTCAGCATTTCCTGCTAATCCCAGCCCATAAGGTGAAACTCTATTCCCTGCACTTGGCACATACAAGTGCTTCTCACAAAATTAGAATATCATCAAAAAGTTATTTCAGTTCTTCAATACAAAAAGTTAAACTCATATATAATATAGAGTCATTACAAACAGAGTGATCTATTTCAAGTGTTTATTTCTGTTAATGTTAATGATTATGGCTTACAGCCAATGAAAACCCAAAAGTCATCATCTCAGTAAATTAGAATACTTTATAACCTCAGCTTGAAAAAATTATTTTAACATCTGAAATGTTGGCCTACTGAAATGTATGTTAAGTACGGTAAGTGCACTCAATACTTGGTCGGGGCTCCTTTGCATCAATTACTGCATCAAAGCAGTGTGGCACGGAGGTGATCAGCCTGTGGCACTGCTGAGGTGTTATGGAAGCCCAGGTTGCTTTGATAGCAGCCTTCAGCTCGTCTGCATTGTTGGGTCTGGTGTCTCATCTTCCTCTTGACATAGATTCTCTATGGGGGTTAAGGTCAGGCGAGTTTGCTGCCAATCAAGCACAGTGATATTGTTGTTTGTAAACCAGGTATTGGTACTTTTGGCAGTGTGGACAGGTGCCAAGTCCTGCTGGAGAAATTTCCATCTCCAAAAAGCTTGTCAGCAGAGGGAAACATGCAGAGCTCTAATATTTCCTGGTAGACGGCTGCGCTGAATTTGGTCTTGATACAACACAGTGGACCCACACCAGCAGATGACATGGCTCCCCAAACCATCACTGACTGTGGAAACTTCACACTAGACCTCAAGCATCTTGGATTGTGACCTCTCCACTCTTCCTCCAGACCTTGATTTCCAAATGAAATACAAAATTTACTTTCCTTGTGGAGTGTGTCAATGACTGCCTTCTGGACATCTGTCAAGTCAGCAGTCTTCCCCATGATTGTGGAACTACTGAAACAGACTAAGGAACTTTTTTAAACGCTTAGGAAGCCTTTGCAGATGTTTTTTGTTAATTACTCTAATTTACTGATATAATGACTTTTGGGTTTTCATTGGCTGTAAGCCATAATCATCAACATTAACAGAAAATAAACACTTGAAATAGATCACTCTGTTTGTAAGGACTCTATATAATATACGAGTTTCACTTTTTGTATTGAAGAACTGAAATCAATTAACTTTTTGACATTCTAATTTTGTGAAAAGCACCTGTATTCATCTGTATGGGCATGTCAAGTAAAAAATATAATAAAATTTACAACTGCGCAAAATAAATCTCAAAAAAAAGCAAAACACAAAACTTTACTGGTTGCTGGTGTCCCCAGCATGCAACAAGTCGGGATGCCACAAAGTTCAGGCAGGATTGGAATTGGGGGGGTATAAGATGCAATGTTTACATGGGACGGATGTTTTACTAGACAGGAACACTTTCCTAAAGCCGCACAAGTCACAGAACGTTCCCAATCCTACAGCCGATCCCATACATGGTGCAACATGGCGTCCGGAGAATCCGTGCTATAAATGGAGCAAACACAAAATGTGTATATACACATACAGAAAATAATATACACACTGCAGCCATACATTACACACACTGCAGCCATACATTACACATATACACACATTAAATGTACATGCTGATGTCTGAAATCAGTGGTGCTATGAGCAAAATATAAATACATACTGTATATACACTGTACACACTATATCCATATATACTACACATTATGTGCACATACTGTACATAGACACATTATGTGCACATGTATTATTCACACACACACTATGTCCATATATACACATACTGTACATACATATATACTGCACATACTGCACATACTGTACACACACACTGTCTGTACACGTCGCTGTGCAGGGAGCCTTTGGCCGCAGCCATGTTTCCCCGGTGCCCGGACATATGCTCCCGGCCAGTCAGCAGCAGTGCAGGCAGCACATGTGTCCACACTCTTGCCATCTCCGTGGACATGCCCACTATCCGCCGCCCTCCGTGTCTCTCCTTATCTCCCCTCCCCCACCACTGGGGCGCACGCCCGGTAATAACATGACTGTACCTCTCTCTCTCAGCTTCTCACCCGAAGCGAATCCACAAGCCCAACAACACAAGATGGCTGACGCCACGCACCGTCACCTGACGACTCCACGCCTCGCCTCAGCAGTGACAGAGCAGCGTGCCCGACCAGCGAGTTCCGTGGTCTTGCAGCTAGACGGGACACTCCACGCACAGCTCGTCAGCAGCCAATGGCGTGACGACATCCAGCCGAGCGCGCCATGTTGGCTGTGGGCACAGTCGCCCGCACACATCACTTCCTGTTAGGGACAGTTCCTCTCACCTTGTGGCAGAAAGGTTTTATTTCTTTTCTACTAGTAGTAATACAATGTGTAGATGACGGGAGACTTATAGCGAGGGACGACTCTGGTGTGTGACTGATGTGAGAGGCTGGCTGTGGGGGCAGCAAATAACCCCAGTGTGCCCACTACTACAGTGCCAGCACATGCCCCATATACAGTGCCAGCACATGCCCCATATACAGTGCCAGCACATGCCCCATATACAGTGCCAGCACATGCCCCATATACAGTGCCAGCACATGCCCCATATACAGTGCCAGCACATGCCCCATATACAGTGCCAGCACATGCCCCATATACAGTGCCAGCACACGCCCCGTATACAGTGCCAGCACACGCCCCATATACAGTGCCAGCACATGCCCCATATACAGTGCCAGCACATGCCCCATATACAGTGCCAGCACATGCCCCGTATACAGTGCCAGCACACGCCCCGTATACAGTGCCAGCACATGCTCCATATACAGTGCCAACACATCATGCTCCATATACAGTGCCAACACATCATGCCCCATATACGGTGCCAGCACATGCCCCATATACAGTGCCAGCACATGCCCCGTATACAGTGCCAGCACATGCCCCATATACGGTGCCAGCACATGCCCCATATACAGTGCCAGCACATGCCCCATATACAGTGCCAGCACATGCCCCATATACAGTGCCAGCACATGCCCCGTATACAGTGCCAGCACATGCTCCATATACAGTGCCAACACATCATGCCCCATATACAGTGCCAACACATCATGCCCCATATACAGTGCCAGCACATGCTCCATATACGGTGCCAGCAAATGCCCCATATACGGTGCCAGCACATGCCCCATATACAGTGCCAGCACATGCCCCGTATACAGTGCCAGCACATGCCCCGTATACAGTGCCAGCACATGCCCCATATACAGTGCCAGCACACACCCCATATACAGTGCCAGCACATGCCCCATATACAGTGCCAGCACATGCCCCATATACAGTGCCAGCACATGCCCCATATACAGTGCCAGCACATGCCCCATATACAGTGCCAGCACACGCCCCGTATACAGTGCCAGCACACGCCCCATATACAGTGCCAGCACATGCCCCATATACAGTGCCAGCACATGCCCCATATACAGTGCCAGCACATGCCCCATATACAGTGCCAGCACATGCCCCGTATACAGTGCCAGCACACGCCCCGTATACAGTGCCAGCACATGCTCCATATACAGTGCCAACACATCATGCTCCATATACAGTGCCAACACATCATGCCCCATATACGGTGCCAGCACATGCCCCATATACAGTGCCAGCACATGCCCCGTATACAGTGCCAGCACATGCCCCATATACGGTGCCAGCACATGCCCCATATACAGTGCCAGCACATGCCCCATATACAGTGCCAGCACATGCCCCATATACAGTGCCAGCACATGCCCCGTATACAGTGCCAGCACATGCTCCATATACAGTGCCAACACATCATGCCCCATATACAGTGCCAACACATCATGCCCCATATACAGTGCCAGCACATGCTCCATATACGGTGCCAGCAAATGCCCCATATACGGTGCCAGCACATGCCCCATATACAGTGCCAGCACATGCCCCGTATACAGTGCCAGCACATGCCCCGTATACAGTGCCAGCACATGCCCCATATACAGTGCCAGCACACACCCCATATACAGTGCCAGCACATGCCCCATATACAGTGCCAGCACATGCCACGTATACAGTGCCAGCACACACCCCATATACAGTGCTAGCACATGCCCCATATACAGTGCCAGCACATGCCCCATATACGGTGCCAACACATGCCCCATGTACGGTGCCAACACATGCCCCGTATACAGTGCCAGCACATGCCCCATATACAGTGCCAGCACATGCCCCATATACAGTGCCAGCACATGCCCCATATACAGTGGCAGCACATGCCCCATATACAGTGCCAGTACATGCTCCATATACAGTGCCAGCACATGTTGACCCCTCGCACCGGCAAAGAATTAAAGTGGTTGTCTAGCAAGTAAAAATGTTATATATAATGAGTTAAAAAATACCCACTGATTCTGCCTGGTTAAATAATAATAATAATAATTTTTATTTATATAGCGCCAACATATTCCGCAGCACTTTACAATTAGCGGGGACATGTACAGACAATAAATTCAATACAAGTTAAGACAATTTAAACAGTGACATTAGGAGTGAGGTCCCTGCTCGCAAGCTTACAATCTACAAGGAAATGGGGGGACACAATAGGTGAAAAGTGCTTGTTATTTCAGGTCTGGCAATTATAATAAATAGGGATTTTCATACAAAGCTGCATGATCCGGTCATCAGCCCATGTGTTTAAGTGCAATAGTCAAGTATCAAGTGGTGTGGAGACAGATGAATAGTAGGGTGCAGATTCAGAATAATATTTGGAAGGAGGGAACAGGGCAAAGTTAGTTTACTGAGTAGTTTATGTGGTAGGCTTGTTTGAAGAGATGGGTTTTTAAAGCGCGCTTGCATAGGTCGGGGCTAGGTATCAGTCTGATCGTCTGGGGAAGTGCATTCCAGAGAGCTGGCGCAGCACGAGAGAAGTCTTGGAGACGGAGGTGCGAGGTTCGGATTACGGGGGATGTTAGTCTTAGGTCGTTTGTAGAACGGAGGGCACGTGTAGGGCGATATACAGAGATGAGAGAGGAGATATAAGGCGGTGCAGAACTGTGGAGGGCTTTGTGGGTGAGAGAGATGAGTTTATACTGGACCCTGTAGAGAATGGGTAGCCAGTGTAATGACTGGCACAAGATGGAGGCATCGGTGAAGCAGCTGGACAGAAATATGACTCTGGCTGCAGCATTCAAGATGGATTGGAGAGGAGAAAGTTTCGTAAGAGGGAGACCGATCAGAAGAGAGTTGCAGTAGTCCAGACGAGAATGAATAAGAGCGACAGTGAGAGTCTCAGCAGTTTCAAAGGTGAGAAAAGGTCGGATTCTGGAGATGTTTTTAAGATGCAGGCGACAAGAGCGAGTGAGTGATCAGATATAGGGAGTAAAGGAAAGTTCGGTGTCGAATATGACCCCAAGACAGCGGGCATGCTGCTTGGGAGTTATGGTTGAACCCTCCAGGGTAATTTTGATGTTGGGTAGAGTCAGGGCCGTATTTAGAGTTTCTGCTGCCCTAGGCACTTTTAGTGCTGCCTCCCCCTTTGGTGAGTATGACACTATTGGCAGTGACTTTTGGCAAGAATTGCTGTTGTGAAAATAGCCTTTTGCAGCAGGTCGGGCAGTTTTTTCGCATCTGCCGCGTAACGGATCACTTATGGCAACACTGCGTTCGGTCTCATTCATTCCCTATGGGATTTGTGGCACTTGCTGTGATCTGGCAAATGCGGTACCATACCTCCTAACTCTTGAAGGGAAAGAGGTAAAAAGGTTGCGGCGCACTACGTGCGCCGCGGCAAATTTTAGGCCACGCCTCTGACCACACCCATTTCACAACTAGTCACACCCATATCCAAGTCCCAACCACACCCATTTAGCACTGCTGATCACACTGTTCCATATACAATAATTATAACCCCAAAAAATATGGCCACACAATGCTCCATACTGTATAATTGCCACACATGATGCTCAATACTGTATAATGGCCACACACGATGCTCCATACTTTATAATGGCCACACATGATGCTCCATACTGTATAATGGCCACACAGTGCTCCATACTGTATAATGACCACACATGATGCTCCATACTGTATAATGGCCACACATGATGCTCCATACTGTATAATGGCCACACAGTGCTCCATACTGTATAATGACCACACATGATGCTCCATACTGTATAATGGCCACACATGATGCTCCATACTGTATAATGGCCACACAGTGCTCCATACTGTATAATGACCCCACATGATGTTCAATACTGTATAATGGCCCCACAAGATGCTCAATACTGTATAATGGCCACACATGATGCTCCATACTTTATAAGGGCCACACATGATGCTCAATACTGTATAATGGCCACACACGATGCTCCATACTTTATAATGGCCACACATGATGCTCCATACTGTATAATGGCCACACAGTGCTCCATACTGTATAATGACCACACATGATGCTCCATACTGTATAATGGCCACACATGATCCTCCATACTGTATAATGGCCACACAGTGCTCCATACTGTATAATGGCCACACATGATGCTCCATACTGTATAATGGCCACACATGATGCTCCATACTGTATAATGGCCGCACATGATGCTCCGTACTGTATAATGACTGCACATGATGCTCCATACTGTATGAGACTGCACATGATGCTCCATACTGTATAATGGCCACACATGATGCTCCATGCTGTATAATGGCCCCACATGATGCTCCATACTGTATAATGACTACACATGATGCTCCATACTGTATAATGGCCACACATGATGCTCCATACTGATACTGTATAATGACCACATGATGCTCCATACTGTATAATGACCACACATGATGCTCCATACTGTATATTGGCCGCACATGATACTTCGTATCGTATAATGGCCACACATAGCTACTCCTACACACGCGGCTGCGCTCCGTACACTTTGCGCACACGGCTCCACTCCGTACACACGCGCTCCGCTCCATACACCTCGTACACATGCGGCTCTGCTCTGTACACCTCGTACACATTCAGCTCTGCTCCATACACCTCGTACACATTCAGCTCCGCTCCATACACCTCGTACACATTCAGCTCCGCTCCATACACCTCGTACACATTCAGCTCCGCTCCATACACCTCGTACACACTCAGCTCCGCTCCATACACCTCATACACATTCAGCTCCGCTCCATACACCTCATACACATTCAGCTCCGCTCCATACACCTCATACACATTCAGCTCCGCTCCATACACCTCAAACACACACGGCTCCAATGCATACATCTCATACACACACGGCTTCGCTCCATACACCTCGTACACACACGGCTCCGCTCCATACACCTCGTACACATTCAGCTCCGCTCCATACACCTCATACACATTCAGCTCCACTCCATACACCTCATACACACACGGATCCGCTCCGTACACCTCGTACACATTCAGCTCCGCTCCATACACCTCATACACATTCAGCTCCACTCCATACACCTCATACACACACGGCTCCGCTCCATACACCTCGTACACACACGGCTCCGCTCCGTACACCTCGTACACACACGGCTCCGCTCCGTACACCTCGTACACATTCAGCTCCGCTCCATACACCTCGTACACACACGGCTTCGCTCCATACACCTCGTACACACACGGCTCCACTCCGTACACCTCGTACACACACGGCTCCTCTCCATACACCTCGTACACATTCAGCTCCGCTCCATACACCTCATACACATTCAGCTCCGCTCCATACACCTCATACACATTCAGCTCCGCTCCATACACCTCATACACACACGACTTCGCTCCGTACACCTCGTACACACACGGCTCCGCTCCGTACACCTCGTACACACACGGCTCCGCTCCATACACCTCGTACACACACGGCTCCGCTCCGTACACCTCGTACACACACGGCTCCGCTCCGTACACCTCGTACACACACAGCTCCGCTCCGTACACCTCGTACACACACGGCTCCGCTCCATACACCTCGCATACATTCAGCTCTGCTCCATACACCTCGTATACATTCAGCTCTGCTCCATACACCTCATACACACACGGCTCCGCTCCATACACCTGACCTCGTACACACATGGCTCTGCTACATCCACACTGATGATCCACACAAGGCAGCTTACCTCATCCAGCAGCACCATGGCAAGTTGGCAACCAGCACAGCCGAGTCCTGCAATCCACGGAGGTCCCGATCATGTGACCCCTGACTCCTCCCCCCTGTGACCTCATCACAGGTCCTGTGCGCACGGAGCAGCCAATATGTGGTGTTCTGTGCTCAGGCTGCTCTGCGGGTGCAGGGATGAGGCTGACCGCCTGATATTGCAGCACACCTCCCAACCACTGCGGGACAACTAATGTCCCGCCCGGGATCGCGGGGCTGACTGTCAAAATCAGGACAGTCCCGCTGGATCCGGGACGGTTGGGAGGTATGCAGCAGACAGACAATCCTTGGTATTTTAAATTAGGGTAGGGATGATGTCAGGGGAAGAAGTGTATAATTGGGTGTCATCAGCATAGAGATGATACTGGACCCTAAATCTGCTGATTGTTTGTCCAATAGGGGCAGTGTATAGAGAGAAGAGGAGGGGGCCTAGGACTGAGCCCTGCGGAACCCCGATAGTAAGGGGACGAGGAGAGGAAGAGGAGCCGGCAAAGGATACAGTGAAGGAGCGGTCAGAGAGATAGGAAGAGAACCAGGAGAGGGCTGTGTCCTTGAGGCCTATGGAGCGGAGCATAGTGAGAAGGAGCTGGTGATCCACAGTGTCAAATGCGGCAGAGAGATCCAGGAGAATCAGCAGAGAGCAATGACCTTTGGATTTAGCTGTTATTAGCTCATTAGAGACTTTAGTGAGGGCAGTTTCAGTGGAGTGTGAAGAGCGGGAACCAGATGGTAAGGGATCCAGAAGAGAGTTATCTGAGAGATAGCGGATTAGACGGGAGTGGACCAAGCGTTCCGGGAGTTTAGAGATGAAGGAAAGGTTAGAGACAGGTCTGTAGTTAGCAGTGCAGTTCTGGTCCAGGGATGGCTTTTTAAGTAAAGGGGTTATGATGGCATGTTTAAATGAGGAGGGAAAGATACCTGAAGAAAGAGAGAGGTTAAATATTTTAGTCAGGTGAGTGGTGACCACTGGTGAGAGAGACTGCAGGAAATGTGAAGGAATGGGGTAACTGTTGCAGGTTGTAGGCCGAGCAGAAGCGAGGAGCTTGGAAACTTCTTCTTCTGAAACAGGCTCAAAGATGTCTAGTGAGCTTGAGGTGCGGCAGGGAAGGGAATCCAGGCACTGAGGAGATTGGGCTGAGATATCCTGATGGATGTGGTTGATTTTTTCTAGGAAGTAAGTGGGGGCCTGTACCTTAGGTTTCAGGAGGGAGTTTAAGGTTTCAAAAAGTCGTTTTGGGTTGTTGGATAGTGAGGTGATGAGGGTGGTGAAGTAGGATTGTTTGGCCAGATAAAGGGCAGAGTTATAGGTTTTGAGCATGAACTTATAGTAGATGAAGTCTTCTGCTAAGAGAGATTTTCTCCACTGCCGCTCTGCACACCTTGAGCAACGCTGAAGAAAGCGTGTTTGCATAGTGTGCCAGGGCTGCCGTTGCCTGTGTCGGGTCTTTCTGCGTGTAGAAGGTACTGCTTCATCTAGGGCATTCTTCAGTGTATTATTGAAGTGTGACAATGCTAAGTCTGGACAGGAGAGGGAGGAGATGGGGGCTAAAGATGTGTGGAGATTATCCATAAGCTGCTGGGTATTAATGGAACGTGTATTCTGATAAGTGTGGTAAGTGGGGGTATCTCAAGTGAGGAGACCATTCTTGACAGAGAAGGAAAGAAGGTTGTGGTCCGAAAGCGGGAGAGGGGAGTTAGTAAAGTCGTGCAGCGATCCGGGACGGGAGAAAACCAGGTCCAGAGTATTCCCGTCCTCATGTGTAGGAGAATTAGTAAACTGTGAGAGGCCGAATGAAGAAGTTAGAGAAAGAAGATGAGAGGCAGATTGGGAGAGGGGGTCATTGATGGGGATGTTGAAGTCTTCCCTGTTACAGCGATGATGTTACCGCTGCTACCAATGGCTAGCCATAGCGGTCACCACTGCAGGCAGTGATTGGCTGAAGCAATATCATGGCCCTCTGAGGATGGCATCAGTGCTACAAGGGAAATAGGTAGAGTTGAGCGAATTTTATCGGGTCCCTGCTTATTCGGCAAGCTATAGTGCTTACCGAAGAAGCTGCAAAGGGAACCTGGATACATGGATCGTGTTGGTTGATCAGCTGCATGTGTCGCGGCTGTGTGACAGTCTCCACACATAGGCTCTCCATGCATATGCTGTGATAGTGATACAGCCATGACACATGCAGCTGAGCTGATTATCGGGAGCGCTCCAGGTATCTGGGTTCCCTCTGCAGCTTATTCTGTAAGCGCTATAGCTTGCCGAATAAGCAGGGACCTGATAAAATTCACTCAACTCTAGAAATAGGCACTGAGGCACATGAATGGGGGAGCGGAGGGGGATTGGTGAGGGGAGTATTGCTACTATATGTTTTAATCCATTCTCAGCATTTTATAAAAAAAAATTAAAACAACCCTTTATCCTCACCAGACAACTGTACATGATAAAATGATGTCTGCCAGTTGCTGCCACTAGGGGGAGCTCACTGCATACATAGTATATAGCTCAGCGGCGGACACAAACTGAGGAGGTGGTCCCCTGTGCAAGAACAGTACACATGGCCCCTTTGTGTCTATCACAGCAGCTACTTGATTTTTTGGCAGTGGAGCGGGTCCCTTTTATCTCTTGAGCCCCTGTACAGCTGCCCAACTTGCACCAATGGTCTGTCCGCCCCTGATGTAGCTACTGTTTGAGGCAAGAGGAGCAATGTAAATGCATAGACAGGGGTCTCCTTAATGGATGCACTCAGGAGCCAAGGAAGCTAGGGAGAACTGCCTTATATTGTTATTGTTTCACAACTATGCTGGCTCCGCTTCCTTCACATCAGTCCGCTGCCCTCTGTTGTGCTCCATGTCGGGTTTTGCAGGTTGCCGGCGCCGCTCAGTGACGTCATATCCATGATCCTATTTAAGGCCCATTAGAGCACACTTGTGTGTGTGGATTGAGAGTCATGACTTTAGTTTGGGTGGGTACAGCACTTGTAATGCCTACCTGTGGCATTCCCTGCTGCTTCCAAGATTCCGGAGTGTGCCATTGTAGGATGCTAGCAGCTGCGTAGGATGAAGTGACACACAGGAAACAGAGCAAGGGTTAACAGGTTCTTTATATATAGGAGCAGTAATAATACAAGCAGAGGAGTAAAGGATGTGATTGGAGGACGGGGAAAAGTCAAATGTAATAGAATGTAACAGGTTAACTTATCAGTCTCTGTGCCCTGGAGGAAGATGGCTGAAAGATCCCTCGGCAGCGCCTCAGGCAGCACGATATGTCTCCAATCCTGTCCCGCAGATGAGCAATGCACATTTTCCTTGCTACGACGAATCCTCTGGGTTCTTCGGCACGCAATCTCCTGATCAGTGCGCATGGTGAGGCAGAGGTGATGGTAGGCAGCACAGAAGAAGACGCAGAGAGTTCAGTGAGCAAGGCAGTAGGAGCACACAGTCCAGCGGACACAGCCACAGGCACGGGCCAGTCCTCAGCAGGCACCACAAGGATGGAACTAAGCAGTGCCTCCACGGTGGGGAGCGGAGTGAAGGTCCATACTCTATCCTGGTCACTACCCGGTGAGGAAGTCTCTCTGGGCTGAGGGTAGGACGCGTCTGCAGTCTGGCTATCTGGGAGTATAGGCACAGCTAGCGGGCGTGGGTCCGTGAAGAGGGAGTTAACCATCTTACTACTCACAAGCTTGGTCCCCGCCAAGTGTCCTGTCTTCCCGCTCAAACTGCTATTTAAGTCGGACCCGCCCCCATCAGTCAGGTGCCCTGTACTGCTCCGGTCAGCAATCTCTTCCCCCTGCAACACTGGTGACAGCCTCGATGGTTCTGGCCCAGACACACAGGAGAGACCATTAACTTGGCTCTTCTCCCTGCACCATCCTGCCAGCTGCACCAACATGTGCCCACCTGGGGCTTCGTGTGTCCTCCTCACCAGATGGTAAAAATTAAACCTTGCACTCAACTTGGAAATAGTGATGATTTATTGTAGTACGCTTTACAAATGTTTCGGTCACGTTTGACCTTCATCAGTGATTTTGGTAGATTTAGGGATTGTGAAGTGGATCTTTTGCTTGTGATGTTGGAGCATGTGAGTCTCAGATGCTAGTTATTCATGTACCTGAAGAATTAAATGGGTGGTCCATCACCTAGAACGTAGTTTCTAACTATCTATCCTTACCCACGAACTACTTTTATATTTGGCTTTAATTCACAACACCCTACAATTTATTTCCTACCTTCCTAATCTCAATTTTTTTTCTTTTTGTAGTTCCTGTGACATTTAGTTTGAAAAGTATCAAATGTGACATCACAAGAGGCTGCACTCACTGCAGCATCCATCGCCCCTCATGATAAAGAACATAATCAGGGGCAGCGCTGGTTCTCGGCATCGATCTAGGCTGCCATAGCTTTTGTAAAGGGGATAGCATTTATGTACATTTAATCGAAGTACATTTATCAAAGTACCTGCAGTTATATTATGACAGAATCTAACACTCATCTCTATTCTCTTCATACAGGTATTCAGCTCTTTCAACTCTTGCATGGATCCTGCATGTGTCCAGTCATCTCTATTCATCTTTGCAAGCATATGTATTGTTATTTAGGCAATTCAGCTTACCGTACTCTTCTTGTCCCTTTATGCTGTAACGTCATGCAACTTTTTCAAAGTAGTTGATGATCCATGTAGGCCTGCATAGTTGTTTATTTGTTAGTTCATTTATTGCCTCCTGCTGTCGTAACTTAGTTGATTGCTAACGAGGTAAAATAGTGAGAGATCTTAGAGCTAGCCTCCTATATATTGAGACATAGCCTGGGGAAGCATTTATACAGGGGATAGCATTTATGTACATATAATCGAAGTACCTGCAGTTATACCATGGCAGTTAGACAGGTGAGACATTTATACAAACCTAATCACAGTAAATTTGGACTACAACAAATATTTACCATATGCATTTATATAATTTATATCCTGGCTTCTGCAGTCACTCACATCCACCGTTCTTGCACTAACTCTTTAGACTCCATCGTTATCAGCCTTTCAGTCTTCTCCTCTCCTATGTATAGGTCTCACGCTGTTTTCACATTGCTAAACTGCACAGATCCATTCAATCCCACCATCTAACACAAGAGACGCTCTCACAAATCACTTAACCATCTGCTCACTCTTTCTGTCTTCCTTCTCCTAGTCACAGGAGCTATCTCTCTCAACCCCGGCCCCCCATGTTATAGAAAGTCAAACGTCCCAACTGCTACACTCAGAAACCCCTCTAATCTCATTAATATTCCCTGCATGCCTTATGTCTCTTTCAATTGTGCCCTTTGGAATTCTCGCTCAGTGTGTAATAAACTCTCATTCATCCATGACTTCTTCCTTTCTAATTCTCTTTACCTCCTGGCTCTTACTGAAACCTGGATCCAGCAGTCAGACACCACCACTGCTGCTGCTCTCTCATATGGTGGGCTACACTTCTCTCATACCCCAAGATCGGACAACAGAGCAGGTGGAGACGTTGGCCGGCTCCTATCACCCAAATGTACCTTTCAGGTTATCCCTCAAGTATCTTCCCTTGTCTTCCCTTCTTTTGAGGTCCATGCTGTCAGACTCTACATCCCCTTCTCCATGCGAGTGGCGGTGGTGTATCATCCTACGTGCCCCTCCAATCAGTTCCTGGATCACTTTGCCAATTGGCTTCCACACTTTCTCTCCTGTGACATCCCGAACCCTCATCATGGGTGATTTCAACATCCCCATTGCTTTTCCCCTCTCCCCATATGCTACTCACCTTTTATCTCTAACCTCCTCTTTCGGCCTTTCGCAGCTTACTAACTCTCCAATGCATGAAGACGGAAACTCCCTCGACTTGGCCTTCTCCCGACTTTCCTCATTGGATGATTTCACAAACTCCCCTCTCCCGCTCTCTGACCATAACCTTTTTTCATTCTCTATCAAGAACTGCCACCCTGCTCAGGTCACCCCCACTTTCCACACTTATAGAAACATACAGGCCATTAACACCCAGAAACTTATGAAGAACTTGCAGTCATCATTGGCCCCTATCTCCTCCCTCTCATGTTCTGAGTCTGCACTGAAGCATTACAACAAAACACTGCAAAGTGCCCTGGATGAAAATGCACCTCCTATGCATAGAACAATACGGCACAGACGGCGACAACCGTGTCACATGCTGCAAACACGTTTCCTGCAGCGGTGCTCCAGGTGCACCGAACGTCTGTGGAGAAAATCCAATCTACCCGAAGATTTAATCCATTATAAGTTTATGCTTAAAACATACAAAACTGCCCTTCACTTCTCCAAACAAACCTATTTCAACACCCTCATCACCTCACTATCTATTAACCCGAAATGTCTCTTTGACACTTTTCATTCCCTACTCAACCCAAGAGTGCAGGCCCCAACCACAGATCTCCGCGCTGACAATCTGGCCAATTATTTAAAAGAATAAATTGACCATATCCAACAGGAAATTATCTACCAATCCCCTCATACCATGCACTGTCTTCCCTCCCCTACTACATCTCGCTCACTCTCTGACTTTGAACCAGTTACAGAAGAAGAAGTAAACAGGCTCCTTGCATCTTCTCGCCCAACCACTTGCGCCAGTGACCCCATTCTGTCACATATCCTCCAGTCCCTTTCCCTTGCTGTCACCGCTCACCTAACAAAAATATTCAACCTCTCTCTTCTGGTATCTTTCCCTCCTCAATTAAGCATGCCATCATACATCCATTACTTAAAACACCATCCCTCGACCAAAACTGTGCCGCTAACTATAGACCTGTCTCTAATCTTCCCTTCATCTCAAAACTCCTGGAATGCCTGGTCCACTCCCGTCTTTTATTATTATGCATTTTTTATAGCGCCATTTATTCCATGGCGCTTTACATGCGAAAAAGGGGGAAAATATAGACAAATACAATAAACATGAGCAAAAAAACAAGGCACTAACAGGTACAGAAAGAGGGAGGACCCTGCTCATGAGGGCTCACAATCTGCAAGGGATGGGTGAGGATACACTAGGAGAGGGTAAAGCAGGTTGTGCGGCGGCTCAGTTGGTTGAGGATCACTGCAGGCTGTAGGCTTGTCGGAAGAAGTGAGTCTTCAGGTTCTTTTTGAAGGTTTCTATGGTAGGCGAGAGTCTGATGTGTTGGAGTAGAGAGTTCCAGAGTATGGGGGAAGCACCGGAGAAGTCTTGGATGCGGTTGGGGAAGAAGAGATAAGAGGGGAATAGAGAAGGAGATCTTGTGAGGATCGAAGGTTGTACCGGGAGACCATGTCACAGATGTATGGAGGAGACTTGTTGTGGATGGCTTTGTACTGTATGTCATAGTAATGGCTTTGAACTGGACGATAGGAAGCCAGTGAAGGGCTTGGCAAAGGGGAGAGGCTGGGGAATAGCGGTGAGACAGGTGGATTAGTCGGACAGCAGAGTGTAGGATGGATTGGAGTGGTGCCAGAGTGCTAGAGGGGAGGCAAGAGAGTAGGAGGTTGCAGTAGTCAAGGCGGGAGATGATAATGGCGTGCACTAGTGTTTTTGTGGTTATGCGGGTAAGGAATGCGCGGATCCGGGAAATATTTTTGAGTTTGAGACGGCAGGAGGAGGCAAGAGCTTGGATATATGGCTTGAAAAAGAGGGCAGAGTCGAGGATCCCCCCTTAAGGCACCGAGCATGCGGGACTGGGGAAAGTGAGCAGCCATTGACATTGATGGATAGGTCTGGTGGAGGGGTAGTGTGAGATGGGGGAAAGATGATGAATTATGTTTTGTCCATGTTTAGTTTTAGAAAGTGAGCAGAAAAGAAGGCCGAGATAGCAGACAGTGTGGGATTTTGGTGAGTAAGAAGGTGAGGTCAGGTCCGGATAGGTAGATCTGCGTGTCATTGGCGTAGAGATTATACTGCAAACCGTGGGATTCTACGAGCTTTCCCAGGCCGAAGGTGTAGATGGAAAAGAGTAGGGGTCCTAGAACTGCGCCAGAACACTGACAGACAAGGGGCGAGGTAAGGAGGTGGTGTGAGTGAGGGAGACACTGAATGTTCAGTCTGTTAGATATGACAACATCCAGGATAGGGCCAAGTCTGTGATGCCAAGAGATGATAGAATCTGTAGCAGGAGGGAGTGGTCCACAGTGTCAAAGGCAGAAGACAGGTCCAGGAGGAGGACAGAGTAGTGTCACTTGCTCTTGGCGGTTAGTAGGTCGTTGGTGACTTTAGTTAGGGCAGTTTCAGTTGAGTGATGGAGTTGGAAGCCAGAGAGTAACCGGTCAAAGAGGGAGCAGGAGGAGAGGTGGGAGGACAGTTCGAGATGGACATGCTGTTCCAGTAGTTTTGAGGTGTAAGGGAGAAGAGATATTGTGCGATAGCTAGATACAGTGGATGGGTTGAGGGAGGGCTTTTTGAGGATGGGTGTGATCTTGGCATCTTTGAAGGATGAGGGGAAGACACCAGTTGTGAGTGAGAGGTTGAAGAGGTGTGTTAGGGTTGGGATGAAGGCTGTGGCCAGGTTCTGGATTAGGTGGGATGGGAGAGGATCAAGCGTGCATGTGGTGAGGTGTAATCTTGACAGTTGGGTGGAGAGCTTATCTTCTGTCATGGTGGAGAAGCTGGTTTTGGAGGAACGGGGTTGAGCAACTAAGAGGGGCATTGGGCGCTGTGGGCCAAAGCTTTCTCTGATCGTATCCATCTTCTGTTTAAAGAAAGAGTCAAAGTATTCAGCAGAAATGAGAGGGGAGGGAGGGGGTGCTGGGGGACAGAGTAGCGAATTGAAAGTGTTGAAAAGCGGCACTTGAAGCTGGCGAGGGACTGCTTGTATTCAATGAAGTCATCGTCAGAGTGGGATCTCTTCCATCTCCGCTCAGCAACCCTGGAAGCCCGTCTCATTTCTTTGGTCAGGCTGGTCAGCCAGGGCTGTCTGTACAAATTTTGCTATACATGATGGGGAGGCCGAATCGAGTGTCGCTGTTATTGTGGTGTTATAAAAAATGTCAGCAGCATCTGTGTCATGAAGGGAAGCTATGTCTGTAAGAGGGAGAAGGGACTCAGAGAGTGATTGTAAATTGAGGTGTTTGAGATTTCTGTGAGGGTGAGTGAGTTTGTGGAGTGGGGATTGCGCACTAGGAGAGGAGAGGGAAGAGAATGTCAGTAGGTTGTTGTCAGGGTGAGGGATGAGTTAGTGAGATTAGTAAGGGAACAGAAGCGGGTAAAGATAAGGTCTAGTGGTTGACCATCTTTGTGAGTGACCGCAGAAGAACATTGAGTGAGACCAAAGAGGCAGTAAGTGATAAAAGTTTAGAGGCAGCTTAGGTGGAAATGTCAATGGGGATATTGAAGTCACCGATGATGATAGTGGGGATGTCAGCAGAAAGGAAATGAAGTAGCCAGGTGGTGAAGTGGTCGAGAAAGGCAGAGATGGCTAGGTCTGGGGGGCAGAAGATGATAGCCAGCTGGAGGTTGGTGGGGGAATAGATGCGGACGGAGTGCACCTCAAACGAGGGAAGAGTAGCGGAGGGTGGTAGCGGGATTGGAGTAAAAGAGCAGGTGTTGGACATGAGCAAGCCAACTCCTCCACCACATTTGGTGCTGGGGGAGGGGTGTGAGAGAGGTGGAATCCACCATAGGACAGTGCAGCTAGAGAGGCTGAGTCAGAGGGGGTGAGCCAGGTTTCAGTGATGCCGAGGAAGGAGAGTTTGTTTGTGATGAAGAGGTCATTTATAAACAGCAGTTTGTTGCAGACGGAGCGTGCGTTCCATAGTGTTCTAGGTAGGGGACCGGGGGGAGTGGGGGCTGGATGAATGGGTATGAGGATATCATGGTTGGGAAAATGTGTAGAGGATCGTGGCAGGGGGTTAGAAATGAGTGTGGGGATGTGTTGATGAGGGCCAGGATTTGAGGATATGTCACCAGCGATGAGGAGTAGCAGACAGAGCTTTAGAAGGTGGGAGCAGGATAGGACATGATGCGGCCGTGTGTATCTGGAGAAAAAGGATTGTATGTGAAGGAACAGCTGTGAGGAGGAGGTAAGATGGCTGGGGAGGATGGAGGGTGAAATTACTAGTTCCTTACTAGGTGGGGGGACTACAGGAGGTGAGGAAAAATAGAGTAGTATAGGTGTGAAAGAGAAAAGAAACCCTCTTATCCGCTATCTCTCAGACAACTCTCTTCTCAACCCTCTACAATCAGGTTTTTGCTCTTTACACTCTAATGAAACTGCCCTCCCTAAAGTTTCTAATGATCTACTAACAGCTAAATCTAATGGTCACTACTCCATGCTAATTTTCTTGGGTCTCTCCGCAGCATTTGACACTGTGGATAATCAGCTTCTCCTCACTATGCTCCGCTCCATCGGCCTCAAGGACACCGTTCTCTCCTGGTTCTCCGCCTATCTCTCTGACCGCTCCTTCACTGTATGTTTTGCTGGCTCCTCCTCCTCTCATCTTCCCCTTACTGTTGGGGTTCTTCAAGGATCAGTCCTAGGCCCCCTCCTCTTCTCTTTGTATACAGCCCCTATTGGACAAACAATCAGTAGATTTGGTTTCCAGTACCATCTCTATGCTGATGACACCTAATTATACACTTCTCCTGATATCACGCCTGCCTTTTTAGAAAACACCAGTTATTGTCTTACCGCTGTCTCTAACATCATGTCCTCCCTCTATCTGAAACTGTAAAAAAATGAACTCCTTGTGTTTCCTCCCTCTACTAATGTACCTATGCCCGACATTGCCATTTCCGTGTGTGGTTCCACACTCCCCAGCAACATGCCTGGTGTCTTGGGGTCATACTTGATTCCGAGCTTTCATTCACCCCCCACATCTGATCACTGGCTCGCTCTTGTTATCTGCACCTCAAAAACATTTCTAGAATTTGACCCTTTCTTACTTTTGACTCTACAAAAACTCTTACTGTTTCTCTTCTTCATTCTCGTCTGAGCTATTGTAACTCTTTACTAATCGGCCTCCCTCTTACCAAACTTTCCCCTCTCCAATTTGCCTTGAATACTGCAGCCAGGATCATATTCCTCACAAATCATTATTCCGCTGCCTCTACCTTGTGCCAGTCATTACACTGGTTACCCATCCACTCCAGAATCCAGTACAAAATTATTACCCTCACACACAAAGCACTCCATGACTCAGAACCACCCTACATCTCCTCCCTCATCTCAATATACCACCCTACCCGTGCTCTCCGTTCTGCTAATGACCTCAGGTTAACATCCTCAATAATCAGAACCTCCCACTCCTGTCTCCAAGGCTTTTCACATGCTGCGCCAATTCTTTGGAATGCCCTATCTAGGTTAATAAAATTAATCCCCAATCCCCACAGTTTTAAGAGTGGCCTAAAACGCATTTGTTCAGATTGGCCTACAGCCTTAACACATTAACCTAACTATCCCTGTGTGGCCCATTCAAATGTTTTTACCATAAACCAGGTTCCTCGTATCATGTTCTCATATGCTTCATGTAGTTAATTGCCCTCTGTGCCAGACTACCCCTTTAACCATTATCAATTCTTGGAGTGGCACACTGGGGTACCGAGGAATCACCTGGTGGACCCCTAAGCAAAAGCACAATGATCTCTTCTTCAGAGGGTGCAACCATGACTAGACCCAGAGCAGAGAGCTATTGTGAACTGGATGTGCATCCTTGGATACACATCCATTTGAGTGCTATTGATTACACAGGTCAACAACAACAAAAAAATTTTCTGGTGTCCAAAATATTTTAATGAATTTAGGGTATTTTTGGGGTGCTGATTCTGAATATGTCATCAGTTTTGCCAGATTGGCTCAAGTTTTTGAGATTTTTGGTATCTTATTTATAGCACTTGTTGGTAAATGCGACGCATCATCTCATTAATTTCTTTGTATTAGTACTTGAACTGAGCAGTTCTCAATATAGTTTTGTGTTAATTAGTGTTCTAAAAGTTTGTTCATAGCTTGATTTTTGCACTAACTTTATGTTGTTGTCTGTTTTCCAGTGAAAAGCATGAACTCATCAAGAAGAAGTTGTCTTAACGATCCTGACTCATTCTGTTACATTTGTGGTGAATACACACTGCCAAAACATAGAAGAAACATAACAGACTTCGTAAAAAAAGTGTATTTTGCCTATTTTGGGGTTATGCTTGGGGACCAAGACAAGTTTTGGGCACCACACATAGTGTGCAAAGCATGTATCGAATTATTACGAAAATGGAGCAAAGGACAAAGAAAAAGCTTCAAATTTGGTGTTCCAATGGTGTGGAGAGAGCCAAAAAATCATCATGATGACTGTTATTTCTGTGCAGTGCAAGTGCAAGGATTCAATAAGCATAAGAAACGAAAATGGGAGTAACATGGAATCTGCAAGAAGGCCTGTCCCTCATTGTGAAGATGTGCCTGTACCTGTGTTTACCATAAATAACAGTCATCATGATGATTTTTTGGCTCTCTCCACACCATTGGAACACCAAATTTGAAGCTTTTTCTTTGTCCTTTGCTCCATTTTCGTAATAATTCGATACATGCTTTGCACACTGTGTGGTGCCCAAAACTTGTCTTGGTCCCCAAGCATAACCCCAAAATAGGCAAAATACACTTTTTTTACGAAGTCTGTTATGTTTCTTCTATGTTTTGGCAGTGTGTATTCACCACAAATGTAACAGAATGAGTCTGGATCGTTAAGACAACTTCTTCTTGATGAGTTCATGCTTTTCACTGGAAAACAGACAACAACATAAAGTTAGTGCAAAAATCAAGCTATGAACAAACTTTTAGAACACTAATTAACACAAAACTATATTGAGAACTGCTCAGTTCAAGTACTAATCCAAAGAAATTAATGAGATGATGCGTCGCATTTACCAACAAGTGCTATAAATAAGATACCAAAAATCTCAAAAACTTGAGCCAATCTGGCAAAACTGATGACATATTCAGAATCAGCACCCCAAAAATACCCTAAATTCGATGAAATATCTTTGGCACCAAAAATGCTGTTGACCAGTGTTATCTGTGCTGCAATACCTATACACACCACCCGCCCATAGTGACGTCAATGCACTGCACCGCCTATACCAAAGTATGGAGGAGAAAAGAAACTGCTCATTGTGGGAGCTGAGGCAGATAAGAGGAATCTGTTGTTTTTTTTTGCTTTTTTTTTCAAATTGCTATATAAAGAGTAGCAGAATTTAGGACATTACTATTTTGGTGCCAGAATAGGGGGCATTATCATATTGGAACCAGAATGGAAGACCTTATTACTATGACATGCTGTGGTGTAAATAAAGTCAGATGGGCCCCGGTGTAAAATTTGGACCTGGGTCCTCATCTGCATGTTGGTCAGGTGTATGGGCCATTGCAGCATTTTAGATCATGCGGCAAAGCTCGTTAACCCCTTCACCCAGAAGCAGAGTCATAGCTAGGGGTTTAGCTGGGGGTTTAGCTAGGGGTTCAGCTTGGGGGGGGGGGGGGGGGGGGGGGAAACATCCGAGTGGGCCCCTAGCCAGGTAACCCTGATTACAACAACATAGGGGAACCTCTGCTGAAAATTACTGTATTACTGAAAATAAATCTCTATAAAAAAGAACAGCACTGTTATTACCGCAATATGGTGCTAGATACCGCTACTGCAGAACATATAGGAGATTACAGTACAATCAGGCTCGGACTGACCCATAGGGAATCCCCCGGTGGGCCCCTGTGTAGATCTGGGCCCCCAACCCCACTGTATGGGCAGTACTTGGCATAATTCACTTGATTTACTGTGTACAGAAAAAAAAAGCATATCACTCATTAATCACACTACCCAGTTTACTATTATATAGAAGCATAGGTAAATTTGTGAACGAGGGAAGTGTAATATTGAAATGCATGTGAAAAGTGGGCCCCCCAAAGTCAATGTTACTGGTGGGCCCTTGGTACCCAGTCCGACACTGAGTACAGTTATAAATAGTGACTTACAGCTGACTTTCTTTCTGATCGAAATGTTCACTTTTCCCGTCTTTTCCTTCTGGTCCAGACCGACATTACAACTTCTCCTGCTAGGACTCGTCTGCAGAGATTACAACAAAGACAAATCTGACCTCTCACATTTTTACCACTGTCCCCAATGGGACTATTCCCAACCTGCACAAACTCCTAATCCTGCTGATACCCAATGCTGAGCCGCTGCTGCCGTATATGTCCCTATTACTGCACCTGCTGTACAAAAACAGGGCTCCTCTTACTGCCCCACATAGTAATACCACCACTGTGCCCCTGTGAAAACAGTGTCCACATTTAGTCTCTAGACAGAAATAATGTCATCTTTGACAGTCACAAAACACTGAGTGCCCCTATAAAAATAATGCTTAAGTGCCCACTTAACATTTAATATTGTCCCCTGAGTCCCCAAAGTGTACAGCTCTCCTATACACAGTATGATGAACCCACATCTCCACTATACACAGTATATTTCTCCTACAGCTCCCCTATACACAGTATGATGGATCCACAGCATAGTATGAAGGGCCTACAGCTGCCCTATACGTAGCAGGGTGGCTCCACAGCTCTCCTATGCACGTATGAATGGCCCACAGCTGCCCTATACACAGTATGATGGGCCATCTGCTCCCTCAAACACAATATAATGACCCCCACAGTAACACCCACACTATATAATGGCCTCCACACTGTCTAATGGCTCCCACAGTAGCCCCAATACTATATAATGGCATTCACACTTTATATTAACCTCTATAGTAGTCTTCACACTGTATGATGACCCTTAACTGTAAAAAAAATGGCGCTCACATTAACTCTGACACTGTATAATGGTTCCACAGTAGTCCCCACATTTTATATTGGCTCCCACACTGTATGAGGGCCTCTCACAGTAGTCCCCATATTAACCCCCAAGCTGTATAATGGCCCCTGCATTAGCTCCCAAACTGTATAAAGGCCCCAACAGTAGTTTTCACACTGTACAGTATAATGGCCCCCACATTAGCTCACACACTGTATAATGGCCTCCACACTATATGAGGGGCCCCCTGAAATTTTATTCACATTGGACTAATTGGATTGTGTATAATGTAATTCTTGTTGCATACCTCTCGAGTGCCGAGTTCTACTCATATTAACATTTATTAATGTCCCCCGAGTCCCCCCATGTACAGTAATAATGTCCGCCGAGTCCCCCCATGTACAGTAATAATGGCCCATGAGTCTCCCCATGTACAGTAATTATGGCCCTTTTATCGGTGATGTGAACAGGCAGTCATATGACCGCAGGTATACAGCTTGCAGTCATGTGTTGACTACAATCTTTTGGCTTCTCTCAATTCTTTTTTATTGAAAGACATCAAACATATCTAGCCGGCGTGTGCAAATAGCAAACATGCGCCTGCATGACCGCCTGATCGGACTCATGGCAGCAGGCGCACTGCACCTTGTCATGATATCGCAGTCTTCAGTCACATAGATTGACTGCAGACTTTTATCCCAAGCCTGGACTAGCCTTATAAAGGGAGCCTGACAGGTGATACAGGCTGCTCAAACTATGTGCAGTATGCAGGGGTGGATTAAGGGTAGCCAGGGCCCTGGGCTGTTCAGACACTGTGGGCCCCCCCCCGGTCATGTGACGGGGGTCATGTGACGGGGGTCATGTGACGGGGGTCATGTGACGGGGGTCATGTTATACCCGAACCAGATTATTCCAGAAAAATGGCCGGGCCCTACTCTACTGTAACCTATTAAATATTTGTTAAAATATGCAATACAATTTAGGTATATTTTGACCAATAATATCACATACAAGGAACAAATACCACTGCGCCATGACCAGACCACAAATTACAACCACAGTGATCGAATAATATCACATACAAGGAGCAAATACCACCGCACCATGTCAAGACCACATATTACCACCGCTTGGTGACCAAATAGCACATTCAAGGGACAAATACCACAACTCCATTTCCAGACCACATATTACCACCACATAGTGACTGAATACTACAATACTGATCAGTAATTAAAAAAAAAAAAAAACAACAACACAATACTATCACCATAAGTGCCAGTATTCACAGGAGATCTGTACTTAGTATGCAGTGTCTGTGTAGAGGTAATACAGAGATCACTGGTGACATTATACACAGGAGCTCTGTATATAATGTATAGGTAATACAGTGATCACTGGTGGTATTATATACAGGACCTCTGTATATAGTATACAGTGTATAGTGTCAGTGTATAGGTAGCACTGACTCACCAGTGACGTCTCTAGGTGAAGTCCTTCATCTTTCATCCAGCACAGACCGCCATCATTTCTTCCAGCCAGGACTCGTTTCTGCAGGAAATAACACAGTTATCTCGAGCTCTGCTTGCAGAACACATTACTTAATTTTTCACAACTTCTACATTACACCACATGGAGAAAAAAAGGCGATGTAGTGTCACTCTGCACAGTAACAGGACCGCCCCCCCCCCCCCATTTAAAACAGTATACTCAAAAAATAAAATAAATACATCACTGCAGTAATAATATCCCTTAATTAGCCCCTATGGTAATAATATTCCCCACCCTGGCCCAGTGTTTCTCATTCCTGGCTCCAGCCATATGTTCTCCCATCCTGCACTCATGAGTATCCATTCTACACCATATGATCTCCCCATCCTGCCCCATCTGTCTCCATCGTATCCATCCTGCCCCATGATCCAATCCTGCCCCATGTCTTTCATTCTGCCCCGTGTCTCCAATCATGCCCCGTGTCTACATTCTGCCCATGCCTCCAGTCCTGCCCCCAGTGTGTCCAGCAATCTGCCCCAGTGTGTCCAGCATATTACCCCCAGTGTGTCCAGCATATTACCCCCAGTGTGTCCAGCAATCTGCCCCAGTATGTCCAGCATATTGCCCCAGTATGTCCAGCAATCTGCCCCAGTGTGTCCAGCATTGCCCCCAGACAGTGTCTCCAGCAATCTGCCCCAGTGTCTGACTCCAGCATATTGCCCCCAGTGTGTCCAGCATTGCCCCCAGACAGTGTGTCCAGCAATCTGCCCCAGTGTGTCCAGCAATCTGCCCCAGTGTGTCCAGCATATTACCACCAGTGTGTCCAGCATATTACCCCCAGTGTGTCCAGCAATCTGCCCCAGTATGTCCAGCATATTGCCCCAGTGTCCAGCAATCTGCCCCAGTGTGTCCAGCATATTACCCCCAGTGTGTCCAGCATATTACCCCCAGTGTGTCCAGCAATCTGCCCCAGTATGTCCAGCATATTGCCCCAGTGTCCAGCAATCTGCCCCAGTGTGTCCAGCATTGCCCCCAGACAGTGTCTCCAGCAATCTGCCCCAGTGTCTGACTCCAGCATATTGCCCCCAGTGTGTCCAGCATATTACCACCAGTGTGTTCAGCAATCTGCCCCAGTATGTCCAATTGTCCAGCATTGCCCACAGTTTGTCCAGCATTGCCCCAGTGTCTCCAGCATTGCCTCAGTGTCTCTAGCATTGCCCCAGTGTCTCCAGCATTGCCCCAGTGTATCCAGCATTGCCCCCAGACAGTGTGTTCAACAATCTGCCCCAGTATGTCCAGCATATTGCCCCAGAGTATCCAGCATTGCCCCCAGTGTGTCCAGCAATCTGCCCCAGTGTCTCCAGCATATTACCCCCAGTGTGTCCAGCAATCTGCCCCAGTATGTCCAGCATTGCCGTCAGTGTGTCCAGCAATCTGCCCCAGTGTCCCCAGCATTGCTCCAGTGTCTCCTGCATTGCCCCAGTGTCTCCAGCAATCATCTGCCCCAGTGTGTCCAACAGTCTGCCCCAGTGTGTCCTCCAGCGTTGCCCCAGTGTGTCCAGCAGTCTGCCCCAGTGTCTCCAGCATTGCCCCAGTGTGTCCTCCAGCATTGCCCCAGTGTGTCCTCCAGCATTGCCCCAGTGTGTCCTCCAGCATTGCCCCAGTGTCTCCAGCATTGCCCCAGTGTCTCCAGCAATCAGCCCCAGTGTCTCCAGCAATCTGCCCCAGTGTCTCCAGCAATCTGCCCCAGTGTCTCCAGCATTGCCCCAGTGTCTCCAGCAATCATCTGCCCCAGTGTATCCTCCAGCATTGCCCCCAGTGTGTCCAGCAATCTGCCCCAGTGTCTCCAGCAATCTGCCCCAGTGTGTCCTCCAGCATTGCCCCAGTGTGTCCAGCAATCTGCCCCAGTGTCTCCAGCATTGCCCCCAGTGTGTCCAGCAATCTGCCCCAGTGTCTCCAGCATTGCCCCAGTGTCTCCAGCATTGCCCCAATGTGTTCTCCAGCATTGCCCCCAGTGTGTCCAGCAATCTGCCCCAGTGTCTCCAGCATTGCCCCAGTGTCTCCATCAATCTGCCCCAGTGTGTCCTCCAGCATTGCCCCAGTGTGTCCAGCAATCTGCCCCAGTGTCTCCAGCATTGCCCCAGTGTCTCCAGCAATCTGCCCCAGTGTCTCCAGCATTACCCCAGTGTCTCCAGCATTGCCCCAGTGTCTCCAGCAATCTGCCCCAGTGTCTCCAGCATTGCCCCAGTGTGTCCTCCAGCATTGCCCCCAGTGTGTCCAGCAATCTGCCCCAGTGTCTCCAGCATTGCCCCAGTGTCACCAGCAATCTGCCCCAGTGTGTCCTCCAGCATTGCCCCAGTGTCTCCAGCAATCTGCCCCAGTGTCTCCAGCAATCTGCCCCAGTGTCTCCAGCATTGCCCCAGTGTCTCCAGCAATCTGCCCCAGTGTCTCCAGCATTGCCCCCAGTGTGTCCAGCAATCTGCCCCAGTGTCTCCAGCATTGCCCCAGTGTCTCCAGCATTGCCCCAATGTGTTCTCCAGCATTGCCCCCAGTGTGTCCAGCAATCTGCCCCAGTGTCTCCAGCATTGCCCCAGTGTCTCCATCAATCTGCCCCAGTGTGTCCTCCAGCATTGCCCCAGTGTGTCCAGCAATCTGCCCCAGTGTCTCCAGCATTGCCCCAGTGTCTCCAGCAATCTGCCCCAGTGTCTCCAGCATTACCCCAGTGTCTCCAGCATTGCCCCAGTGTCTCCAGCAATCTGCCCCAGTGTCTCCAGCATTGCCCCAGTGTGTCCTCCAGCATTGCCCCCAGTGTGTCCAGCAATCTGCCCCAGTGTCTCCAGCATTGCCCCAGTGTCACCAGCAATCTGCCCCAGTGTGTCCTCCAGCATTGCCCCAGTGTCTCCAGCAATCTGCCCCAGTGTCTCCAGCATTGCCCCAGTGTCTCCAGCAATCTGCCCCAGTGTCTCCAGCATTGCCCCAGTGTCTCCAGCATTGCCCCAGTGTCTCCAGCAATCTGCTCCCAGTGTGTCCAGCAATCTGCCACAGTGTCTCCAGCATTGCCCCAGTGTCTCCAGCATTGCCCCAGTGTCTCCTCCAGCATTGCCCCTAGGGTACCGTCACACAGTGCCATTTTCATCGCTACGACGGCACGATTCGTGACGTTGCAGCGTCGTATAAGTATCGCTCCAGCGTCGTATACTGCGGTCACACGTTGCAATACACGGCGCTGGAGCGATAATTTCATGACGTATTTGCGATGTAGAAGCCGTTGGGTACTGTGCGCACATCGTATACAACCTGTGTCACACAATGCAATCATGCCGCCACAGCGGGACACTAGACGACGAAAGAAAGTTTCAAACGATCTGCTACGACGTACGATTCTCAGCGGGGATCCGGATCGCAGTAGCGTGTCATACACAGCGATATCGTAAATGCATCGCTGGAACGTCACGAATCGTGCCGTCGTAGCGATCAAAATTGCACTGTGTGACGGTACCCCTAGTGTGTCCACCGTTAGCTTATCAAAAAAACAAAAAAACAAAAAAAAAACAAACAGAGTCTCCTCACCTGACCAGCGCTCCAGGTGGGCCCCCCCCACACCACTGGGCCCTGGGCTACCGCCCATATTGACCCTCTGATAATCCGCCCCTGACAGTATGTATCAGCACCGGCTATAGTATCTCACCAGGTATGTTTGTCTCTGTAAAGCTGCGGCGTTTCAGAGAAAAACATACTAATAGCTGCTGGGGAGCGAGCGGCACTGGGCACTAGTCCTCCAGACAGGTCCCAGGTGGCTTCTCCCCACCCGTTTACAGTGACTGACCACTCTCTGCTATAAGCGCACATAGGAAGATGGATCGCCCCCAGGCGCAGGGCAGTGGGGTACTCGGTACCGGGTCCCTCTGTCTCGATTCTGGGGATGTCACGGTGGCCCGACCCAGTCCGTGGCCCTGCTAAGGGGCGCCCAATTAAAGGTGTAGTTTGTCAAATGTTCGTGACGCCACCTGTGGTGTTCGGTCAGGGTGACCGACGCTGCTTAGGGGACCGCTGGGGTGATGTTATGGCAGCTAGATGGTGTAACTTCCCACAGGTGAAGTATATCCCCAGGGTTTCCCAGTAAGGTAGATGATGATGGTGTAGGTCGCAGTAAATAACGAGGACACAGGGTTGCAGTCTCTTTACCTTTTACTGTAGACTTCAGCGTCCACAATCCAGAGCACTGCTAACAGGGCTGGCTGAATCCGGCCGGTCCGAAGGCACATCCAGAGTTCCCTTTGCAGGTGGAAATCAGTAGCCTTCCTACTAGTGCCTGTGTGTTGTAGTACATCCCTGCTGAGCACCACGGGATAGTCCTCACAACTGTCGTGTATGTTTCTGATATTCTCTCTCTGTCCCCCAGTTGGTATGGATAGGACGACCCGTATGACGGGGTAGGCCTGGAGCTATTTTATAGGGACCCTAGAGACGCCCCTCTCCCACAATTTGCCTCCGTTGTCTTCATTAGGTTAAAGGTTGGGCAGCCAACTTGGAATTAACTGTCCTGCCGTTGTTTGAAGTAATGCGTAGAGCCTATTACTCCCTCGGTGTTCCGGCCACCGGCTACGCGCCTCAGAAGGAGGCCGCCGATCTCGGGTCAGACCCTCCTCCCGGTGTTATCTCCTTGTGCTGTGATCTCGTTTCTCACTCTCCTCAATATACTTCGCTTCGTGTCCTTTCTTAAGATGCTGCCGCAATGAGGTGCAGGCGCAGCTCCGTTCTATCTCTTGCTAAGTCTCTGTCAGGATCCCACCCCTGACAGGGACCTCTGTCTGCAGCTCAGACGTTCCTCCTTCTCTCCCTGTCTGCCTGACAGGTCTTCCCTGGGTCTCACCCAGGCAGCTTCTCTCTCTAACTTCCTATCCAACCCCCAGTTTTACCCGAGTGTGAGGAGTGCCCTAATAGATAGAACCCTTTGCTCCCCCTGGCGGTTGGAGTGTGAAGTGTAGTGTGTGACTGTGATACCTGGTCAGGTGAACTCCTTTAGTGCCATCAGACGTACCATCACTCCCCCTGGTGGAAGAGCGACAATACTGCAACGACCAGAACTCTGGGGCGCTGCAAAGACACTTGTCAGTCACTGTCAGCGGGTGAGAAGATGCCGCCAGGGAATGCCGTTCTGCGTGTGGTGAAATTGATAAGACGGGTTTATTCTTCGGTTCAGTACAATTACAGCGACACCACATTTATATACACACGTTGTCAAAATTGTTGGTACCCCTCGTTTAATGACAGAAAAACCCACAGTAGTCACAGAAATAACTTGAATCTGACAAAAGCAATCATAAATGAAAAATCTATGAATATGAACAAATGAAAGTCAGACATTGCTTTTCGACCATGCTTCCACAGAATTAAAAAAATAAATAAATAAAACTCCTGAAATAGGCCTGGACAGAAATGATGGTACGCTTAACTTAATATTTTGTTGCACAGCCTTTTGAGGCAATCACTGCAATCAAATGATTCCTCTAACTATCAATGAGACTTCTGCACCTGTCGACAGGTATTTTGGCCCACTCATCAAGAGCAAACTGCTCCAGTTGTGTCGTATTTGAAGGTTGCCTTTTCCAGTTGGCATGTTTCAGCTCTTTCCAAAGATGCTCAATAGGATTTAGGTCAGGACTCATAGAAGGCCACTACAGAATAGTCCAATGTTTTCCTCTTAGCCATTCTTGGGTATTTTAAGCTGTGTGTTTTTCGGTCATTACCCTGTTGCAAGACCCATGACCTGCGACTGAGACCAAGCTTTCTGACACTGGGCAGCACATTTCTTTCTAGAATCCCTTGATAGTCTTGAGATTTCATTGTACCCTGAACAGATTCTAGACACCCTGTGCCAGATGTAGCAAAGCAGCCCCAGAACATAACAGAGCCTCCTCCATGTTTCACAATAGGGACAGTGCTCTTTCCTTGATATGCTTAATTTTTCCATCTGTGAACATAGAGCTGATGTGCCTTGCTGAAAAGTTCCATTTTTGTCTCATCTGTCCATAGGATATTCTCCCAGAAGCTTTGTGACTTGTCAACATGAAGTTTGGCAAATTCCAGTCTGGCTTTTTTATGATTTTTTTTTTTTTTTTTTTAAACAATGGTGTCCTCCTTGGTCATCTCCCATGAAGTCCACTCTGGCTTAGACAGACAATGGCGGATAGTGCGATCTGACACTGATGTTCCTTGAGCTTGAAGTTCACCTTTAATCTGCTTAGAAGTTTTTCTGGGCTCTTTTGTTATCATTCATATTATCCGTCTCTTTGATTTTTCATCAATTTTCCTCCTGCGGCCACGTCCAGGGAGGTTGGCTACAGTCCCATGGATCTTGCATTTCTGAATATTATGTGCAACTGTAGTCACAGGAACATCAAGCTGCTTGGAGATGGTCTTATAAGTTTTACCTATATACAGATTGTAGACAACTGTGATGCTAGTTAGTGGGACACACCTTGATTTAACATGTCCCTTTTCTCACATTATTTTCAGATGTACCTTCATTTCTGTCCAGGCCTATTTCATGAGTTTTTTTTTTTTTTTTTAATTCTGTGGAAGCATGGTTAAAAAAGCAATGTTTGACTTTCATTTGTTCATTTTCATAGATTTTTAATTTATTATTGCTTTTGCCAGATTTGAGTTATTTCTGTGACCATTGTGGGTTTTCCTGATATTAAACGAGGGGTAGCAACAATTTTTACCACGTGTGTAGTGTTTTTTTTTGTGTTCTGACTCTTTTACATAATAAAAACTACTTTATAGAAAAAAAAAATTTTTCCATTGCTTTATTCTGAGCGCTGTAACTTTTTTTTTTTTTTCTGCTGATCGAGCTGTATGGCAGCTTGCTTTTTGCGGGACAAGATGACTTTCAGCGATACCATTTTAATTTACATCTGTCTTTTTGGACGCATTTCATTCCACTTTTTTTCACTTTTATTTGTGCAGTATGATGAAAAAGCATCGTGTAGTGTTTTTTTATATTTTTTACGGTGTTCACTGACTGGGTTTACTAGTGGGACAGTTGTATAAGTCGGGTCGTTCAGGACGCCGCAATACCAAATGTGTACTTTATTTAAATTTTTACGTTCTTTACTAAGTCCCTCTATGGGACTCTAACTTTCTGCAGGCCGATCGTTGTTAGCTCATGTGCAGTGCATAAGCATTATAGCGAACTTACTAGTGCCTGGTGACCCAGATGTCGTCATGACAACAACGGGTGTTATGATCCTTAGTGGTTGAGGATCACGAATTACTCCAGCTAAGTAACAAACATAGGACAAGCTCTAGGGAGGTGGCAAACTGGACTAACCGCAAATCTGAACCTATCCAAACACACTAGAAGTAGCCGGTGAACGTGCCTAAAAAATCCTAGACGTCTCGAGCCAGCCTGAGGAACTAACTACCCCTAGAAAGAAAGAAAGACCTCTCTTGCCTCCAGAGAAATAATCCCCAAAGATATAGAAGCCCCCAACAAATAATAACTGTGAGGTAAGAGGAAGGCACAAACACAGGGGTGAAAACAGATTCAGCAAATGAGGCCCACTAATACTAGATAGCAGAAAATAGTAAGGGGTCTGTGCGGTCAGTAAAAAACCCTAACAAAATATCCACACTGAGATTTCAAGAACCCCCGCACCAACTAACGGTGTGGGGGGAGAAACTCAGTCCCCTAGAGCAACCAGCAAGCGAGGAGATCACATCTTAGCAAGCTGGACAAGAAACATGATGAATGCTGATAATCAAAAAATGAACGGACAAAAACTTAGCTTGTCTTGGAGAGGCTGGGAGCAAGGTAATCACAAGGAATCTGAAGAGCACTGAATACATTGATAGCAGGCAAGGAACTGAGTATCCAGGTGAGTTAAATAGGAAACGAACCAAGGATAACGAACCAGCTGATGCAGCCAACCTGCAGAAGACAACACTACACAGTACCGCTTGTGACCACTAGAGGGAGCCTAAAAATAGAGTTCACAACAAACGGGTCACCATGGCAACAATCAGGCCCCCTTGTTGACGTCATCAGGATGCCAATCTGAATGTAGATGGGCTCCCTCCCCTTGCATGCCTGCTAAATGCTATGATCGCTAGCAGTTGAAGGGTTAAAGTATTGTGAGTGGTGCAAGTGCCAGGTGTCAACTGTCAAAATTGGCTGACACCCAGTGGCAATCACGCACAGTCTCTGTGAGCTCCAAATCACCATGAGTTATCCATAAGTCCAAGGTCGGTACGTACCAGCCGACCCGGACATATAGATGCATCAAAGGTCATATAGGGGTTAATACCGCATCAGAGCTATCAATAATACATGAATAGATAACCAGAATAAACATTAGTACATGACTACAGCACCAAAACCACCATTGGTACATGAATAAAACACCAGAACCATAATCTGTGCACCAATACAATACCAGAAGTACATGAGTATAGCACCACAACCACCATATACTGATTCTGGTTCTTGATGTATCCAAATACTATTGTTGGTTCTTGTGTTCTTGTACAGATACTGGTTTTGGTGTTGCATGCATGTCCTGATGTTGGTTCTGGTTCTTTATTTTTGTACTTGTGTTGGCTCTGGTGTGGTTCTCATGTACTGATGATGGTTCTGTTGTATTCCTGTATGATAGTTCTGTATTCACGTACTAATTACATTTCTGGTTCTATCTTCAAGTACTTACTGTGGTTGTAGTGCTGTATTCATGTACTGTTAGTTCTGATGTCTGTACTGCTGGTTCAGGTGACATATTAATGTACTGATGAGTCTGATGCTGTATTAATGTACTATTGATAGTGGTTCTGGTGCTCTATTGATGATTATGGTGATTGTATTTGTTTCTCTTGATGTACTCATATTAATTATGATGTACAGAGGTAGCAATTGTTAACTTCGTCAGATGGCACTGTATATGGCTCTATTAGTAAAGTAGTGACATCGGACTAGTTAAGGATTATGCTATATGTATTCATGTTGGGAGTATTAAAGCTTTATATTTGGTGGGGCAGAAATATAGGTACCTATTTCTGTGTGCTGATGCTGAGTAGATGTGTTATACATCTGCAGCTCTGGCAAAAATTAAGAGACCACTGCAAAATGATCAGTTTGTCTGATTTTTCTCTTTATAGGTATATTTTTGAGTAAAATGTAAATTGTTCTTTTGTTCTATAAACTACTGACAACAACGTGTCTCTGAATTTCCAAGCAATACATTTTTTATTTATTTTTTCTGAAAAAGAAAAATGGTCAAAATTAAAAAACAACAACACAGTGCTTTCAGACCTCAAATAATGCAAAAAAACAAAACAAGTTCATAATCATTTAGAAACAACAATACTAATGTTTTAACTCAGGAAGAGTTCAGAAATCAATATTTTGTGGAATAACCATGATTTTTAATCACAGCTTTCATGCGTCTTGGCATGCTTTCCACCAGTCTTTCACACTGCTCCTGTCTCACAAATGTAAGCAGTTCTTCTTTGTTTGATGGCTTGTGACTATCCATCATCCTCTTGATTACATTCCAGAGGTTTTCAATGGGGTTCAGATCTGGAGATTGGGCTGCCCATGACAGGGTTTTGATATGGTGGTCTCTTAATTTTTGCCAGAGCTGTAAATTCTGTCCTCTCAAGACACACTTATAACACCTATACATTGTTGCCAAACAGTTATCTGTGGAATTACATGGGACTGCAAGTAACACCTACTACATTATCTATACTCTGAGGCATCATGCCTTATTTGATGTTACATAGGACTGCAAGGGAAGATTTTACATTATCTGCAGAGAAATGTGCAAAGGAAAACAGGGAGTCTATTAATTTAAATCCCACCCATTTTGTTCTCATTTTTGAGTAAAGAAGATGTAAAAGCGTTTTTACATTGTGGTGTATTACTTTGTGTTTTCTCGAACTTGAGGGAACTTTTGATCCTGTCCGTACTGCTGGAAGATCTTGGTGAGCAGTTGTGTTCTAATATTTCTTCTGTAATATAAGGCCACAAGAGATGTCACTAAATAGCTGGATCTTATGGCTGGATTTGCACAGTAATGAAAAGTGGTGACCAGGATTACAAAAGGGTCTGTTTTGTTTCCAGAAAAAGCGCTAATAGTCCATCTGCTATATCTGGTTTTGCAATTTATCCCTATTCATTAAATATGGCTGAGCTGTAGTGATGAGCGAGTGTACTCGTTGCTCGGGTGATTTCCAAGTATTTGTTAGTGCTCGGAGATTTAGTTTTTGTTGAGTAACTGCAAGATTTACAGCTGCTACCCAGCCTGAGTACATGTGGGGGTTGCCTGGTTGCTAGGGAATCCCCACATGTATTCAAGCTGTGTAGCAGCCGTAAATCATGCAGTTACATCAACAAAAACTAAATCTCCGAGCTCTAACAAATACTCGGAGATCACCTGAGCAACGAGTACACTCGCTCATCACTACTGAGATGCAATACTACAAATGCATTTTTTGTTTTATTGCAGCGCTGGAAGTGGTGCTATTAATTTAAGCGAAGGGGGCCACAGTCCCAAATATTTATTACAAAAAAAGCCCCTCCAGGGCTCATCACCCTTAACTACGCATCTTTCCCAGATAAGGTGTTAACTGCAAGCTAGTATCTACGCCTGGCTTTCTTTCCCTCAACAAATCAGATGAGGTCTGGTTTCGGACATGAAGTAGTAGGGACTATCCATAGTAAGGTATACCTTGACGTGGTTGGAAGGCTTTGATCGAAAAAACACTAAGTATCTTACATTTTTATAGCAATACTGAAGTTCATCTATTCATTCATTGCTTTGTACATGTATATCCGGGGAGGTGATATCCTCTTGATCTCCCTCTGGATCTACAAACGTAAGAAATTACCCTAACTGAATGTGGATTTATAGATATTTAATAGTTTGTTTTTCTGGAATTGTGTGGATTTGTCACATAACTAATTATCATTGTCTTTCTATAATCTTACAATAGATGGATGCAGAAAACCAGAATCTGTCTACTGACAATCAGGTGATGTCTTCGCTTTTCTTCCTATGTCTCAATATAAGAGGCTTCTCTTCTATAGCTCCAGGAATGATTCTTATACCTGGGAAATTCTGAAGAACTGATGGTGCAGGCATTTACACATAGAACACCTGTCATAGTATCCATTTTATATAGGTTTTATATTCTCCATAGTGTCAATGGATCCCGCTGTATTCTTATATAATACACCTGGAAGATCCCAAAATGGCCAACACTGGATAATGTAATGAAAATGTATAGACTTTGAAAAAATCCTCACTAGTAATCACAGCAAACATCTGTTATACATCTAGGATCTAAGGGGTAACTTTTTTTCCTTGTGGAGAGTGACAAGCCTGGCATATTGGTGTAAGGAGACTTGTAGGTCATGCATGCTCCTCTGGGAAATTAAATATGCAAATTGCCTCTTCAGAGAGGACTTGAACTCTACCGACACCTATTGGAAGTAACAATCCTATGTCACTATCGACCCTCTAACGAGCCTTGTCATATTGTCGGGGTCGTAACGACAAATACATCCTTCCTTCACCAGTCATTCCAAATTAAACTATAAGCATGAGCCGAGCATTTGGTACCGGGTAAGAATGACTCAGACAAGGTGCTGATTCAATCTCAATTGAATGCCCGTGCATCTACTCATGTCTGCAACGGTCACAACAACTGGCTTTATTCTAAAATACACAATACTATATTGAGTGTTAGGGGAAGGCGTGCATTAGGCGGGGTTTAAGCTAGCATCCAGTCTTTCTGATTTGTTCTGACATCTTCTGGTGGATTCCTCCTTTTCTTCACATTCCTTAAGTTTCGATTTCCAAAGAAATGACTTAACCCTTCGGTCACTAACCTGAAACGAAACTGAACAATAATTTAAATACAATTACATATGCATTAGCTAGCAGATAGGGAAAAAAAAACTTATTGTTTCACAGTATAAGAGTATAAAAGTACAAAAAGATATATAAGAAATATATTTTCACCTTGACAATCCCCCCTAAACACTAAGTTTTTCCCTTAAAGAAAGATCCTTCGAGACTGTCCATGTGATGGGAAAAGGGGAGGTGGATTTCTTCATCCAGACACCTCAGAAACTCTCCCCTAGCGAGAGGCCTCCAGGCAGCTGAACCCTTCACTAACCTCACATGGAGTTCTCCCACTGTCCCTAAACTAAATCTCTTGGCATCATCTGAGAATGGGGGATTTTGTCTACTCTCTTGAGAGGAATATACTTCGGGATCTCCCCTGGATCAGTACCATCGTACTCTGGTGGGTCTACTTCTTGATTGAGGAAGGTGTCAGTCGGAGTTGCTTTGGCAATAACCTTTTTATACAAGGGAATAACACAACAGAGAATTATCGATCCAATTACAAGGAGGGCAATCAGTACTAAACAAGCTTGTTGAAGGAATCCCTCGATCCTACCTAACCAACTGGAGAAGAAAGATGTGTCTATTCCAGCATACATGACACATCGTCTTATTGTCCTAATTCGTTCAACTTCTTTAGAAACCTTCAGGTCTTTTGGATCTTCATTTCGCCATTCTGGCTGTCTATATTTCGTCTCGTATGTCTTTGGTCATACCGTCAATGAATGTATTTACCAATACTTTAACATCAAGTGGGTTTATGGGACTGTACTCCATGTCTTCCCATTTCAGCTGTAACTGTCCAAAGTATAGCTCTACACTCTCTCCTTTGTCACATTTGTAGAAAATCTTAATTTGCGTCCTAGCACGTCACCTGTTTTTGTGCTCACTAACTACCTAGGCCTGCCCAGGTGCACTTATACATCTATCATATTGTCATTATTTGTCTATAAAATGAGAAAGGTTGGTTCTCAGGGTCAGCCAATTGCTTTTGCGTAGCTAACTAGTCAGAGGGCCTCCAGGGATAATACTCCTGTATCTGTCTTACCCTACCTGATGTGGTTGGTTCTCTGGTGGTGGGGGCGACATGACATGCTGGTCTACAGCTCCTTCCCAAAAGGATTACTGTCAGCCTACTCCTAAAAGTTAATGTCCCCACTATCCACCAACCACAATCCTGTGTCAGCTTCTTATATCACTACATGTGATCTTGTCTGAACAGGATTCAGTGTAATTCTCTTAGGTCGGGTTGCAGCACGGGTCATACAAGTGTTAGGGCCCAAACCCTCAACTATATCCTGAAAGGCATCACAGCTATAATTGACAAATCTTTGTTCACTGTAATATATGTAATTGATCCATTCAACATTTTTATTAATCTGCACCTGTGGGATTATAGAAGCAATGCCGGCATAAATCTGGTTCTGGGCTTTAAACTGGTCAGGCACCCCCCTTGGCACTCCAATGGCATCAATATATACTAGTGGATCTTCTTCATAACTCATGTGGAGCTGATCGAGACTTCTCCTCTTTCTGGTAGGTTCATCAGGTATCTTTGGTGTACATATATTGTGTATGTTTAATTAGCAAATCAGTATCTAGAGAACTGTTCCCTTTACAGAAACCTGTCTCAAAAATCCCTACTAGTGTACCTGTGGTGTCGTGGGAATTATAGCAGGTGTAATTGTCAGCTAATACGGTTACTTCTCCTAGGACCTTTAGTCTGGGTTCCTTATGAAATAGTGGGACATAATCTGGGCAATCAGTGGGCTTCAAACCTTTCAGCAGATTCATGACACAGGCAGTGGTGTCGTCATCAGGAAAAAGCAATGCATGTGTGTATAGGTGTGTATTCGCAGCAGCACAAGCAATACATCCTACAGAGATATTCTGGACTCTTACATTATATCTCACCCATTCTAACCATAGGTTTTTTCCTTGGGGCTGTTTGTGTTTCTATGGAGAAAACCTCTTGCCAACTGAGACCTGGAATGGGTATCACTTCATTGACTACATTTTTCAAACGCTCACCTGGCCCTGTCTTAGCTGTACTGGTAACAGGGGCTTTGGTTGGTCTGAAGCTAATATCCTGGAGCTGTATATGGCCTAAATTCCCATGGTATCCACTACTAAATACATAATTATAATGCCTTCCCAGTACAAATGTCTGCAGGTCAGCAGATTGGGGGCTTTCAAGATTTAGGAGGAGGGGGTGACAACTTTTACCCCATCTACAGCCCCTAAGTGGTTGCAGAAGGGCTGTTAGATGCATTCTCTCACGAAGACTCCTACCCGTCCCATCCTTGGGAACATGGCTTCACTAGGTTTATATCCCCAATCATCTCCCGTATTCCAGGCAGCATCTGTCTAATAATAACAGTTATTGTTGTCATTTCTGGTAACACATATATAAAACTGGATGATCCTCTCTACCACCCGTCCAGTCTCAAGGCACTTGACTACATCACAGAAATCAAATCGTCAGATATTCACCGGGGCTGTCAGGTTTACCCAGAGAATAGTGGGACCTTAGTATTTTCATTTACATTAGGGGCCGAGAAGGTAGGGGCGAGGATGGCCCCCATTTCCAGGATCAAAAACAACAGCAACATTTCCCTTCAGTCACTACTGTGACTAAACACTGGTTCGGTCTCTTTTACAATGTGAGGCGTGGATCCGGGTGCTCTTTCCTTCAAATTTTACTGCAGTGGGGGTAACCAGGATCACCGTGTGAAGTCCTTCAAATCTTGTCTGGAGACAATCTCTGCACACAAACTTTTTCACATACACCAGGTCTCCTGGCACAAAGGGATGGTGTCCAGGAACCTTGTCTGGGTCTGGAAGAGAACTGAAGACAGTTAAATGCACTTTGGCAAGGTGTCCATGTAAGGCCTGCACATAGCTAGTCAAGTCCTGGTACTTGAGCTGCAACTGTTGTGGAAAGAAACATTCAAGATTGGGGCCCCTGCCAAACAGAATCTCATACGGTGACAGTCCTGTCTTCCTGTTTGGGGTATATCTTACTGAAAACAAAGCTAGAGGAAGGCATTCTGTCCATGGTTTACCAGTCTCTGTCATTGCCTTCTGGATTTTAAACTTAAGACTTCCATTTAGTCTCTCCACTTTTCCACTGCTCTGCGGATGGTATGGACTATGCAATGCTTGACTTACCCCCAGTGCTGCCATTACCTCTGACATGATCTCTCCAGTAAAATGGGAACCCTGATCGCTTTCAATGACTTCAGGAACTCCATACCTGCATATGATCTCAGCCATCAATTTCTTCGCCGTTGTCTTAGCCGTAGCTTTGGCAACTGGGTAGGCTTCTGGCCAACCTGAAAATAAATCAATGCAGACCAACACATACTCATACGTCCCTACCCTGGGTAACTGAATATAATCAATCTGCAGTCTCTGGAATGGGTAAAGGGGCCGGGGAGTGTGTTTGGATGGAGTTTTCACTGTCCTACTCTGATTATGTGTGGCACATATCATGCAGCTCTGTACCTGCCTTTCTGCGCAGGTGGAAAACCCGGGGGCAATCCATTGTTTCTGTAGGGTGTCACACATGGCCGTCTTCGAGTGGTGCACATTCCCGTGCAGAACCTGTGCCATCACTGGGTACAGTACCTGTGGTAGGCAGACCTTTTCACCCCTCCCCCATAGTCCGGTAACGGTATCAGAGCAAGCCCCTATCTTTTGCCACCTATTTTTCTCCTCCTTACTTGCCTGTTCTTGTAACCGGGCTAAGATGTCTTTCAACACAAGTGGAGATGGTGGGGTGTCTAGGTGATGTACTCTAGAGGCCACAGGAGTGCTTGCTGCTTTCTTGGCAGCCTGGTCTGCCAGTGCGTTACCCTTTTGTCCGTCCATCAGTGCCTTTGGTATGTGCCTTTACCTTTATGATGCCTGCTTGGGTGGGAAGCTGTAGTGCATTCATAAGTTGCTGGACTGCCTCAGCACGTTTAATGGGGTGGCCATTTGCTGTCAGGAAAGCCCTGGCTCTCCAGATAGGCCCATAACCGTGTGCAATGCCAAAAGCATACCTGGAATCAGTGTAGATATTTACAGTCTTACCTTCTGCTAGTTTGCACGCTTCTGTAAGCGCCTTGAGCTTCTGCTTCTTGTGCAGACATATGAGCTGGCATTGACTCTGCCTTGATTACCTCATGTTCTGAGACCACAGCATATCTGGTACAGAAGCGTCCTTGGTCATCTTGGTGACGGGATCCATCTACAAAAAGCTCAAAATCAGCATTAGAATGGGCACACTAGAGACCAGCCGTTTCCCGAGATATCAATTCTAGACAATCATATGGTTTGGAAACCTAATCTTGTTCCTCTGGATCCATTTTAGAAAGAAAAAGAGTGTCCTTTTTCATGTCACCTACTCCTCCCCCCTTTGGATCCATAGGAACAAGGAGAAGAGTAGCGGGGTTCAGGACAGTGCACCTTTTCAAAGTCACATTAGTAGGCATGAGAATAGCACACTGAAATCGCAGCTGTCCAGCCATGGACATGTGGCTAGGTTATACCTGGTTAAAGATACTATGTACATCGTGTGGACCATAGCTTCTCCTGGTTGCAAGGGGCCATAAGCGGCAAGATAGGCCTGACACTCTTGGGCTATGGCTGGGCTTCCCTTGTTGGCTATCTGCTGAGCCAAACAACCTCTATGTGACAGGGTAGAGTTGACTGGGTTCACTATGGCTCCTGCCTGGTGGGTAATTATGTCCCCATACCCCTACTGAGAAAAGAACCTGGGAGCCCTGAGGTGTGATGTAGCAACATGAATGACAGGGAACCAAACTTCAGATTCCTGGAAAGTCTGGCCTTGTATGTGTGAAGGTTTCACGGGAAGAGGAGATGTAGGGGCCTTTCCGGGCTGGGGGGGTCTGCCATCTACTCCAATTAAAACAAGCTCTTGGTCTGAAAATTGACATAAGGAAGCTGGGAGGGAGTTAGATTCCTATACAGGGTTAAAGGTGTATTGGAGTGTGAAGCTGGACTTGCATGTACGATAGGAGGAGACAGAAACTAGAGTCTGTTACATGGAGATAAGGAACACTATGACCTCGCAGCTACAGCGGTGGGGGCCAGTGAGCGAGCAAGAATTACTAGGCTAGTGATTTAACCCTTATCTTTCCTGCTAAGCTAAATTCTTTTGAAAACCTTTTACTATTTGCAATGCATCATCCGGAGTGGAAATCTCAATATCGGGTCTACTACGAAAAAGTATGAATGGGCTTTTTGTTACAGTGAGAATCCCAGATCTTCAAACACTACCATAAGACGCCCATAGAACTTCTCGGCAATCCAGGATATATATTGCTGTAAGGGGCACAGGGTTTACAGTCGGGAGTAGAGGCTTAATTTCCTGGGGAGGGACCATATTATCCAGCAGGGAGACCCCCCCCTATCCCAAATTTTTAATTTCTTGCTTTACTCAACTCTTTTACCAATCTTTCAATTACACTGATACAAATTTCCTTATAAAACCAGGCACTATATTTCACTTTCAAATTCCAGATTATAATATTTCTTCATACTTCAAAACAATGTTGTCGCTTTAAACCGGACACAGATCTACCAGAGAAAATACAGAGTACACCGTTACAGTATGTGCTCTCTCCATTCCAAGGACACAGAGATAAGAGATCACAGCATTCCTCTACACAGAGAAAAGAGACAAGCAATAGCGCAGCTACGCGTGTGTCCCCTCCCTACTAGAAATAGCACAGAATTCCTCAGCGTACAAGGGAGAATATTGAGCCCAGCTCTTTGCCCCCCCCTTTCTCCAGCACGTAGCGCAGATCAGGAGAAAGAAGAAGAAGAACTGACAAAGAAGTCTCGCAGCGGTCTGCTCAGCCCCTCCCCTACACTACATAGCACTGATACAAAGCTCCGTATCCTCTACAAAGTCACAAATTACAGCAGTTTTCAGACTTAATTTCTACAAAACTTTCCTATAATCCTCCGTGGTCTGGGCGGAGCCCCAAGGACGGTCCGTACGCACACACAAGGCAGGTCTCCACCCAGATTGGATTCTGCACAACACAAACAGGACACACCTACACTTCTGGAGATCTCTTTCCGCCGCCATTACAGGGCACTGGCTGAGACTGCATTTTCATCATCAGTGGCACGGCGGCCATTTTACAATCTGTAAAATCACAGTTCAAAGACATTTTATAACCAAACACGGGCTCTACATTATCTGATCCTTCCTTTCCATCAACCTATTTTCATCCTTTGTTCTTTAAGCCTCGCGCAACTCGCAGATAAGCTTCTTGACTGTCTCTTGCCTTCCCGTGACCATTGTCTTGACTTCCACGACATCCTCATCTAACTTGTGGGGCACAGACTTCTTTTGCTTTAAGATACGCAGCTTGGCTCCCAGGATACTATGGTTTTCTGCAGTAAAACCACTGGCAGCGATCTTCAACACTGTGTTCTACAGTACGGAGCCTCACGTTCGACGTACTAGGAAAAGAGCCTCGCGCTCAATATTTCCATCCCTAACCTGAACAACAGTGATTAACAGACTATCCTGCCACGATATCCCAAACAGTCGGGAGGCAGCCTCCTAATGAGACCCCTCCACAAAAATATAGGTGGTCCCCTCACGGAACGTCTTAGGTTACCTAACTGGACGGGTGGTCCCCTCACGGAACGCCTTAGTTACCTGCCTGGACAGGTGGTCCCCTCACGGAACGCCTTATTTACCTGTCAGCACAATATCACAGAGGCTGCGTCTCCTATCCCTTTCTCTAAGCCGCCCCACAATCTACAACTGGCACAATTTTTCACTCCACTTCACTACTAGACAATAGTCACGGGTAGGATGGTTGAATGGAGTACAATGACCGGTGGAGAAGGTGTGGTGTACAGAGATCGCACAGGATGCGACGTCTCTCAGTTGCTGGTTCAGAGCGTGGCACAGGATCACGTTTGATCTCACCACTCGATCATTCACCTCCCGGACCCAAGGAGACTACAGACAAACCAATAACGGCTGAGACACTAGCAAGTGTGACACATACAGTGTATATGATCGCCACTTACCGTGTACGGAGGGTGATCAGTCCTCGAGGTCAGCCACTACGGGTATCATCCACAGACATCCAGGCATGGGTCCAGAGGGTCTCGGATCGCTGGCCACGCCCCCCGTTGGGCTGCCAATTGTCGGGGTCGTAACGACAAATACATCCTTCCTTCACCAGTCATTCCAAATTAAACTATAAGCATGAGCCGAGCATTTGGTACCGGGTAAGAATGACTCAGACAAGGTGCTGATTCAATCTCAATTGAATGCCCGTGCATCTACTCATGTCTGCAACGGTCACAACAACTGGCTTTATTCTAAAATACACAATACTATATTGAGTGTTAGGGGAAGGCGTGCATTAGGCGGGGTTTAAGCTAGCATCCAGTCTTTCTGATTTGTTCTGACGTCTTCTGGTGGATTCCTCCTTTTCTTCACATTCCTTAAGTTTCGATTTCCAAAGAAATGACTTAACCCTTCGGTCACTAACCTGAAACGAAACTGAACACTGGCAACCATCTTTAAATACAATTACATATGCATTAGCTAGCAGATAGGAAAAAAAAACTTATTGTTTCACAGTATAAGAGTATAAAAGTACAAAAAGATATATAAGAAATATATTTTCACCTTGACAATATTACTTGGAATAAAAGCCAAACCAGAATCTCAATTTGCAGACACTGTTAGGCTGAGTTCACACGTAGCAGAATTGCCGCGGAAATTTCCGCGGCAATTCTGCGCCTCCTGCCGTGGGTATATCGCATGCAGAATTTGCATGCATATACCCGCAGAAAACTAGCGTTTTGCAAGCATAATTAGCTTGCAGAGTGCTAGCGTTTTCCAAGCGATCTGTAGCATCGCTTGGAAAACTGTTTGACAGGTTGGTCACACTTGTCAAACATACTGTTTGACAAGTGTGACCAACTTTTTACTATAGATGCAGCATCTATAGTAAAAGATAGAATGTTAAAAATAATTAAAAAAATTAAAAAAAAGGTTATACTCACCTGCAGACCTCAGCGGCTTCCGTTCCTAATGCTGTGTGTTCAGGACCTTCCATTGACGTAGCGGTCACGTGACCCGCGGTCATGTGACCGCGACGTCATCGCAGGTCCTTCACACACACCTCGGAAGCCTCTGAGAAGGTCGGGCCGCCAGAAGGTGAGTATATCGCTATTTTTTATTTTAATTCTTTTTTTTTTACCACTTATATGGTGCCCAGTCCGTGGAGGAGAGTCTCCTCTCCTCCACCCTGGGTACCAACCGCACTTGATCTGCTTACTTTCCGCATGGTGTGCACAGCCCCGTGCGGGAAGTAAGCAGATCAATGCACTCCTAGGTGTGCGGAATCCCCGCAATTCCGCATTTTTAATGAACATGCTGCGTTTTTTTCTGGATTGCGATTCCGCTCAGGAAAAAGATGCAGCATGTGCACAAAAAATGCGGATTGCAATCTGTTACATAGGATGCTTAATGTTAGCGTTTTTTTCGCGGTTTTATAGCATTTTTATAGCGAAAAAACGCGGAAAAAAAACGCAAAAAATCTGCTACGTGTGCACACAGCCTAACTACTTGCAATAGGTGGCACTAGAGTTCTAGTCCTCTTCCTTTCTGAAGAGTCAATTTGCATATTTAATTTCTCAAAGGAGAGTGCTCCTCACTCTGACACGCCAGGCTTGGCTTGTCTTGTCACTCTCCACAAGGAGAAACGTTACCCCTTAGACCCCAGTCCAGAGCGTCTCATACAGCCAAATCTGATCTCATACTTTGCACTGACGAAGGGCAATACACCAAAACAGTGTTTGCAAATTTTGATTCTGGTTTGGCTTTTATCCCAAGTCATGTGACAAGGCTCGTTAAAGGGTTAATATTGACTTGTAGGATAGCTACTTCCAATAGGAGGGACTAGAGATCAAGTTCTCTTCCTCTCTGAAGAGAGAATTTGTATAAGAAATATCTATAGATTTCTGTGTGTGATGTTTTATGTTATATCTTGAATAGGGAAAATGAAACGAGATGGGGGGGATGAAAACTCCACAGACTGAGAATATGACCATGGAAATGGCGAGATCAAGGAGTTGGCATATCATTGATGCAACCAGGGGCCCAAAAGGAAAGAGGCCTCCAAAGGAACCAGCGGCTTCCATCATAGACAAAACTATTGGACCACAAAGGGCCCATATATTGTTCTTGCATAGGGGCCCTCTTCTGTATATGTCCACCATTGGTGGGATGATTATATACCCAAGGTGGTCACATATGGATTATGGGACCTTTGTATGAGGTTCATGCCCTTTTTATCTCTGTAAAAAAATAAAATTAAACAAAAAATCCAGAGGTTCGGTGACCTAGTTCTGGCCTCTTAGCACTGACCTACATCTGTCCTCATTGAAGTGATCAAATGATTGATTGCTGTTACATAACTGGATTCACCGTTGCTGTTCAGACAGAATGATATGGAGAGTGATGGCTGTGCTGTACACACGTGATTCACTATTAGAGCTCATACTCACATGCGAGAAAAACAGACAAGTGCAATCCGATAAATAATCGCATTGCACTCTGACCAATGTTATTGTGTGAAATCTCATCTCTGATTTTTTTCTCAGCTGAAATCTGACTGAGAAAAAAATCACAACATGCTGCGATTTGCTGCGTATCTCAGACGAGACTCGCCAATGCAAGTCAATGGGTGCGAGAAAAAAATCGCACAGCATACAGACCATCCTTATGCCGTCCGTTTTTTACAGATACCTTACCATTCGTTGGCATAGAACACTGTAAATGGTCCTGTAAATGATTGTAGAAAAATAGTTGCAGAGAAAAAAAATGCATGTCATACGGATGTCATACAGATGCTATGTGAGAAAAATTGCACTGTACTCGCATGGCTCTCAGATAGCACTCATCCGTTTGTTCGGTCCAGATTACGGGCCTTTTTTTTTCTCACATATGGGTATGAGCCCTTAGAGAAGTGATCAGTAGCACGCCATGAAAGAGACGATTATATGTATTTTATGGGCACTGGGTCTGGCACATTTCTCACGATACAGCCAGTATGGTGATGCATAATATAGCCACTAGGTGGCAGCATTCAGGCTCTTTGGAATCTTTCTTGAGCAATCAACCAAATGGGCCAGGAAACACTGTCTGACCATGCACATGAGAAATCCTATAATTTAAACAGATCTTTTTTTTTTTTTTTTTTTATCATGTTCTACAAAATGACAGTTAAAAAGATTAAAAATAAATAAAGGGTAACCTGATGCAGTGCAAGATCGTATGTGTGTGTGTGTGGTCACACTACTGCAGGTCTGTAAGGCACAATACAAAATGCAGTGATTATGTCTAGTGGAGGAGAATAATCTCACTGCAAGTGTCACATGTGATCACATCATAGATAAAAGTGGATATGAATGGATTATATCTCATAGAGAAAGAAACTCTGATTGCAACAGTGCAGCAAGCATTGTAAAACCAGAAAATGAATACAAGGGGTTAACAGAAATGGCAGCCTCCTGTTATAAGGCCATGTGTATGTCAGCAGTCCACCCTGCCGCATGTTTTGCGTATGCTTCTTCAGGATGAATCTGGAAACACCACAGATTTAGGCTGTGTGCACACGATGCGGAATTAGTGCGGATCCGCAGCGGATTTTTCCGCGCAGAAACGCTGCAGATCCGCAAAGTGATTTACAGTACAATGTAAATCAATAGAAAAAAAAAAGATGTGCTAATGGTGCAGAAAAAATCCGCATGAAAACCGCTGCGGATCAAAAGAAGTAGCATGTCACTTCTTTTGTGCGGAACTGCAGCGTTTCTGACCCCTTCCATTATAGAAATCCGCAGGGGTAAAAAACGCAGAAAGTCCGCATCAAAACCACACAAAATCCACAGAAAATCCGCGGCAAATGTGCACCTGCGTTTTCTGCCAGGAGATGCAGATTTTGTGCGGAAAATTCTGCACCCCAATCCGCAACGTGTGCACATAGGCTTTGTATATGATTGTAAAAGTGATGAGATGCAGGAGCAGAGATATCATTAGTGAAAGCAGGGGCCCAAGAGGTAAGGGGCCCACTACTGCATCCAATGCAACTTCCATCATAGACAGAATTATTGGACCCCAAAGGGCCCATACACTGTTCATACAAAAGGGCCCACTCCTGTATGTGTCCACCATCGCTGAGATGATTATATACCCAAGCTGGTCACATATGGATTATGGGATTCTTGTATGAGGATCATGATGTTTACCTCTGATTAAAAGCCAGGCGTTCAGTGGCCTAGTTCTGGCCTCCTACCACTACGTCATCATAGAAGCGATTAAGTCATTGATTCTACATAACCGGGTTCATCGTTGCTGATTGAACAGAATTTCATGGAGCGTGGTGGCCGTACTGCACACATGTAAGTAACTATTGGAGAAACAATCAGTAGGACGCCATGGAAGAGACTATTATGTATTCTATGGCACTGGGTCAGCCACATTTTTCACTTGATACAGCCAGTGTGGTGATATATAATATAGCCACTAGGTGGCAGCATGCAGGCTTATTGGAACCTTGTACTGTCAGACAGGATTTCTATGAGGCAGCTTACCATCAATCGCTGTCATGTAGGGTCACTCACACATACCATAATGTAGGGTCACTCACACATACCATAATGTAGGGTCACTCACACATACCATAATGTAGGGTCACTCACACGTACCATAATGTAGGGTAACTCACACGTACCATAATGTAGGGTCACTCACACATACCATAACGTAGGGTCACTCACACATACCATAACGTAGGGTCACTCACACGTACCATAACGTAGGGTCACTCACACATACCATAACGTAGGGTCACTCACACGTACCATAATGTAGGGTCACTCACACGTACCATAATTTAGGGTCACTCACACATACCATAACGTAGGGTCACTCACACGTACCATAACGTAGGGTCACTCACACGTACCATAATGTAGGGTCACTCACACGTACCATAATGTAGGGTCACTCACACGTACCATAATCTAGGGTCACTCACACATACCATAATGTAGGGTCACTCACACATACCATAATGTAGGGTCACTCACACATACCATAATGTAGGGTCACTCACACATACCATAATATCATAATGTAGGGTCACTCACACATTCCATAATGTAGGGTCACTCACACGTACCATAATGTAGGGTCACTCACACGTACCATAATGTAGGGTCACTCACACATACCATAATGTAGGGTCACTCACACATACCATAATGTAGGGTCACTCACACATACCATAATGTAGGGTCACTCACACATACCATAATACCATAATGTAGGGTCACTCACACATACCATAATACCATAATGTAGGGTCACTCACACATTCCATAATGTAGGGTCACTCACACGTACCATAATGTAGGGTCACTCACATGTACCATAATGTAGGGTCACTCACACATACCATAATGTAGGGTCACTCACACATACCATAATGTAGGGTCACTCACACATACCATAATACCATAATGTAGGGTCACTCACACATACCATAATGTAGGGTCACTCACATGTACCATAATGTAGGGTCACTCACACGTACCATAATGTAGGGTCACTCACACGTACCATAATGTAGGGTCACTCACACGTACCATAATGTAGGGTCACTCACACGTACCATAATGTAGGGTCACTTACACATACCATAATGTAGGGTCACTCACACATACCATAATGTAGGGTCACTCACACATACCATAACGTAGGGTCACTCACACATAACATAACGTAGGGTCACTCACACATACCATAACGTAGGGTCACTCACACATACCATAATGTAGGGTCACTCACACATACCATAATACCATAATATAGGGTCACTCACACATACCATAATGTAGGGTCACTCACACGTACCATAATGTAGGGTCACTCACATGTACCATAATGTAGGGTCACTCACACGTACCATAATGTAGGGTCACTCACACATACCATAATGTAAGGTCACTCACACATACCATAACGTAGGGTCACTCACACGTACCATAACGTAGGGTCACTCACACGTACCATAACGTAGGGTCACTCACACATACCATAACGTAGGGTCACTCACACGTACCATAATGTAGGGTCACTCACACGTACCATAACGTAGGGTCACTCACACGTACCATAACGTAGGGTCACTCACACGTACCATAATGTAGGGTCACTCACACATACCATAATGTAGGGTTACTGACACACCATAATGTAGGGTTACTCACACATACCATAACGTGGGTCACTCACACATACCATAACGTAGGGTCACTCACACATACCATAACGTAGGGTCACTCACACGTACCATAACGTAGGGTCACTCACACGTACCATAATGTAGGGTCACTCACGTACCATAATGTAGGGTCACTCACACATACCATAATGTAGGGTCACTCACACATACCATAATGTAGGGTCACTCACACATACCATAATGTATGGTCACTCACACCTACCATAATACCATAATGTAGGGTCACTCACACATACCATAATGTAGGGTCACTCACACATACCATAATGTAGGGTCACTCACACATACCATAATGTAGGGTCACTCACACATACCATAATACCATAATGTAGGGTCACTCACACATACCATAATACCATAATGTAGGGTCACTCACACATTCCATAATGTAGGGTCAGTCACATGTACCATAATGTAGGGTCACTCACACATACCATAATGTAGGGTCACTCACACATACCATAATACCATAATGTAGGGTCACTCACACATACCATAATACCATAATGTAGGGTCACTCACACATACCATAATTGTTATGACCCCAATGGCGAGGGTCTCAGAAATATCAGCAAGTCTGCGAAGTACAAAAATCCAGCTCATAGGGCAGTGGTAACTGGGTTGACCATATATCTACTCCTAACGCCAACACTAGAAGTAGCCGGGGAACATGCCTACGTTGGTCGCTATATGTCTCGCGCCAGCCGGAGAGCTAACTACCCCTAGAAGAGGAAAACAAAGACCTCTCTTGCCTCCAGAGAAAGGACCCCAAAAGTAGGATACAAGCCCCCCACAAATAATAACGGTGAGGTAAGAGGAAATGACAAACACAGGGATGAACTAGGTTTAGCAAAGAGAGGCCCACTTACTAATAGCAGAATGTAGTAAGATAACTTATATGGTCAACAAAAACCCTATCAAAAATCCACACTGGAGATTCAAGAACCCCCGAACCGTCTAACGGCCCGGGGGGAGAACACCAGCCACCCTAGAGCTTCCAGCAAGGTCAGGATACAGATTATATACAAGCTGGACAGAAATGCAAACAAAAACAAAATAGCAAAAAGCAAGAAAGCGGACTTAGCTTAATCAACACAGGAACCAGGATCAGTAGACAAGAGCACTACAGATTAGCTCTGATATCAACGTTGCCAGGCATTGAACTGAAGGTCCAGGGAGCTTATATAGCAACACCCCTGACCTAACGACCCAGGTGAGCATACAAGGGATGAATGACATACCCAGAGTCAAATCACTAGTAGCCACTAGAGGGAGCCAAAAGGTAAATTCACAACAGTACCCCCCCCTTAGTGAGGGGTCACCGAACCCTCACCAAGACCACCAGGGCGATCAGGATGAGCGGCGTGAAAGGCACGAACTAAATCGGCCGCATGCACATCAGAGGCGACCACCCAGGAATTATCCTCCTGACCATAGCCCTTCCACTTGACCAGGTACTGAAGCCTCCGCCTGGAGAGACGAGAATCTAAGATCTTCTCCACCACGTACTCCAACTCGCCCTCAACCAACACCGGAGCAGGAGGCTCAGCAGAAGGAACCACAGGCACAACGTACCGCCGCAACAAGGACCTATGAAATACGTTGTGAATGGCAAACGACACCGGAAGATCCAGGCGAAAGGATACAGGATTAAGGATTTCCAATATCTTGTAAGGACCAATGAATCGAGGCTTAAATTTGGGAGAGGAGACCTTCATAGGAACAAATCGAGAAGACAGCCATACCAAATCCCCAACACGAAGTCGGGGACCCACACCGCGGCGGCGGTTGGCAAAACGCTGAGCCTTCTCCTGTGACAACTTCAGGTTGTCCACCACATGATTCCAGATCCGCTGCAACCTATCCACCACAGAATCCACTCCAGGACAGTCAGAAGGCTCCACATGTCCCGAGGAAAAACGAGGATGGAAACCAGAGTTGCAGAAAAATGGCGAAACCAAGGTGGCAGAACTAGCCCGGTTATTAAGGGCAAATTCAGCCAACGGCAAGAAGGTCACCCAATCATCCTGATCAGAAGAGACAAAACACCTCAAATACGCCTCCAGAGTCTGATTAGTTCGTTCCGTTTGTCCGTTAGTCTGTGGATGAAAAGCGGACGAAAACGACAAATCAATGCCCATCCTACCACAAAAGGATCGCCAGAACCTGGAAACAAACTGGGATCCTCTGTCCGACACAATATTCTCAGGAATGCCGTGCAAACGAACCACGTTCTGGAAGAACACAGGAACCAGATCAGAAGAGGAAGGCAGCTTAGGCAAAGGAACCAGATGGACCATCTTGGAGAAACGATCACATATCACCCAGATGACAGACATGCCCTGAGACACCGGAAGATCCGAAATGAAATCCATAGAGATGTGTGTCCAAGGTCTCTTCGGGACAGGCAAGGGCAAGAGCAACCCGCTGGCACGAGAACAGCAAGGCTTAGCTCGAGCACAAGTACCACAGGACTGCACAAATGACCGCACATCCCTTGACAAGGAAGGCCACCAAAAGGACCTGGCCACCAGATCTCTGGTGCCAAAAATTCCCGGGTGCCCTGCCAACACTGAGGAATGAACCTCGGAAATGACTCTGCTGGTCCATTTAGCAGGCACAAACAATCTGTCAGGTGGACAAGAGTCAGGCCTACCAGCCTGAAATCTCTGCAACACACGTCGCAGATCTGGAGAAATAGCTGACAAGATAACCCCTTCCTTAAGAATACCCACAGGTTCAGCGACTCCAGGAGCATCAGGCACAAAGCTCCTAGACAGAGCATCGGCCTTCACATTCTTAGAACCTGGTAAATACGAGACCACAAAGTCAAAACGGGAGAAAAACAATGACCAGCGGGCCTGTCTAGGATTAAGGCGTTTAGCAGACTCGAGATACATCAGATTTTTGTGATCAGTCAAGACCACCACACGATGCTTAGCACCCTCGAGCCAATGACGCCACTCCTCAAATGCCCACTTCATGGCCAACAACTCCCGATTGCCCACATCATAATTTCGCTCTGCCGGCGAAAACTTCCTAGAGAAAAAGGCACAAGGTCTCATAGTAGAGCAACCAGGGCCTCTCTGCGACAAAACGGCCCCTGCCCCAATCTCCGAAGCATCCACCTCAACCTGAAAGGGAAGTGAGACGTCAGGCTGGCACAAAACAGGCGCCGAAGTAAACCGGCGTTTCAACTCCTGGAAAGCCTCCACGGCAGCAGGAGCCCAGTTAGCTACATCAGAGCCTTTCTTGGTCATATCCGTCAGCGGTTTAACAACGCTAGAGAAATTTGCGATAAAACGACGGTAGAAGTTAGCAAAACCCAAGAACTTCTGAAGACTCTTAACTGACGAGGGTTGAGTCCAATCATGAATAGCTCGGACCTTGACTGGATCCATCTCCACAGCAGAAGGGGAAAAAATGAACCCCAAAAAGGGAACCTTCTGTACACCAAAGAGACACTTTGAGCCTTTTACAAACAAAGAATTTTCACGCAAAATCTCAAAAACCATCCTGACCTGCTCCACATGCGAGTCCCAATCATCAGAAAAAAACAGAATATCATCCAGATAAACAATCAAAAATTTATCCAGATACTTCCGGAAAATGTCATGCATGAAGGACTGAAAAACTGAAGGTGCATTAGAGAGCCCAAATGGCATCACCAAGTACTCAAAATGACCTTCGGGCGTATTGAATGCGGTTTTCCATTCATCGCCCTGCCTAATGCGCACAAGGTTGTACGCACCACGAAGGTCTATCTTGGTGAACCACTTGGCACCTTTAATTCGGGCAAACAAATCTGACAACAGCGGCAAAGGATACTGAAATTTGACAGTGATCTTATTTAAAAGCCGATAGTCAATACAAGGCCTCAAAGATCCGTCCTTTTTGGCCACAAAAAAGAATCCCGCACCAAGAGGGGAAGAAGAAGGACGGATATGCCCCTTCTCAAGAGACTCCTTGATATATGAACGCATCGCAGTATGTTCAGGTACCGACAGATTAAACAGTCTCCCCTTAGGAAACTTACTGCCAGGAATCAAATCTATAGCACAGTCACATTCTCTATGAGGAGGCAGTGCACTGGACTTAGACTCGCTGAAGACATCCTGATAATCAGACAAATACGCCGGAACTTCCGAAGGCGTAGAAGAAGCAATAGACAAGGGCAGGGAATCTCCATGAATTCCATGGCAGCCCCAACTAGACACTGACATAGCCTTCCAGTCCAAGACTGGATTATGGGTCTGTAACCATGGCAAACCCAAAACAACCAAATCATGCATTTTATGCAGAACAAGAAAACGTATTTCCTCCCGATGTTCGGGAGTCATGCACATGGTAACCTGTGTCCAAAACTGCGGTTTATTTTTTGCCAATGGCGTAGAATCAATACCCCTAAGAGGGATAGGATTTTCCAATGGCTCCAGAACAAAACCGCAGCGCTTGGCAAATGACAGATCCATAAGGCTCAGGGCAGCACCTGAGTCCACAAACGCCATGACAGGATACGATGACAGTGAGCAAATCAAAGTTACAGATAGAATAAATTTAGGTTGCAAATTACCAATGGCGACCGGACTAACAACCTTAGTAAGACGTTTAGAGCATGCTGAGATAACATGTGTAGAATCACCACAGTAGTAACACAAGCCATTCTGGCGTCTATGAATTTTCCGCTCACTTCTAGTCAGGATTCTATCACATTGCATTAAATCAGGTGCCTGTTCAGACAACACCATGAGGGAATTTGCGGTTTTGCGCTCCCGCAACCGCCGGTCAATTTGAATTGCCAGGGCCATGGAATCATTCAGACCTGTGGGAATGGGAAAACCCACAATCACATTCTTAATGGCTTCAGAAAGGCCATTTCTAAAATTTGCAGCCAATGCACACTCGTTCCACTGGGTCAGCACGGACCATTTCCGAAATTTTTGGCAATACACTTCAGCCTCGTCCTGGCCCTGAGACATAGCCAGCAAGGCTTTTTCTGCCTGAATCTCAAGATTGGGTTCCTCATAAAGCAAACCGAGCGCCAGAAAAAACGCATCAATATCAGCCAATGCCGGATCTCCTGGCGCCAGCGAGAAAGCCCAATCCTGAGGGTCACCCCGTAAAAAAGAAATAACAATTTTCACTTGCTGAGCAGAGTCTCCAGAGGAACAGGGTCTCAGGGACAAAAACAATTTACAATTATTCCTGAAATTTCTAAACTTAAATCGGTCTCCGGAAAACAGTTCAGGAATCGGTATCTTAGGTTCTGACATAGGATTTCTGGTAACATAATCTTGTATGCCCTGCACACGAGCAGCAAGCTGGTCCACACTTGTAATCAAGGTCTGGACATTCATGTCTGCAGCAATCACAAGCCACTCAGAGGTAAAGGGGAAAAGAAAAAAAAAATGAGAGAGAGAAAAAAAAACTCAGAACTTTCTTTCTTATAATCCAGCTTCTGCAATGCATTTAACATTTAATACTGGCCTGGCAAACTGTTATGACCCCAATGGCGAGGGTCTCAGAAATATCAGCAAGTCTGCGAAGTACAAAAATCCAGCTCATAGGGCAGTGGTAACTGGGTTGACCATATATCTACTCCTAACGCCAACACTAGAAGTAGCCGGGGAACATGCCTACGTTGGTCGCTATATGTCTCGCGCCAGCCGGAGAGCTAACTACCCCTAGAAGAGGAAAACAAAGACCTCTCTTGCCTCCAGAGAAAGGACCCCAAAAGTAGGATACAAGCCCCCCACAAATAATAACGGTGAGGTAAGAGGAAATGACAAACACAGGGATGAACTAGGTTTAGCAAAGAGAGGCCCACTTACTAATAGCAGAATGTAGTAAGATAACTTATATGGTCAACAAAAACCCTATCAAAAATCCACACTGGAGATTCAAGAACCCCCGAACCGTCTAACGGCCCGGGGGGAGAACACCAGCCACCCTAGAGCTTCCAGCAAGGTCAGGATACAGATTATATACAAGCTGGACAGAAATGCAAACAAAAACAAAATAGCAAAAAGCAAGAAAGCGGACTTAGCTTAATCAACACAGGAACCAGGATCAGTAGACAAGAGCACTACAGATTAGCTCTGATATCAACGTTGCCAGGCATTGAACTGAAGGTCCAGGGAGCTTATATAGCAACACCCCTGACCTAACGACCCAGGTGAGCATACAAGGGATGAATGACATACCCAGAGTCAAATCACTAGTAGCCACTAGAGGGAGCCAAAAGGTAAATTCACAACAATAATGTAGGGTCACTCACACATACCATAATGTAGGGTCACTCACACGTACCATAATGTAGGGTCACTCACACGTACCATAATGTAGGGTCACTCACGCGTACCATAATGTAGGGTCACTCACACGTACCATAATGTAGGGTCACTCACACGTACCATAATGTAGGGTCACTCACATACCATAATGTAGGGTCACTCACACATACCATAACGTAGGGTCACTCACACATACCATAACGTAGGGTCACTCACACGTACCATAACGTAGGGTCACTCACACGTACCATAATGTAGGGTCACTCACACGTACCATAATGTAGGGTCACTCACACGTACCATAATCTAGGGTCACTCACACATACCATAATGTAGGGTCACTCACACATACCTGTTATGGTTCTCAATGGCAAGAGAACATAGCCCAGCAAACATAAGTACTAGCTCTTGGAAGGATGGAAACTAAACTGACCATGAACTAAACCTGCCGCACAACTAACAGTAGCCGGGTAGCGTTGCCTACGTTTTTATCCCTAGACGCCCAGCGCCGGCCGGAGGACTAACTAATCCTGGCAGAGGAAAATATAGTCCTGGCTCACCTCTAGAGAAATTTCCCCGATAGGCAGACAGAGGCCCCCACATATATTGGCGGTGATTTTAGATGAAATGACAAACGTAGTATGAAAATAGGTTTAGCAAAATTGAGGTCCGCTTACTATATAGCAGGAAGACAGAAAGGGCACTTTCATGGTCAGCTGAAAACCCTATCAAAATACCATCCTGAAATTACTTTAAGACTCTAGTATTAACTCATAACATCAGAGTGGCAATTTCAGATCACAAGAGCTTTCCAGACACAGAAACGAAACTACAGCTGTGAACTGGAACAAAATGCAAAAACAAACGAGGACTAAAGTCCAACTTAGCTGGGAGTTGTCTAGCAGCAGGAACATGCACAGAAAGGTTTCTGATTACAATGTTGACCGGCATGGAAGTGACAGAGGAGCAAGGTTAAATAGCGACTCCCACATCCTGATGGAAACAGGTGAACAGAGGGGATGATGCACACCAGTTCAATTCCACCAGTGGCCACCGGGGGAGCCCAAAATCCAATTTCACAACAGTACCCCCCCCTCAAGGAGGGGGCACCGAACCCTCACCAGAACCACCAGGGCGATCAGGATGAGCCCTATGAAAGGCACGGACCAGATCGGAGGCATGAACATCAGAGGCAGTCACCCAAGAATTATCCTCCTGACCGTATCCCTTCCATTTGACCAGATACTGGAGTTTCCGTCTGGAAACACGGGAGTCCAAGATTTTTTCCACAACGTACTCCAACTCGCCCTCAACCAACACCGGAGCAGGAGGCTCAACGGAAGGCACAACCGGTACCTCATACCTGCGCAACAATGACCGATGAAAAACATTATGAATAGAAAAAGATGCAGGGAGGTCCAAACGGAAGGACACAGGGTTAAGAATCTCCAATATCTTGTACGGGCCGATGAACCGAGGCTTAAACTTAGGAGAAGAAACCCTCATAGGGACAAAACGAGAAGACAACCACACCAAGTCCCCAACACAAAGCCGAGGACCAACCCGACGCCGGCGGTTGGCAAAAAGCTGAGTCTTCTCCTGGGACAACTTCAAATTGTCCACTACCTGCCCCCAAATCTGATGCAACCTCTCCACCACAGCATCCACTCCAGGACAATCCGAAGATTCCACCTGACCAGAAGAAAATCGAGGATGAAACCCCGAATTACAGAAAAAAGGAGACACCAAGGTGGCAGAGCTGGCCCGATTATTGAGGGCAAACTCCGCTAAAGGCAAAAAAGCAACCCAATCATCCTGATCTGCAGACACAAAACACCTCAAATATGTCTCCAAGGTCTGATTCGTCCGCTCGGTCTGGCCATTTGTCTGAGGATGGAAAGCAGACGAGAAAGACAAATCTATGCCCATCCTAGCACAGAATGCTCGCCAAAATCTAGACACGAATTGGGTTCCTCTGTCAGAAACGATATTCTCCGGAATACCATGCAAACGGACCACATTTTGAAAAAACAGAGGAACCAACTCGGAAGAAGAAGGCAACTTAGGCAGGGGAACCAAATGGACCATCTTAGAGAAACGGTCACACACCACCCAGATGACAGACATCTTCTGAGAAACAGGAAGATCCGAAATAAAATCCATCGAGATATGCGTCCAGGGCCTCTTCGGGATAGGCAAGGGCAACAACAATCCACTAGCCCGAGAACAACAAGGCTTGGCCCGAGCACAAACGTCACAAGACTGCACAAAGCCTCGCACATCTCGAGACAGGGAAGGCCACCAGAAGGACCTTGCCACCAAATCCCTGGTACCAAAGATTCCAGGATGACCTGTCAACGCAGAAGAATGAACCTCAGAAATGACTTTACTGGTCCAATCATCAGGAACAAACAGTCTACCAGGTGGGCAACGATCAGGTCTATCCGCCTGAAACTCCTGCAAGGCCCGCCGCAGGTCTGGAGAAACGGCAGACAATATCACTCCATCCTTAAGGATACCTGTAGGTTCAGAGTTACCAGGGGAGTCAGGCTCAAAACTCCTAGAAAGGGCATCCGCCTTAACATTCTTAGAACCCGGCAGGTAGGACACCACAAAATTAAACCGAGAGAAAAACAACGACCAGCGCGCCTGTCTAGGATTCAGGCGTCTGGCGGACTCAAGATAAATTAGATTTTTGTGGTCAGTCAATACCACCACCTGATGTCTAGCCCCCTCAAGCCAATGACGCCACTCCTCAAAAGCCCACTTCATGGCCAAAAGCTCCCGATTCCCAACATCATAATTCCGCTCGGCGGGCGAAAATTTACGCGAGAAAAAGGCACAAGGTCTCATCACGGAACAATCGGAACTTCTCTGCGACAAAACTGCCCCAGCTCCGATTTCAGAAGCGTCGACCTCAACCTGAAAAGGAAGAGCAACATCAGGCTGACGCAACACAGGGGCGGAAGAAAAGCGGCGCTTAAGCTCCCGAAAGGCCTCCACAGCAGCAGGGGACCAATCAGCAACATCAGCACCCTTCTTAGTCAAATCAGTCAATGGTTTAACAACATCAGAAAAACCAGCAATAAATCGACGATAAAAGTTAGCAAAGCCCAAAAATTTCTGAAGACTCTTAAGAGAAGAGGGTTGCGTCCAATCACAAATAGCCTGAACCTTGACAGGATCCATCTCGATGGAAGAGGGGGAAAAAATATATCCCAAAAAGGAAATCTTTTGAACCCCAAAAACGCACTTAGAACCCTTCACACACAAGGAATTAGACCGCAAAACCTGAAAAACCCTCCTGACCTGCTGGACATGAGAGTCCCAGTCATCCGAAAAAATCAAAATATCATCCAGATACACAATCATAAATTTATCCAAATAATCACGGAAAATGTCATGCATAAAGGACTGAAAGACTGAAGGGGCATTTGAAAGACCAAAAGGCATCACCAAATACTCAAAGTGGCCCTCGGGCGTATTAAATGCGGTCTTCCACTCATCCCCCTGCTTAATTCGCACCAAATTATACGCCCCACGGAGATCTATCTTAGAGAACCACTTGGCCCCCTTTATGCGAGCAAACAAATCAGTCAGCAGTGGCAACGGATATTGATATTTAACCGTGATTTTATTCAAAAGCCGATAATCAATACACGGTCTCAAAGAGCCATCTTTCTTAGCCACAAAGAAAAAACCGGCTCCTAAGGGAGATGACGAAGGACGAATATGTCCCTTTTCCAAGGACTCCTTTATATATTCTCGCATAGCAGCATGCTCAGGCACAGAGAGATTAAATAAACGACCCTTAGGGTATTTACTACCCGGAATCAAATCTATGGCACAATCGCACTCCCGGTGCGGAGGTAATGAACCAAGCTTAGGTTCTTCAAAAACGTCACGATATTCAGTCAAGAATTCAGGAATCTCAGAGGGAATAGATGATGAAATGGAAACCACAGGTACGTCCCCATGCGTCCCCTTACATCCCCAGCTTAACACAGACATAGCTTTCCAGTCAAGGACTGGGTTATGAGATTGCAGCCATGGCAATCCAAGCACCAACACATCATGTAGGTTATACAGCACAAGAAAGCGAATAATCTCCTGATGATCCGGATTAATCCGCATAGTTACTTGTGTCCAGTATTGTGGTTTATTACTAGCCAATGGGGTGGAGTCAATCCCCTTCAGGGGTATAGGAGTTTCAAGAGGCTCCAAATCATACCCACAGCATTTGGCAAAGGACCAATCCATAAGACTCAAAGCGGCGCCAGAGTCGACATAGGCATCCGCGGTAATAGATGATAAAGAACAAATCAGGGTCACAGACAGAATAAACTTAGACTGTAAAGTGCCAATTGAAACAGACTTATCAAGCTTCTTAGTCCGCTTAGAGCATGCTGATATAACATGAGTTGAATCACCGCAATAGAAGCACAACCCATTTTTTCGTCTTAAATTCTGCCGTTCACTTCTGGACAGAATTCTATCACATTGCATATTCTCTGGCGTCTTCTCAGTAGACACCGCCAAATGGTGCACAGGTTTGCGCTCCCGCAGACGCCTATCGATCTGGATAGCCATTGTCATGGACTCATTCAGACCCGCAGGCACAGGGAACCCCACCATAACATCCTTAATGGCATCAGAGAGACCCTCTCTGAAATTCGCCGCCAGGGCGCACTCATTCCACTGAGTAAGCACAGCCCATTTACGGAATTTCTGGCAGTATATTTCAGCTTCGTCTTGCCCCTGAGATAGGGACATCAAGGCCTTTTCCGCCTGAAGCTCTAACTGAGGTTCCTCATAAAGCAACCCCAAGGCCAGAAAAAACGCATCCACATTGAGCAACGCAGGATCCCCTGGAGCCAATGCAAAAGCCCAATCCTGAGGGTCGCCCCGGAGCAAGGAAATCACAATCCTGACCTGCTGAGCAGGATCTCCAGCAGAGCGAGATTTCAGGGACAAAAACAACTTGCAATTATTTTTGAAATTTTGAAAGCAAGATCTATTCCCCGAGAAAAATTCAGGCAAAGGAATTCTAGGTTCAGATATAGGAACATGAACAACAAAATCTTGTAAATTTTGAACTTTCGTGGTGAGATTATTCAAACCTGCAGCTAAACTCTGAATATCCATTTTAAACAGGTGAACACAGAGCCATTCCAGGATTAGAAGGAGAGAGAGAGAGAGAAAGGCTGCAATATAGGCAGACTTGCAAGAGATTCAATTACAAGCACACTCAGAACTGAAGGGAAGGGAAAAAAAAAAAAATCTTCAGCAGACTTCTCTTTTCTCTCCTTTCTCTGTCAATTAATTTAACCCTTTTTGGGCCGGTCAAACTGTTATGGTTCTCAATGGCAAGAGAACATAGCCCAGCAAACATAAGTACTAGCTCTTGGAAGGATGGAAACTAAACTGACCATGAACTAAACCTGCCGCACAACTAACAGTAGCCGGGTAGCGTTGCCTACGTTTTTATCCCTAGACGCCCAGCGCCGGCCGGAGGACTAACTAATCCTGGCAGAGGAAAATATAGTCCTGGCTCACCTCTAGAGAAATTTCCCCGATAGGCAGACAGAGGCCCCCACATATATTGGCGGTGATTTTAGATGAAATGACAAACGTAGTATGAAAATAGGTTTAGCAAAATTGAGGTCCGCTTACTATATAGCAGGAAGACAGAAAGGGCACTTTCATGGTCAGCTGAAAACCCTATCAAAATACCATCCTGAAATTACTTTAAGACTCTAGTATTAACTCATAACATCAGAGTGGCAATTTCAGATCACAAGAGCTTTCCAGACACAGAAACGAAACTACAGCTGTGAACTGGAACAAAATGCAAAAACAAACGAGGACTAAAGTCCAACTTAGCTGGGAGTTGTCTAGCAGCAGGAACATGCACAGAAAGGTTTCTGATTACAATGTTGACCGGCATGGAAGTGACAGAGGAGCAAGGTTAAATAGCGACTCGCACATCCTGATGGAAACAGGTGAACAGAGGGGATGATGCACACCAGTTCAATTCCACCAGTGGCCACCGGGGGAGCCCAAAATCCAATTTCACAACACATACCATAATGTAGGGTCACTCACACATACCATAATGTAGGGTCACTCACACATACCATAATACCATAATGTAGGGTCACTCACACATTCCATAATGTAGGGTCACTCACACGTACCATAATGTAGGGTCACTCACACGTACCATAATGTAGGGTCACTCACACATACCATAATGTAGGGTCACTCACACATACCATAATGTAGGGTCACTCACACATACCATAATGTAGGGTCACTCACACATACCATAATACCATAATGTAGGGTCACTCACACATACCATAATACCATAATGTAGGGTCACTCACACATTCCATAATGTAGGGTCACTCACACGTACCATAATGTAGGGTCACTCACATGTACCATAATGTAGGGTCACTCACACATACCATAATGTAGGGTCACTCACACATACCATAATGTAGGGTCACTCACACATACCATAATACCATAATGTAGGGTCACTCACACATACCATAATGTAGGGTCACTCACATGTACCATAATGTAGGGTCACTCACACGTACCATAATGTAGGGTCACTCACACCTACCATAATGTAGGGTCACTCACACGTACCATAATGTAGGGTCACTCACACGTACCATAATGTAGGGTCACTTACACATACCATAATGTAGGGTCACTCACACATACCATAATGTAGGGTCACTCACACATACCATAACGTAGGGTCACTCACACATAACATAACGTAGGGTCACTCACACATACCATAACGTAGGGTCACTCACACATACCATAATGTAGGGTCACTCACACATACCATAATACCATAATATAGGGTCACTCACACATACCATAATGTAGGGTCACTCACACGTACCATAATGTAGGGTCACTCACATGTACCATAATGTAGGGTCACTCACACGTACCATAATGTAGGGTCACTCACACATACCATAATGTAAGGTCACTCACACATACCATAACGTAGGGTCACTCACACATACCATAACGTAGGGTCACTCACACGTACCATAACGTAGGGTCACTCACACGTACCATAACGTAGGGTCACTCACACATACCATAACGTAGGGTCACTCACACGTACCATAACGTAGGGTCACTCACACGTACCATAATGTAGGGTCACTCACACATACCATAATGTAGGGTTACTGACACACCATAATGTAGGGTTACTCACACATACCATAACGTGGGTCACTCACACATACCATAACGTAGGGTCACTCACACATACCATAACGTAGGGTCACTCACACGTACCATAACGTAGGGTCACTCACACGTACCATAATGTAGGGTCACTCACACGTACCATAATGTAGGGTCACTCACACATACCATAATGTAGGGTCACTCACACATACCATAATGTAGGGTCACTCACACATACCATAATGTAGGGTTACTCATACCATAACGTGGGTCACTCACACATACCACAACGTAGGGTTACTCACACATACCATAACTTGGGTCACTCACACATACCATAACGTAGGGTCACTCACACATACCATAACGTAGGGTCACTCACACATACCATAATGTAGGGTCACTCACACATACCATAACGTAGGGTCACTCACACGTACCATAATGTAGGGTCACTCACACATACCATAATGTAGGGTTACTCACACATACCATAACGTGGGTCACTCACACATACCATAACGTAGGGTCACTCACACATACCATAACGTAGGGTCACTCACACGTACCATAACGTAGGGTCACTCACACGTACCATAACGTAGGGTCACTCACACATACCATAATTTAGGGTCACTCACACGTACCATAATGTAGGGTCACTCACACATACCATAATGTAGGGTCACTCACACGTACCATAATGTAGGGTCACTCAGACATACCATAATGTAGGGTTACTCTCACATACCATAACGTGGGTCACTCACACATACCATAACGTAGGGTCACTCACACATACCATAACGTAGGGTCACTCACACGTACCATAACGTAGGGTCACTCACACATACCATAACGTAGGGTCACTCACACGTACCATAATGTAGGGTCACTCACACGTACCATAATGTAGGGTCACTCACACATACCATAACGTAGGGTCACTCACATGTACCATAAAGTAGGGTCACTCACACGTACCATAACGTAGGGTCACTCACACATACCATAACGTAGGGTCACTCACACGTACCATAATGTAGGGTCACTCACACATACCATAACGTAGGGTCACTCACACGTACCATAACGTAGGGTCACTCACACATACCATAACGTAGGGTCACTCACACATACCATAACGTAGGGTCACTCACACATACCATAACGTAGGGTCTCTCACACCTACCATAGCAGTGATCTTGTGTTTTGTTTTATTTTGTGCTGCACCTGCTTCAAAACAACAAAATGCTGCGTCTTTGTTAAATTCTAATAAACGTTCCATTTTGCTGCATTTTTGTGACAGGACTGCTATGTTTAAAAATCTATAGCTGCTGTTGGAAACTTTCCAATATATGAAATGTGAACATTTTCAAACCTAACTATTTTAATGAACCCTCCCCTTAACCCTTTGCCAACATCTGCCCTGCATGTCATGTGTATCTAGTATGTAAGCTTGCGAGCAGGGCCCTCATTCCTTTTGTTATGTGTTACGCTATAATGTTTTTATTGTCTGCACAAGTCCCAAATAAAACGTAAAGTGCTGCGGAATATGTTAGCGCTTTAGAAATAAAATTTTTATAGGTCTATAGAGCAGGGTGAGGAGCTGAGCCTGCACCAAACCACAGAGATGCCATCGGTGTTGTACAGCTGGCATCTGCCTGTATCAACAGTGCTCATAGAGCGGCTCTGATCGCTGCTATTATCCACTTTAAATTCAATCTGACAGCGGCATTTAAAGGGACTCTGTCACCTGAATTTGGCAGGCCCTGTTTACGGTCCGATGGGCGGTGTGTTCTGTTCTTTCATTCACCCCTTCCTTTCCCGCTGGCTGCAATATTGTCTTGAATTTGATTAGGTTTCCTCCGTAGAACACGCATGCGCAATGCAATCTTGCCTTGTGCACGCGCAGTATGCTTTGCCCAACTGCGGGCAAAGCCGAAAATCATTAGTGCGCATGCACCAGCGCACTATGTCCCGGAGCACAGCGAAATACTTCCGGGACATAGTGCGCCGGCGCATGCGCACTAATGCTTTTTGGCTTTGCCCGCTGTTGGGCAAAGCATACTGCGCGTGCGCAAGGCAAGATTGCTTTGCGCACGCGTGTTCTACGGAGGAAACCTAATCAAATTCAAAACAATATTGCGGCCAGCGGGAAAGGAAGGGGTGAATGAAAGAACAGAAAACACCCCCCATCGGACCGTAAACAGGGCCCGCCAAATTCAGGTGACAGAGTTCCTTTAAGTCATGCAGTCCTGAGGGCACATTGTTTTGGGCTCCCATCGTTCTCCCTGAGACGTGAACCCAATGTTGTGCCTATGGTAATTATACAGCTGTTATAGGTCTGGTCCTAGCTGTTTATAATATGCAATATATTATTTACAAAGATGTCAGCTACCACAAATATATAGTTCATAAAATGGTTTTATTGTTCAAGTATTCATAAAATAACACTTCAAAGATATTTAGTCATCAATTAGGAATTGTGATTACAGCAAATGCAATCCAGTGAAAATGACGTTTTGGTCTGATGCTTAGACCATCACTGCCCCCTGATACAGAGTGCTGGCGCTGCGCTCACCTCTCCTACAGAATATATCAGTGCTATTGAACCAGGACATCTTTAGAGGGCAGTGAAGAGGAGGGGAAACTGTAGTAACTGCTGTGATGCCCCTGATGACATCCTGTTCAATAAGAAGCAACAGATGCCACAGGGAAGTGAGTGCAGCCCCAGCCTCCTGCAACATCTTGTTTGAGACTCCTTTCAAATGAAAGGAAATTAATAGTGATGAGCAAATATACTCGTTACTCGAGATTTCTCGAGCACGCTCGGGTGTCCTCCGAGTTTTTTTAGTGCTCGGAGATTTACTTTTCATCGCCGCAGCTGAATAATTTACATCTGTTATCCAGCATAAGTACATGTGGGGGTTGCCTGCTTGCTAGGGAATCCCCACATGTAATCAAGCTGGCTAAGAGATGTAAATCATTCAGCTACGGCGAAGAAAACGAAATCTCCGAGCACTAAAAATAACTCGGAGGACCCCCGAGCATGCTCGAGAAATCTCGAGTAACGAGTATATTCGCTCATCACTAGAAATTAAGTTTAAAAAAAATAATTAAGGATTAGAAAGGCGAGTGTTGTGTGATAAAATGCATAGCAAAAGTGATTAGGCTGTAAAGATATTTAGAAGGGACATTCTAAGTACCAGACAACCCATTTAAGGAAGATAGAGATGAAAATATAGCTGTGCACTGGTCTTCACATGTTAGTGGAGAACATCATGAGAGCAGACATGTCAGTGTGTTCTGGTTTTGCTGATCTGCATCTGCTCATTTATGTGTATGGCAGTGAATTCATTATAAAGGATTTCCGACAATGCGGCCACACTTCATGACAATATATTATTCGGTTTCCAGCAGTCAGTAATCACTACTCCACTAGGTTCCTAAGAAACAAGAGACTGCTGACTCCTACCTCTAGAAAACTAACATAAAATTAGATGACACACTGGAACATGTGAGGGCTACCTGTCTGTACAAGATATACAGTTCTTAGACCGCAGCATGGAAAGGGATAAGTTTTGTACTAGGTGTTAATCACTACGTGTTCCCATTTTGATTAAACAATGGTAGTCCTCCGTAATAGAATGGCACTTTCAGAATGAACATCCTCCGAGGCAAGTGATTCCATAATTTTTGCCAGGGGTTGTAGTAGTAAAAATATACATAACTAATATTTAATGTGTACCATTTGATACATTTATTTTCCATCCCATTTCTCTGCCTGTAATCATTATATTTACACACTTGGTTGTGCCGTGAGCGATGTCTAGGCTGCAGTCATCTTCGGCTGTAGCAATTTTAAGCTTGTATACCACACAGCTATAGTCCAATGATTAAGAGCTTCCAGGTTAGAAACGCGTAGTTTATGTTTCAGAAATATTCCTCTATGTTTTATTGAGATTTTTTTAAAGAGTTGTCTAATAAAAATAACTTTTAGGAAAACAAAATATTGCAGATACTGGAACTATTTTTCTACTTTGCATTCTTCTAATTTGTAAACGGCTTCTTCCATACACAACAAATGTGACTGTCTTTAGACTACAGAGCTGTTTTTGTTTTTTTTTTCTCTATGTTGTTTATCTGCCTTGTACCTGTAGTTCTCGATTCTGATCTTTAGCCTACCTTCTGACCTCACTCCAAGTCAAGCAGTAGTAAGGCCGGTTTCACATTTGCGGTTGTATCCGCAGCGTTTCTTCAGCAATTATCCGCATGCGTTGTGTATTCCTATATTTAACATTAGAGACGCATGTGTCTGAGATTGGTTGCGTTTTGCCGCATTTGACGACGCATGCGTCGTTTCGTCTGCGGTTTGACGCGGTAAACGCTACATGTAGTAATTTTAGAGACGTCAATTTGCCGCCTAGAAACGTATGCGGTTGTTAGCGGATGAAATGCGGCCAAAAAACGCATTGCTGTCTATGTGAACGCATGCGACCGCAAGCACATGCATTTGCATGCGTTTGTGAACGAACGTGTTGCACCACAGGAAAACATGTCTAGACACTGATTAGCCACCCCCCATATACAAAGTGATAAAGGGAGGGAGTGGACAGTTGCAGGTCACTACTCAGCAGACAGAGAACCAGACCAGAAAGACAAAAGCACCTTGGAGGAAACAAGACTGAACAATGTGAGTATATCCTAGCCAATGCCTTTATTTTCTATTTTCTGTCTCTACATGTCCTAATTTCAGCCATTTCTTTCTTTCTGCATGCATCAGAATGTCATCTTCTTCTGATGAGGAGCAACGTCATGGGCCTTCTCAAGCCGAACATGTCAGTGAAGTGAGTACTCACCTCCTCAGATTGATAAGTATTCACTGTCACATCTACACATGTGACAATTTTTTTCCGTTTTTTAGAGCACTTCTACTGTGGCAGAGGGTGAGCAGGAGCAGCGGGGTCATGGTCGCGTGGCAAGGCGGCAGCATGTAAGTATACCTGGCTGACTGTTTATTGTATCCTCACTTTAGTATTTTTGAATTTTCCTTTCTTAACTTTCCTCTTTCTTTACATTTTTCTTCTGGACTCCTTTTTTATCTTGACTTTCATTAATTATTCATGCTATTTCTCTGCCTCTGTTTTCTTTCTTTTCCTTATGTTAATGTCTCCAACCTTAATGTCTTAATTTATTTTTTAGGTTCCAGAACGGGATGAGGACCTCATTGACAACGATATCCTCATCTCGCTGGTCCATGAGCGAGTCCCGTTGTATGGAATTAGGTGGCCAATGCGATGTGGGATGGCTGGGACAACGCCCCAACTCGGGTCCGAAATGCATTTTGTAAGTATTGCAATGCAGTGTGATGCAGCAGAGACCTTGGCCGTGCTCACAAAACTGTGTGTGATGACAGAAACTCTCAGGAGTTTTTCTCATCACACACAGTTGTGTGAGCACTGCCAAAAGTCCATTGTCTAATCATTATTTTTTGTTTTTTTAACAGTGCTCAAAGTCAAAACACGTTGGCGTTCGATGAAGGACCGCTTCAACAAGGACCTGCGTCAAGAGAGCCGTGTTCCCATTGGTTCTGGAGCAAGGATCCGAAAATATAAATACCACTGCATTCTGGCATTTTTAAGACCGGTCCTTGCCCAGATAACGTAAGTATTTTTTCGGTGTATTAGGTTGTGTTGTTGTCATGTCGGACGCTGTTCACACTAGGGTGTCCGACAGACAGCGGTAATTGTTATGGACCTGGTGGTTAGGAGCACCCGGAATGACCTGATGAGTAAACTAGTAATCGGAACAAGCTCTGGGAAAGTGGGAACTCTGCTGACCGCAAACCCTACTCCTATCACACACACACTAGAAATAGCCGTGGAGCGTACCTAACTCTCCCTAGACGCCTCTTCACAGCCTAAGAGCTAACTACCCCTAAAGATAGAAATAGAAGCCTAACCTTGCCTCAGAGAAATTCCCCAAAGGTAAAGGCAGCCCCCCACATATATTGACTGTGAGTTAAGAGGAAAGTCACAAACACAGGAATGAAACAGGTTTTAGCAGAGGAGGCCAGACTTCACTAAATAGTCAGAGGATAGAAAAGGGAACTATGCGGTCAGCACAAAAGACTACAAAAAACCACGCAGAGTAAGCAAAAAGACTCCCCACACCGACTCACGGTGTGGAGGTGCCACTCTGCACCCCAGAGCTTCCAGCTAGCAAAGGAATATCATGATAGCAAGCTGGACTAGAAATTGGCAGTACTAAGAAATATATTCAGGAAGCAGTAACAACAAATGAACTAGCAAAGACTTAGCTTCTGCTGGAGTAGACAGGTCCTCAGAGAAGTCCAAGAGAGATCTGAACCAATACTGAAACATTGACAGCTGGCATGAAGTAACGATCTGAGTGGAGTTAAATAGGAAAGCCAACATAGCAATAAACGAGAGCAGCTGACAAAGCCAACCTCAGTGACCAGCAGTTCCGTTCAAAGCCACCAGAGGGAGTCCAAGAGCAGAACTAACCAAAGTACCATTCATGACCACAGGAGGGAGTCGGAGAACGGAATTCACAACAGTACCCCCCCCCCTTGAGGAGGGGTCACCGAACCCTCAGCAGGGCCCCCAGGCCGATCAGGACGAGCCAAATGAAAGGCACGAACTAAATCGGCAGCGTGGACATCGGAAGCAACAACCCAGGAATTATCCTCCTGACCATAGCCCTTCCACTTAACCAGGTACTGAAGCTTCCGTCTCGAAATACGAGAATCCAAAATATTTTCCACCACATACTCCAACTCCCCCTCAACCAACACCGGGGCAGGAGGATCAACGGAGGGAAGCATAGGCGCCACGTACCTCCGCAACAACGACCTATGGAACACATTATGGATGGCAAAAGAAGCTGGAAGGACCAAATGAAATGACACAGGGTTGAGAATTTCAGAAATCTTATAAGGACCAATGAAACGAGGCTTAAACTTAGGAGAAGAAACCTTCATAGGAACATAACGAGAAGACAACCAAACCAAATCCCCAACACGAAGTCGGGGACCAACACAACGACGGCGGTTAGTGAAACGTTGAGCCTTCTCCTGGGACAACGTCAGATTGTCCACTACGTGAGTCCAAATCTGCTGCAACCTGTCCACCACAGAATCCACACCAGGACAGTCAGAAGGCTCAACCTGCCCCGAAGAAAAACGAGGATGAAAACCAGAATTGCAAAAAAAAGGCGAAACCAAAGTAGCCGAACTAGCCTGATTATTAAGGGCGAACTCAGCCAATGGCAAGGAGGTCACCCAATCATCCTGATCAGCAGAAACAAAGCATCTCAGATAGGTTTCCAAAGTCTGGTTGGTTCGTTCGGTTTGGCCATTTGTTTGAGGATGGAAAGCCGAAGAAAAAGACAAATCAATGCCCATCTTAGCACAAAAGGACCGCCAAAACCTAGAGACAAACTGGGAACCTCTGTCCGACACAATGTTCTCCGGAATGCCATGCAAACGAACCACATGTTGAAAAAATAATGGCACCAAATCAGAGGAGGAAGGGAATTTAGTCAAGGGTACCAAATGGACCATCTTAGAAAAGCGATCACAAACCACCCAGATGACAGACATCCTTTGAGAGATAGGAAGATCTGAAATAAAATCCATGGAAACATGCGTCCAAGGCCTTTTCGGGACTGGCAAGGGCAAAAGCAACCCACTGGCACGAGAACAGCAGGGCTTAGCCCGAGCACAAGTCCCACAGGACTGCACAAAAGAACGCACATCCCGAGACAAGGAAGGCCACCAAAAGGATCTAGCCACCAAATCTCTGGTCCCAAAAATCCCAGGATGACCAGCCAACACTGAGCAATGAACCTCAGAAATAACTCTGCTAGTCCATCTATCAGGGACAAATAGTTTCTCCGCTGGACAACGGTCAAGTCTATCAGCCTGAAACTCCTGCAGCACCCGCCGCAAATCAGGGGAGATGGCAGACAGAATTACCCCCTCTTTGAGAATACCAGCCGGCTCAGGGACACCCGGAGAATCAGGCACAAAACTCCTAGAAAGGGCATCCGCCTTCACATTCTTAGAACCCGGAAGGTACGAGACCACAAAATCGAAACGGGAGAAAAACAGCGACCATCGAGCCTGTCTAGGATTCAACCGCTTGGCAGACTCGAGATAAGTCAGATTTTTGTGATCCGTCAAGACCACCACGCGGTGCTTGGCTCCCTCAAGCCAATGTCGCCACTCCTCGAATGCCCACTTCATAGCCAGCAGCTCCCGATTGCCAACATCATAATTACGCTCAGCAGGCGAAAATTTTCTAGAAAAGAAGGCACATGGCTTCATCACAGAGCCATCAGAACTTCTTTGAGACAAAACAGCCCCTGCTCCAATCTCAGAAGCATCAACCTCGACCTGAAAAGGGAGCGAAACATCTGGCTGACGCAACACAGGGGCTGAAGAAAAACGACGTTTCAGCTCCTGAAAAGCCTCAACGGCCGCAGAGGACCAATTCACCACATCAGCACCTTTTTTGCCAAATCAGTCAAAGGTTTAACCACACTAGAAAAATTAGCGATGAAGCGACGGTAAAAATTAGCAAAGCCCAGGAATTTCTGGAGGCTCTTCACAGATGTAGGTTGAGTCCAATCATAAATGGCCTGAACTTTAACAGGATCCATCTCGATAGTAGAAGGGGAAAAAATGAAGCCCAAAAAGGAAACCTTCTGAACTCTGAAGAGACATTTAGACCCCTTCACAAACAAGGAATTAGCACGAAGGACCTGGAACACCATTCTGACCTGTTTCACATGAGACTCCCAATCATCCGAAAAGACCAAAATATCATCCAAATATACAATCATCATGAATCCACCCAGATACTTTCGGAAGATGTCATGCATAAAGGACTGAAACACAGATGGAGCATTTGAAAGTCCGAATGGCATTACTGTCATGATCTCCATGGCCAGAGAACTAGCATAAGCCTCAATAGGAACAAGCTCTTGGAAGATGTAACTGTACTGACCATGAACTAAACCTACCGCATCATCTAGAAGTAGCCAGGTAGCATGTCCTACTTTTTATCCCTATATGCCCAGCGCCGGCCGGAGAACTAAATAATGCTAGCAGAGGGAAATATAAGACCTGACTCACCTCTAGAGAAATGCCCAAAAAGGAGACAGAAGCCCCCCACATATATTGGCGGTGATATGAGATGAAACAACAAACGCAGCAGGAAAATAGTTTTAGCAAATTTGAGGTCCGCTTTCTAGATAGCAGAAGACAGAAAGCATACTTTCATGGTCAGTAGAAAACCCTAACAAAACACATCCAGAAATTACTTTAGGACTCTGGCATTAACTCATAATACCAGAGTGGCAATTCCTGATCAACAAGAGCTTTCCAGACACAGTAACGAAACTGCAGCTGTGAACTGGAACCAAAATACAAAAACAAAACATGGACGAATGTCCAACTTATCTAGTAGATGTCTGGGAGCAGGAACAAGCACAGAGAGGCTTCTGATAACATTGTTGACCGGCAAGCATCTAACAGAGAAGCCAGGTTATATAGCGACACCCAGATCTAATCAGAACAGGTGAACAGGGAAGATGATGTCACAAGTTCAATTCCACCAGTAGCCACCGGGGGAGCCCAGAATCCAAATTCACAACAGTACCCCCCCCTCAAGGAGGGGGCACCGAACCCTCACCAGAACCACCAGGGCGATCAGGATGGGCCCTATGAAAGGCACGAACCAGATCAGAGGCATGAACATCAGATGCAGTGACCCAAGAATTATCCTCCTGGCCGTATCCCTTCCACTTGACCAGATACTGGAGTCTCCGTCTGGAAACACGGGAGTCTAGGATTTTTTCCACAACGTACTCCAACTCACCCTCAACCAACACCGGAGCAGGAGGCTCAACGGAAGGCACAACCGGTGCCTCATACCTGCGCAATAACGACCGATGAAAAACGTTATGAATAGAAAAGGATGCAGGGAGGTCCAAACGGAAGGAAACAGGGTTAAGAATCTCCAATATTTTATACGGACCGATGAACCGAGGCTTAAACTTAGGAGATGAGACCCTCATAGGGACAAAACGAGAAGACAACCACACCAAATCTCCAACACAAAGCCGAGGACCAACACGACGGTGACGGTTGGCAAAAAGCTGAGTCTTCTCCTGGGACAACTTTAAATTGTCCATCACCTGCCCCCAGATATGATGCAATCTCTCCACCACCGCATCCACTCCAGGACAATCCGAGGATTCCATCTGACCGGAGGAAAATCGAGGGTGGAACCCCGAATTACAGAAAAACGGGGACACCAAAGTGGCAGAGCTGGCCCGATTATTGAGGGCGAACTCCGCCAATGGCAAAAAAGCAACCCAATCATCCTGGTCAGCAGACACAAAACACCTCAGATATGTCTCCAGGGTCTGATTAGTCCGCTCGGTCTGGCCATTAGTCTGAGGGTGAAAAGCAGACGAAAAAGACAAATCTATGCCCATCCTAGCACAGAATGCCCGCCAAAATCTAGACACAAATTGGGTTCCTCTGTCAGAAACGATATTCTCAGGAATACCATGCAAACGAACAACATTTTGAAAAAACAGGGGCACCAACTCGGAAGAAGAAGGCAATTTGGGCAGGGGAACCAAATGGACCATCTTAGAAAAACGGTCACACACCACCCAGATGACAGACATCTTCTGAGAAACAGGCAGATCTGAAATAAAATCCATCGAGATGTGTGTCCAAGGCCTCTTAGGAATAGGCAAGGGCAACAATAATCCACTAGCCCGAGAACAACAAGGCTTGGCCCGAGCACAAACGTCACAAGACTGCACAAAGCCTCGCACATCTCGTGACAGGGAAGGCCACCAGAAGGATCTTGCCACCAAATCCCTGGTACCAAAAATTCCAGGATGACCTGCCAATGCAGAAGAATGTACCTCAGAGATGACTCTACTGGTCCAATCATCAGGAACAAACAACCTATCAGGCGGACAACGATCCGGTCTATCCGCCTGAAACTCCTGCAAGGCCCGCCGCAGGTCTGGAGAAATGGCTGACAAGATAACTCCCTCCTTAAGAATACCTGTGGGGTCAGAGTTGCCGGGTGAATCAGGCTCAAAACTCCTAGAAAGGGCATCCGCCTTAACATTCTTAGAACCCGGTAGGTACGATACCACAAAATTAAACCGAGAGAAAAATAATGACCAGCGCGCCTGTCTAGGATTCAGGCGCCTGGCGGTCTCAAGATAGATCAAATTTTTGTGGTCAGTCAATACCACCACCTGATGTCTGGCCCCCTCGAGCCAATGGCGCCACTCCTCAAACGCCCACTTCATGGCCAAAAGCTCCCGATTCCCAACATCATAATTCCGCTCAGCGGGCGAAAATTTACGGGAAAAGAAGGCACAAGGCCTCATCACGGCGCAGTCAGAACTTTTCTGCGACAACACTGCCCCAGCCCCGATCTCAGAAGCGTCGACCTCAACCTGAAAAGGAAGAGTCACATCAGGCTGACGCAACACAGGGGCAGAAGAAAAACGGCGCTTAAGCTCCTGAAAGGCCTCCACAGCATCAGGGGACCAATTAGCAACATCAGCACCCTGTCTAGTCAAATCGGTCAATGGCTTAACGACATCCGAAAAACCAGAAATAAATCGACGATAAAAGTTGGCAAAGCCCAAAAATTTCTGAAGACTTTTAAGAGAAGAGGGCTGCGTCCAATCACAAATAGCTTGAACCTTGACAGGATCCATCTCAATGGAAGAGGGAGAAAAAATATATCCCAAAAAGGAAATTCTCTGAACCCCAAAAACGCACTTAGAACCCTTGACACACAGAGAATTAGACCGCAAAACCTGAAAAACCCTCTTAACTTGCCGGACATGAGAGTCCCAATCATCCGAAAAAATCAGAATATCATCCAGATACACTATCATAAATTTATCCAAAAAATCGCGGAAAATATCATGCATAAAGGACTGGAAGACTGAAGGGGCATTAGAAAGACCAAAAGGCATCACCAAATACTCAAAGTGGCCCTCGGGCGTATTAAATGCGGTTTTCCACTCATCCCCCTGCCTGATCCGCACCAAATTATACGCCCCACGGAGATCAATCTTAGAGAACCACTTGGCCCCCTTTATGCGAGCAAACAAATCAGTCAGCAACGGCAATGGGTATTGATATTTAACCGTGATTTTATTCAAAAGCCGATAATCAATACATGGTCTCAAAGAGCCGTCTTTTTTTGACACAAAGAAAAAACCGGCTCCTAAGGGAGATGACGATGGACGAATATGTCCCTTTTCCAAGGACTCCTTTATATATTCTCGCATAGCAGTATGTTCAGGCACAGACAGATTAAATAAACGACCCTTTGGGTATTTACTACCCGGAATTAAATCTATAGCACAATCGCACTCACGGTGCGGAGGTAGCGAACCCAGCTTGGGTTCTTCAAAGACGTCACGATAATCAGACAGGAACTCAGGGATTTCAGAGGGAATAGATGATGAAATGGACACCAAAGGTACGTCCCCATGAGTCCCCTTACATCCCCAGCTCAACACAGACATAGCTCTCCAGTCAAGGACTGGGTTGTGAGACTGCAGCCATGGCAATCCTAGCACCAAATCATCATGTAGATTATACAGCACCAGAAAGCGAATAATCTCCTGGTGATCCGGATTAATACGCATAGTTACTTGTGTCCAGTATTGTGGTTTATTATTAGCCAATGGGGTGGAGTCAATCCCCTTCAGAGGAATAAGAGTCTCCAAAGGCTCTAAATCATACCCACAACGATTGGCAAAGGACCAATCCATAAGACTCAAAGCGGCGCCAGAGTCGATATAGGCGTCCGTAGTAATAGATGACAAAGAGCAAATCAGGGTCACAGACAAAATAAATTTAGACTGTAAAGTGCCAATGGGAACGGATTTATCAAGCTTTTTAGTACGCTTAGAGCATGCTGATATAACATGAGTAGAATCCCCACAATAGAAACACAACCCATTTTTCCGTCTAAAATTCTGCCGCTCGCTTCTGGACAGAATTCTATCACACTGCATGTTTTCTGGCGTCTTCTCAGTGGACACCGCCAGATGGTGCACTGGTTTGCGCTCCCGCAGACGCCTATCGATCTGAATGGCCATTGTCATGGACTCATTCAGACTTGCAGGCACAGGGAACCCCACCATAACATCCTTAATGGCATCAGAAAGACCCTCTCTGAAAGTAGCCGCCAAGGCACACTCATTCCACTGAGTAAGCACAGACCATTTACGGAATCTTTGGCAGTAAATTTCAGCTTCATCTTGCCCCTGCGATAGGGACATCAAAGTTTTTTCTGCCTGAAGTTCCAAATGAGGTTCCTCATAAAGCAAGCCCAAGGCCAGAAAAAACGCATCCACATTGCGCAACGCAGGATCCCCTGGTGCCAATGCAAAAGCCCAATCTTGAGGGTCGCCGCGGAGCAAGGAAATCACAATCCCAACCTGCTGTGCAGGGTCTCCAGCAGAACGAGATTTCAGGGACAAAAATAACTTACAATTATTTCTAAAATTCTGAAAGCTAGATCTATTCCCTGAGAAGAATTCCGGCAAAGGAATTCTCGGCTCTGATACCGGAGCATGAACAACAAAATCTTGCAAACTTTGTACTTTCGTGGCGAGATTATTCAAACCTGCAGTTCCACTCTGTAGATCCATTATAGACAGGTGAACATAGAGCCATTCAAAGATTAGAAGGAGAGAGAAAAAAAAGAAAGACTGCAGCATAGACAGACTGGCAAGTGATCCAATTAAGAGCACACTAACTACTAGAGAAAAAAAAAAAAAAAAAAAAAAAAAAAATTTTCAGCAGACTTCTTATTTCTCTCCTTTCTCAGCCAAGGATTTTAACCCTTTAGTGGGCCGGTCAAACTGTCATGATCTCCATGGCCAGAGAACTAGCATAAGCCTCAATAGGAACAAGCTCTTGGAAGATGTAACTGTACTGACCATGAACTAAACCTACCGCATCATCTAGAAGTAGCCAGGTAGCATGTCCTACTTTTTATCCCTATATGCCCAGCGCCGGCCGGAGAACTAAATAATGCTAGCAGAGGGAAATATAAGACCTGACTCACCTCTAGAGAAATGCCCAAAAAGGAGACAGAAGCCCCCCACATATATTGGCGGTGATATGAGATGAAACAACAAACGCAGCAGGAAAATAGTTTTAGCAAATTTGAGGTCCGCTTTCTAGATAGCAGAAGACAGAAAGCATACTTTCATGGTCAGTAGAAAACCCTAACAAAACACATCCAGAAATTACTTTAGGACTCTGGCATTAACTCATAATACCAGAGTGGCAATTCCTGATCAACAAGAGCTTTCCAGACACAGTAACGAAACTGCAGCTGTGAACTGGAACCAAAATACAAAAACAAAACATGGACGAATGTCCAACTTATCTAGTAGATGTCTGGGAGCAGGAACAAGCACAGAGAGGCTTCTGATAACATTGTTGACCGGCAAGCATCTAACAGAGAAGCCAGGTTATATAGCGACACCCAGATCTAATCAGAACAGGTGAACAGGGAAGATGATGTCACAAGTTCAATTCCACCAGTAGCCACCGGGGGAGCCCAGAATCCAAATTCACAACACATTACCAGGTACTCAAAATGGCCCTCGGGCGTATTAAATGCTGTTTTCCATTCATCGCCCTGTTTAATACGCACAAGGTTATACGCCCCTCGAAGATCTATCTTGGTGAACCAACTAGCCCCCTTAATCCGAGCAAACAAATCAGACAGCAGAGGCAAAGGGTACTGAAACTTGACCGTGATCTTATTGAGAAGGCGGTAATCTATACAGGGTCTCAGAGAACCATCCTTCTTGGCCACAAAAAAGAACCCTGCTCCCAACGGTGATGAAGACGGGCGAATATGCCCTTTCTCCAAGGACTCCTTTATATAAGTCCGCATAGCGGCGTGCTCTGGCACAGATAAATTGAAAAGTCGGCCCTTAGGAAACTTACTACCAGGAATCAAATTTATAGCACAATCACAATCCCTATGAGGGGGTAGGACACTGGATTTGGGATCATCAAATACATCCTGGTAATCCGACAGAAACTCGGGGACTTCAGAAGGAGTGGAAGCAGAAATTGACACCAACGGAACATCGCCATGTACCCCTTGACAACCCCAACTAGACACAGACATTGATTTCCAATCCAATACTGGATTATGAACCTGTAGCCAAGGCAAACCCAACACGACCACATCATGCAAATTATGCAACACCAAAAAGCGAATATCTTCCTGATGTGCAGGAGCCATGCACATGGTCAACTGAGTCAAACTCCAAGTCCATCAAATTCAGGGCAGCGCCTGAATCCACAAATGCCATAACCGAGTAGGATGACAAAGAGCAAATCAGAGTAACAGACAAAAGAAATTTAGGCTGTACAGTACCAATGGTGACAGACCTAGCGAATCGCTTAGTGAGCTTAGGACAATCAGAGATAGCATGAGTGGGGTCACCACAGTAAAAACACAGCCTATTCTGACGTCTGTGTTCTTGCCGTTCAGTTCTGGTCAAAGTTCTATCACATTGCATAAGCTCAGGCCTCTGCTCAGAGGACACCGCCAAATGGTGCACAATTTTGCGCTCACGCAAACGCCGATCAATTTGGATGGCCAAGGACATTGATTCATTCAGACCAGCAGGCGTGGGGAATCCCACCATAACATCCTTAAGGGCTTCAGAAAGACCCTTTCTAAAAATTGCTGCCAGGGCACACTCATTCCATTGAGTAAGCACAGACCATTTTCTAAACTTCTGACAATATATCTCCGCTTCATCCTGACCCTGACACAAAGCTAGCAAGATTTTCTCTGCCTGATCCACTGAATTCGGTTCGTCATAAAGCAATCCAAGCTCCAGAAAAAACGCATCTACATTAAGCAATGCAGGATCTCCTGGCGCAAGGGAGAACGCCCAGTCTTGAGGGTCGCCACGCAACAAAGAAATAATAATTTTTACTTGCTGAATGGGGTCACCAGAGGAGCGGGGTTTCAAAGCAAGAAACAGTTTACAATTATTTTTGAAATTCAGAAATTTAGATCTATCCCCAGAAAACAAATCAGGAATTGGAATTCTAGGCTCTAACATCGGATTCTGAACTACATAATCTTGAATGCTTTGTACTCTTGCAGTGAGATGATCCACACAAGAGGACAGACCTTGAATGTCCATATCTACACCTGAGTCCTGAACCACCCAGAGAAAGGGGAAAAGAGAGACAAAACACACTGCAAAGAAAAAAAAAATGGGTTCAGAACTTCTCTTATCCCTCTTTTGAGATGCATTAACACTTTGTTGGCCAGCTGTACTGTTATGGACCTGGTGGTTAGGAGCACCCGGAATGACCTGATGAGTAAACTAGTAATCGGAACAAGCTCTGGGAAAGTGGGAACTCTGCTGACCGCAAACCCTACTCCTATCACACACACACTAGAAATAGCCGTGGAGCGTACCTAACTCTCCCTAGACGCCTCTTCACAGCCTAAGAGCTAACTACCCCTAAAGATGGAAATAGAGGCCTAACCTTGCCTCAGAGAAATTCCCCAAAGGTAAAGGCAGCCCCCCACATATATTGACTGTGAGTTAAGAGGAAAGTCACAAACACAGGAATGAAACAGGTTTTAGCAGAGGAGGCCAGACTTCACTAAATAGTCAGAGGATAGAAAAGGGAACTATGTGGTCAGCACAAAAGACTACAAAAAAACACGCAGAGTAAGCAAAAAGACTCCCCACACCGACTCACGGTGTGGAGGTGCCACTCTGCACCCCAGAGCTTCCAGCTAGCAAAGGAATATGATGATAGCAAGCTGGACTAGAAATTGGCAGTACTAAGAAATATATTCAGGAAGCAGTAACAACAAATGAACTAGCAAAGACTTAGCTTCTGCTGGAGTAGACAGGTCCTCAGAGAAGTCCAAGAGAGATCTGAACCAATACTGAAACATTGACAGCTGGCATGAAGTAACGATCTGAGTGGAGTTAAATAGGGAAGCCAACATAGCAATAAACGAGAGCAGCTGACAAAGCCAACCTCAGTGACCAGCAGTTCCGCTCAAAGCCACCAGAGGGAGTCCAAGAGCAGAACTAACCAAAGTACCATTCATGACCACAGGAGGGAGTCCGAGAACGGAATTCACAACAGGTAATTCCTCATTCGTCCACTATATGCTCAGTGGCGCCAGCTAGATTGATCCAGATTGTCCGGGGTTAATCTGGCGGGTACTCGAGTTGGAGGCTTAGTCACGCCCATTGCCTTTAAATAGTTTTGAGGGGCTTTGGGCGTCGCCGATTATAGCTTGTGTCTTGTGCCTGGTGATCTCGGTTTGGAGTGGTGGTCTAGGAGAGGAAATATCGTATCTGGTGGTGTATTATCCTTCGTTATATTTCCCCTTCCTATATTTGTATTGTTTTGCCCTGTGCACATTATAGTGTTTTCCGGTGTGTCTGCGGCGTGGTGCGTTTTTTAGTTTTCTGTGCTTTCTGTAGGGGTTGGTGAGAGGTCTTATCACTGGGTGGCGGGTGGAGGTTTCAGCTTAGTACTGAAACAGGACTCAGGGTCAGGCCTGGCGGCCCAGACATGCACACCTTCAGTGGAAACTCTGGGAGAGGGACAGACAGGGTTTCCCTAGTTTGAGGGATATTGCAGGGGCCCGGGTAATCAGCTGTAGTCTACCCAGTCTACCCAGTCCCCCCGTGACATTATAATCGGCCATATTTTTTGTATTCCATGGATCCCATGACTTCCATAACCCACCAGTTGGAGGCGCTGTCCCTGCAGGTCACTGAGCTGAAGGGGGCAGTTCAGCAACAGGGTCTAGTAGTATCTAATGTGCAAGCTGAATCTGCAGGCAGAGTTGCTGAGCCAAAGTTTCCTTTACCTGAAAGGTTTGCTGGGGAACGCAGTAAATTTGTTACTTTTCGTGAATCTTGTAAACTATATTTTCGTATGCGCCCGATCTCCTCAGGTAATGAGGCTCAGCGTGTGGGCCTGGTGTTGTCATTACTGAACGGGGATCCTCAAGCATGGGCGTTTTCTTTACCATCTGATTCTGCTGCATATAACTCAGTGGAGAGTTTTTTTTCTGCTCTTGGACTCATTTATGAGGATCCTGACAGAATGGGTCTAGCAGAATCTAAAATTTGCGCTATCCGCCAGGGGGAGCGTATGGCGGAGCATTACTGTTCTGAATTTCGCCACTGGGCTGTAGATACACAGTGGAATGATCCCGCGCTGCGGAGTCAGTTTGTTCATGGGGTTTCAGGAAGGGTTAAAAAAGCCCTTCTGATGTACGAGACTTCTGCTTCTCTAGAATCCGCTATGAGTCTTGTTATCCGCATTGATCGCCGTCTGCGTCAGGGGGTGCAAGAGACGCCGCCTATGGGAGAGAGCGTAGGTACATGTGAGGTTGCTGCAGGTGAGCCCACGGAGCCTATGCAAATCGCAGGGGTGTCACATTTGAAGCATCGTGCCCCTTTGCTCAGGAAGCAGAGAGCCTGTTTTTGCTGTGGTAAAACTGGTCATTATGTTAATACTTGTCCTCTGCTGTCTAAGAAAAGCGCAACGGCGGAAAAACTACTGAGCTCAGAGGGTGTGGAGGAGGCCAATCTGAACTTATGCATATCCTCCATTGTGGTTTTTCAATGCATGCTCCCTGCCAAAGTTATGGTCGCTGGCAGAGAGCTGCCAATCACTGTGTTTGTGGATAGTGGTTCTGCCACTAATCTTATTGATGAGGAGTTTGCGCGCACAGCCGGTTTCAGGATCGAAAAACTGCCTCATCCTATCCGGGTGGTCACCATCAATGCTGCTCCTCTCCCACAGGGGGAGATTACGGAGTTTGTGGCTGAGGTTAAACTCCACATTGGGGTCCTACATTCAGAGCAAGGTACATGTAGGGTGCTCAGTAATCTGCCTGCACAAATGGTTCTGGGTTTTCCATGGTTGGCTATGCACCAGGGGTGTCAAACTGCATTCCTCAAGGGCTGCAAACAGGTTATGTTTTCAGGATTTCCTTGTATTGCACAGGTGATCGTTTAATCACCTGCACAGAATGATTCCAGCACCTTGTGCAATGAGAAGGAAATCTTGAAAACACGCATGGTTTGAGGCCCTCGAGGAATGCAGTTTGACACCCCTGCTATGCACAACCCGGTGATTGACTGGAAATCCCAGGACATCATCCAGTGGAGCGGATTCTGCCAGGAGAATTGCTTGGCCACGTGTGTGTCCGCTGTGACTCCTAGTTTTCCTGAGTCTCTGCTGGATTTCGCAGATGTGTTTTCTGAGAAGGGTTGTTCAGAATTGCCACCACATCGTCCCTATGACTGCACTATTAGGTTAAAACCAGGGGCCAAATTGCCGAAAGCTAGGATGTTTAACATCTCTGGTCCTGAGAGGCAAGCCTTAAAAGACTACATCGCTGAGAGTCTGAGCAAAGGGCACATTAGGCCTTCGTCCTCGCCTGTGGCAGCAGGGTTCTTCTTCGTTAAGAAGAAAAATGGCGGTTTACGCCCGTGTCTGGATTTCAGGGAGTTAAACCAGATTACGGTTCGTGACTAGTGTTGAGCGATACCTTCCGATATCGGAAAGTATCGGTATCGGAAAGTATCGGCCGATACCGTCAAAGTATCGGATCTAATCCGATACCGATACCCGATCCCAATGCAAGTCAATGGGACGAAAATATCGGAATTAAAATAAACCCTTTCTTTCCTTGTAGGTTAATTCTACATGAAGGAAAACAACTAAGAATAATGTATGCTGTATTGGGGGACGTGGCGGAGACATTAAAGGCACAGAGGTTTAGCCCAATGTAATAGAATAGCAGGATTTTGTTTTTTTTTATGACGTTCGGCGGTAGAAAGATTTTGACTATGTTAATTTTTTTTTTATTTTGTCAGATATTGATGTTTCACTACTTCCACGCCCTTCACCTTCTTTTTTACTTCTCCCACACTTTCTTCTTCATTATCCTCATCATCAGCTTCTTTGACATCAACTTCTTCACCTTATTCATCTTCTTCTTCATCTTCTACCTATTATTTTTTTGGTTACATTGTTCATATTCTTTTTATTTTACTATTATCTTCATCATATTCTACTTCTTCATCATATTCTTATTTGTGACAGGCATTCCCATAGTTGTTATCTATAAAAGTTTGAAGATTACACCTTCCGTTCTGCCTGTCACAAAACAGTTACATTTGTCCGCGTTCAGTTTGGCCTGCAGCATCAGGCTTTATCCAGGGGCACCACGAGGAGGAACGGACTCACCCCCATACACTGCTTAGTCTTCTTCTGCTTATAATTTAGATAATATTTTTTGCTCTGATATTTAGTGTTATGCTTAATGTTCTTCTGCTCTTTGTTCTGCAGCCTCTTGTTCTTCTGCTTCTCGGTCTTCCAGGTCGTCGTCGTCTCCAGGGTCGTCGTCTCCGGGGTCGTCATCATCGGGGTGGTCTTCAGGGTCATCGTCTCCAGGGTCGTCGTCATCACGGTGGTTGTCGTCTCTGGTGTCGTCGTCATCTTAGGGGTGGTCTTCCGGGTCATCGTGTTTAGTCTCTTGAACTTGGAAATGTAGCAGAAGGTACAAGAAGGCTGAGAAAATGCCGAGAACCAGCTGATGGAACTGGAACTCGGATGGCTACCCGAAGGTCCAAGAGCCAATGGAACTACCGAGGACCAGCTGACGTTACTGGAACCCGGTTACTAAGCAGGAGGTACCCGTGCCTGAAAGCACTACCAAGGACCACCTGACGTTGGTGGAACTCGGATACCCAGAGGGAGGCACCTAAGCCAAAGGCTCTGCCCGGAACCAGCTGACGGTACTGGAACCAGGATGGGGAGCAGAAGGTACAAGAGCAAAAGACACTGCCGAGAACCAGCTGACGGTGCTGGAACCCGGATGGGTAGCCGAAGGTCCAAGAGCCAATGGAACTACCGAGGACCAGCTGACGTTACTGGAACCCGGTTACTAAGCAGGAGGTACCCGTGCCTGAAAGCACTACCAAGGACCACCTGACGTTGGTGGAACTCGGATACCCAGAGGGAGGCACCTAAGCCAAAGGGTCTGCCCAGAACCAGCTGACAGTACTGGAACCAGGATGGGGAGCAGAAGGTACAAGAGCAAGTGTCTGCGTGGCTTTTGCAGGACACGATGCCGGCTGCACAGCAGGGGAACAGCTGGCGGTGCTGGACCCCACTGACACATTGGCTGGTGTTTTTCTCTGTGCAGCTAGCAGTACCGGGCCCCAACTGGTGGTGTTAGAGCCCGGGGTCAGCAGGAGGAGGAGCAGGAGGAGGAGCAAGGGGGAGGGGAGTGTAGGCCGAAGCCTGCAGTGGCGGCAGCTTTGGGTCTGTTGTGCCTGCGTGGCGGTCGCAGGACACGTTGCCGGCTACACAGCAGGGGAACAGCTGGCGGTGCTGAACCCCACTGACACATTGGCGAGGTGTTTGGCTCTGTGCAGCCAGCACTTCCGGACAGCAACTAGCGTTGTTGGAGCCCGGGCTCTGCCGGTGGAGCAGAGTGTAGGCCGAAGCCTAATTGAACCGATTTCAAAGGTAACCTTTAACCCCCCCTCAGGGGTTACAAACTAGAAGAGCCACAGCTTATGCAGCAGTAGTGCCGCACAAGTCAAAGGTTGCTCTTTTAATTTTGCTCCTTGCACACGCCGAATGAAACACGTATAACATTTAGCCCTTTATACAGTCAAACTGTGTTGGAGGCGCGAGTTCCCTTTGTAATGAGACGCAGCACAGATGTCAAGAATCCCACCTTGGTGCTGGGTGCAGCCTCCTGAGCGTTGTTATTTGCTGTACAGGAGTCTGCGCTGTCGTGTTATCCCCCGGCCTAGCGCTGTTAGCGCTGCCCATCTTCTGACCTCATTTAATGTCGGCCGGTGCGGTTCGCGATGACCATGAATCCCAGCCCCGCAGTGTCTTAACATTGTTAAAACACTGCGGGGCTGGGATTCATGGCCTGGCGCAGCACATATGTTGGCCTCTCGCACTCGGGTCCTTACACCCGCTTCAGACTGTGCGGCGTCAGCTGATCCCTTATCGCATGCCACGGCCATGAAGCCGCACAGTCTGAAGAAGGCGGAAGGAGATGAGTGACAACAGGCGAAGATATGCACTGCTCATGCCCATCAATCACACCCTCGCAGTCCCAATAAATAAGACACCGAGGGGCGTTGTGTGGGTCAGGGCGGCCGCAGAGGCGCAGGCAGCCAAAGAATGATGCCAGAAGACGGGCAGCGCTACCAAGGGGGTTGCAGCGTGTCATTACAAAGGAAAGTCACACCACCGGGACGGTTAAATGGTCACACAGAGGACACATTTTAGACGTGTTTTCAGTTCCACATGTGCGAGGAGAATACGTTTATGAGCCACCTTGCACACATGCAGCATTACCGCTGTACGAGGTGGCTGTAAAACGTACAAACGCCTGGGGGAGGGGGGACAGGTTCCCTTCAATTTCAGTTCTTGTGTCTGCGTGGCTTTTGCAGGACACGATGCCGGCTGCACAGCAGGGGAACAGCTGGCGGTGCTGGACCCCACTGACACATTGGCTGGTGTTTTTCTCTGTGCAGCTAGCAGTACCGGGCCCCAACTGGCGGTGTTAGAGCCCGGGGTCAGCAGGAGGAGGAGCAGGAGGAGGAGCAAGGGGGAGGGGAGTGTAGGCCGAAGCCTGCAGTGGCGGCAGCTTTGGGTCTGTTGTGCCTGCGTGGCGGTCGCAGGACACGTTGCCGGCTACACAGCAGGGGAACAGCTGGCGGTGCTGAACCCCACTGACACATTGGCGAGGTGTTTGGCTCTGTGCAGCCAGCACTTCCGGACAGCAACTAGCGTTGTTGGAGCCCGGGCTCTGCCGGTGGAGCAGAGTGTAGGCCGAAGCCTAATTGAACCGATTTCAAAGGTAACCTTTAACCCCCCCTCAGGGGTTACAAACTAGAAGAGCCACAGCTTATGCAGCAGTAGTGCCGCACAAGTCAAAGGTTGCTCTTTTAATTTTGCTCCTTGCACACGCCGAATGAAACACGTATAACATTTAGCCCTTTATACAGTCAAACTGTGTTGGAGGCGCGAGTTCCCTTTGTAATGAGACGCAGCACAGATGTCAAGAATCCCACCTTGGTGCTGGGTGCAGCCTCCTGAGCGTTGTTATTTGCTGTACAGGAGTCTGCGCTGTCGTGTTATCCCCCGGCCTAGCGCTGTTAGCGCTGCCCATCTTCTGACCTCATTTAATGTCGGCCGGTGCGGTTCGCGATGACCATGAATCCCAGCCCCGCAGTGTCTTAACATTGTTAAAACACTGCGGGGCTGGGATTCATGGCCTGGCGCAGCACATATGTTGGCCTCTCGCACTCGGGTCCTTACACCCGCTTCAGACTGTGCGGCGTCAGCTGATCCCTTATCGCATGCCACGGCCATGAAGCCGCACAGTCTGAAGAAGGCGGAAGGAGATGAGTGACAACAGGCGAAGATATGCAATGCTCATGCCCATCAATCACACCCTCGCAGTCCCAATAAATAAGACACCGAGGGGCGTTGTGTGGGTCAGGGCGGCCGCAGAGGCGCAGGCAGCCAAAGAATGATGCCAGAAGACGGGCAGCGCTACCAAGGGGGTTGCAGCGTGTCATTACAAAGGAAAGTCACACCACCGGGACGGTTAAATGGTCACACAGAGGACACATTTTAGACGTGTTTTCAGTTCCACATGTGCGAGGAGAATACGTTTATGAGCCACCTTGCACACATGCAGCATTACCGCTGTACGAGGTGGCTGTAAAACGTACAAACGCCTGGGGGAGGGGGGACAGGTTCCCTTCAATTTCAGTTCTTGTGTCTGCGTGGCTTTTGCAGGACACGATGCCGGCTGCACAGCAGGGGAACAGCTGGCGGTGCTGGACCCCACTGACACATTGGCTGGTGTTTTTCTCTGTGCAGCTAGCAGTACCGGGCCCCAACTGGCGGTGTTAGAGCCCGGGGTCAGCAGGAGGAGGAGCAGGAGGAGGAGCAAGGGGGAGGGGAGTGTAGGCCGAAGCCTGCAGTGGCGGCAGCTTTGGGTCTGTTGTGCCTGCGTGGCGGTCGCAGGACACGTTGCCGGCTACACAGCAGGGGAACAGCTGGCGGTGCTGAACCCCACTGACACATTGGCGAGGTGTTTGACTCTGTGCAGCCAGCACTTCCGGACAGCAACTAGCGTTGTTGGAGCCCGGGCTCTGCCGGTGGAGCAGAGTGTAGGCCGAAGCCTAATTGAACCGATTTCAAAGGTAACCTTTAACCCCCCCTCAGGGGTTACAAACTAGAAGAGCCACAGCTTATGCAGCAGTAGTGCCGCACAAGTCAAAGGTTGCTCTTTTAATTTTGCTCCTTGCACACGCCGAATGAAACACGTATAACATTTAGCCCTTTATACAGTCAAACTGTGTTGGAGGCGCGAGTTCCCTTTGTAATGAGACGCAGCACAGATGTCAAGAATCCCACCTTGGTGCTGGGTGCAGCCTCCTGAGCGTTGTTATTTGCTGTACAGGAGTCTGCGCTGTCGTGTTATCCCCCGGCCTAGCGCTGTTAGCGCTGCCCATCTTCTGACCTCATTTAATGTCGGCCGGTGCGGTTCGCGATGACCATGAATTCCAGCCCCGCAGTGTCTTAACATTGTTAAAACACTGCGGGGCTGGGATTCATGGCCTGGCGCAGCACATATGTTGGCCTCTCGCACTCGGGTCCTTACACCCGCTTCAGACTGTGCGGCGTCAGCTGATCCCTTATCGCATGCCACGGCCATGAAGCCGCACAGTCTGAAGAAGGCGGAAGGAGATGAGTGACAACAGGCGAAGATATGCACTGCTCATGCCCATCAATCACACCCTCGCAGTCCCAATAAATAAGACACCGAGGGGCGTTGTGTGGGTCAGGGCGGCCGCAGAGGCGCAGGCAGCCAAAGAATGATGCCAGAAGACGGGCAGCGCTACCAAGGGGGTTGCAGCGTGTCATTACAAAGGAAAGTCACACCACCGGGACGGTTAAATGGTCACACAGAGGACACATTTTAGACGTGTTTTCAGTTCCACATGTGCGAGGAGAATACGTTTATGAGCCACCTTGCACACATGCAGCATTACCGCTGTACGAGGTGGCTGTAAAACGTACAAACGCCTGGGGGAGGGGGGACAGGTTCCCTTCAATTTCAGTTCTTGTGTCTGCGTGGCTTTTGCAGGACACGATGCCGGCTGCACAGCAGGGGAACAGCTGGCGGTGCTGGACCCCACTGACACATTGGCTGGTGTTTTTCTCTGTGCAGCTAGCAGTACCGGGCCCCAACTGGCGGTGTTAGAGCCCGGGGTCAGCAGGAGGAGGAGCAGGAGGAGGAGCAAGGGGGAGGGGAGTGTAGGCCGAAGCCTGCAGTGGCGGCAGCTTTGGGTCTGTTGTGCCTGCGTGGCGGTCGCAGGACACGTTGCCGGCTACACAGCAGGGGAACAGCTGGCGGTGCTGAACCCCACTGACACATTGGCGAGGTGTTTGGCTCTGTGCAGCCAGCACTTCCGGACAGCAACTAGCGTTGTTGGAGCCCGGGCTCTGCCGGTGGAGCAGAGTGTAGGCCGAAGCCTAATTGAACCGATTTCAAAGGTAACCTTTAACCCCCCCTCAGGGGTTACAAACTAGAAGAGCCACAGCTTATGCAGCAGTAGTGCCGCACAAGTCAAAGGTTGCTCTTTTAATTTTGCTCCTTGCACACGCTGAAAGGAACACGTATAACATTTAGGCCCTTACACAGTCAAACTGATTTTGAGGCGTGAGTTCCCTTCGTAAAGAGACGCAGTACAGCTGGCAAAAATGCCACCTTGGTGCTTTGCGCGGCCTCCTGAGCATCGTTATTTGTTGCACAGGAGTCTGCGCTGTCGTGTTATCCCTTGGCCTTGCGCTGCTAGCGCTGCCCATCCTCTGACATCATGTAATGTCGGCCGGTGCGGTTTGCGATGACCATGAATCCCAGCCCCGCAGTGTCTTAACATTGTTAAAACACTGCGGGGCTGGGATTCATGGCCTGGTGCAGTACATATGTTCGCCTCTCGCTTGGTTTCTTACACCCGCTTCAGACTATGCGGCGTCAGCTGATCCCTTATCGCATGCCACGGCCATGAAGCTGCACAGTCCGAAGAAGGCGGAAGGAGATGAGGGACAGGCGAAGAAATGCACCGTTCATGCCCATCAATCACACCCTCGCAGTCCAAATTAATAAGACCCCGAGGGGCGTTGTGTGGGGCAAGGCGGCCGCAGAGGCGCAGGCAGCCAAACAATGATGCCAGAAGACGGGCAGCGCTACCAAGGAGCTTGTTGCGTGTCAATACAAAGGAAAATCACACCTGAGGGACGTTTTAATGGTCGCAGAGGACTCATTTTAGACGTGTTCAGTTCCCCATGGGCAAGGAGACTAAGTTTCTGAGCCACCTTGCACACATGCAGCATTACTGTCGTACAAGGTGGCTGTAAAACGTAGAAACACCTGGGGGAGGGGGGACAGGTTTCCTTCAATTTCAGTTCTTGTGTCTGCGTGGCTTTTGCAGGACACGATGCCGGCTACACAGCAGGGGAACAGCTGGCGGTGCTGAACCCCACTGACACATTGGCTGGTGTTTTTCTCTGTGCAGCTAGCAGTACCGGGCCCTAACTGGCGGTGTTGGAGCCCAGGGTCAGCAGGAGGAGGAGAGGGAGCAGAGTGTAGGCCGAAGCCTGCACTGGAGCAAGTTGAAAGGGAAACTTTAACCCCCCCCCCAGGCGTTTGTAGCTGAAAGAGCCATCGTGTACAGCACTAATGCTGGAAAAGGTAAACTTAGCTCTTTTAATTATGGTCCTTGCACATGCTGAACCTAACACTTATGAAAAGTGTCCCCTCCTACCGTGATACCGTCCGGTAGGTGGAACTTTCCTTTGTGATGTGACGCAGCACAGCCGTCATTCTTACCCCCTTGGCGCCGTGCGCCGCCTCCTCAGCGTTGTTTGAATCAGTCCCGGAGCCTGCGCTGTTAGGTTAGCCCTTGGCCATGCACAAATTTTGCGCTGCCCGTCTTCTGACATCATTTGGTGTCAGGCTGGCTGCGCCTGTGCGGCCGCGCTGGCCGAGATCCCGCCTCGTACTGTCTTCTGATTTCATCCCACTGGGGGCCTGAGATCCGTGGCCATGCGCAGTGCATATCCTCACCTCTCACTCCCCTCCCTACGGCTTCTTCAGACTGTGCGGTGTCACGGCCGTGGCATGCTATTAGGGACCAGCTGACACCGCACAGTTTGAAGAAGCCGTAGGGAGATGAGTGAGAGGTGGAGGTTCAGATATGCACTGCGCATGTCCATGGATCTCAGGCCCCCAGTGGGATGAAATCAGAAGACAGTACGAGGCGGGATCTCGGCCAGCGCGGCCGCACAGGCGCAGCCAGCCTGACACCAAATAATGTCAGAAGACGGGCAGCGCAAAATGTGTGCATGGCCAAGGGCTAACCTAACAGCGCAGGCTCCGGGACTGATTCAAACAACGCTGAGGAGGCGGCGCACGGCGCCAAGGGGGTAAGAATGACGGCTGTGCTGCGTCACATCACAAAGGAAAGTTCCACCTACCGGACGGTATCACGGTAGGAGGGGACACTTTTCATAAGTGTTAGGTTCAGCATGTGCAAGGAGCACCACGAAAAGAGGCACTTTTTCCCTTTGCATCATTACTGCTGCACAAGGTGGCTCCTTCAGTAACAAACGCCTGGGGGGGGGGGGGACAGGTTCCCTTAAATTTAACTTGTTGTGCCTGCGTGGCGGTCGCAGTACACGTTGCCGTATACACAGCAGGGGAACAGCTGACGTTACTGAACCCCAATAACAGAGGAGGGACTGTTGACTGTGCGTACAGCACTACCAGGCAACAACTAGCGGTGTTGGAGCCCAGGGACAGGTGGAGGAGGAGGAGGTGGAGGAGGGATTGCCACACACACAGCAGGGGAACAGCTGACGTTACTGAACCCCAATAACAGAGGAGGGACTGTTGGGACTGTGCGTACAGCACTACCAGGCAACAACTAGCGGTGTTGGAGCCCAGGGACAGGTGGAGGAGGAGGAGGTGGAGGAGGTAGGAGGGATTGCCACACACACAGCAGGGGAACAGCTGACGTTACTGAACCCCAATAACAGAGGAGGGACTGTTGACTGTGCGTACAGCACTACCAGGCAACAACTAGCGGTGTTGGAGCCCAGGGACAGGTGGAGGAGGAGGAGGTGGAGGAGGGATTGCCACACACACAGCAGGGGAACAGCTGACGTTACTGAACCCCAATAACAGAGGAGGGACTGTTGGGACTGTGCGTACAGCACTACCAGGCAACAACTAGCGGTGTTGGAGCCCAGGGACAGGTGGAGGAGGAGGAGGTGGAGGAGGTAGGAGGGATTGCCACACACACAGCAGGGGAACAGCTGACGTTACTGAACCCCAATAACAGAGGAGGGACTGTTGACTGTGCGTACAGCACTACCAGGCAACAACTAGCGGTGTTGGAGCCCAGGGACAGGTGGAGGAGGAGGAGGTGGAGGAGATAGGAGGGATTGCCACACACACAGCAGGGGAACAGCTGACGTTACTGAACCCCAATAACAGAGGAGGGACTGTTGGGACTGTGCTTACAGCACTACCAGGCAACAACTAGCGGTGTTGGAGCCCAGGGACAGGTGGAGGAGGAGGAGGTGGAGGAGGTAGGAGGGATTGCCACACACACAGCAGGGGAACAGCTGACGTTACTGAACCCCAATAACAGAGGAGGGACTGTTGACTGTGCGTACAGCACTACCAGGCAACAACTAGCGGTGTTGGAGCCCAGGGACAGGTGGAGGAGGAGGAGGTGGAGGAGGGATTGCCACACACACAGCAGGGGAACAGCTGACGTTACTGAACCCCAATAACAGAGGAGGGACTGTTGGGACTGTGCGTACAGCACTACCAGGCAACAACTAGCGGTGTTGGAGCCCAGGGACAGGTGGAGGAGGAGGAGGTGGAGGAGGTAGGAGGGATTGCCACACACACAGCAGGGGAACAGCTGACGTTACTGAACCCCAATAACAGAGGAGGGACTGTTGACTGTGCGTACAGCACTACCAGGCAACAACTAGCGGTGTTGGAGCCCAGGGACAGGTGGAGGAGGAGGAGGTGGAGGAGGGATTGCCACACACACAGCAGGGGAACAGCTGACGTTACTGAACCCCAATAACAGAGGAGGGACTGTTGGGACTGTGCGTACAGCACTACCAGGCAACAACTAGCGGTGTTGGAGCCCAGGGACAGGTGGAGGAGGAGGAGGTGGAGGAGGTAGGAGGGATTGCCACACACACAGCAGGGGAACAGCTGACGTTACTGAACCCCAATAACAGAGGAGGGACTGTTGACTGTGCGTACAGCACTACCAGGCAACAACTAGCGGTGTTGGAGCCCAGGGACAGGTGGAGGAGGAGGAGGTGGAGGAGATAGGAGGGATTGCCACACACACAGCAGGGGAACAGCTGACGTTACTGAACCCCAATAACAGAGGAGGGACTGTTGGGACTGTGCTTACAGCACTACCAGGCAACAACTAGCGGTGTTGGAGCCCAGGGACAGGTGGAGGAGGAGGAGGTGGAGGAGGTAGGAGGGATTGCCACACACACAGCAGGGGAACAGCTGACGTTACTGAACCCCAATAACAGAGGAGGGACTGTTGACTGTGCGTACAGCACTACCAGGCAACAACTAGCGGTGTTGGAGCCCAGGGACAGGTGGAGGAGGAGGAGGTGGAGGAGGGATTGCCACACACACAGCAGGGGAACAGCTGACGTTACTGAACCCCAATAACAGAGGAGGGACTGTTGGGACTGTGCGTACAGCACTACCAGGCAACAACTAGCGGTGTTGGAGCCCAGGGACAGGTGGAGGAGGAGGAGGTGGAGGAGGTAGGAGGGATTGCCACACACACAGCAGGGGAACAGCTGACGTTACTGAACCCCAATAACAGAGGAGGGACTGTTGACTGTGCGTACAGCACTACCAGGCAACAACTAGCGGTGTTGGAGCCCAGGGACAGGTGGAGGAGGAGGAGGTGGAGGAGATAGGAGGGATTGCCACACACACAGCAGGGGAACAGCTGACGTTACTGAACCCCAATAACAGAGGAGGGACTGTTGGGACTGTGCGTACAGCACTACCAGGCAACAACTAGCGGTGTTGGAGCCCAGGGACAGGTGGAGGAGGAGGAGGTGGAGGAGGTAGGAGGGATTGCCACACACACAGCAGGGGAACAGCTGACGTTACTGAACCCCAATAACAGAGGAGGGACTGTTGACTGTGCGTACAGCACTACCAGGCAACAACTAGCGGTGTTGGAGCCCAGGGACAGGTGGAGGAGGAGGAGGTGGAGGAGATAGGAGGGATTGCCACACACACAGCAGGGGAACAGCTGACGTTACTGAACCCCAATAACAGAGGAGGGACTGTTGGGACTGTGCGTACAGCACTACCAGGCAGCAACTAGCGGTGTTGGAGCCCAGGGACAGGTGGAGGAGGAGGAGGTGGAGGAGGTAGGAGGGATTGCCACACACACAGCAGGGGAACAGCTGACGTTACTGAACCCCAATAACAGAGGAGGGACTGTTGACTGTGCGTACAGCACTACCAGGCAACAACTAGCGGTGTTGGAGCCCAGGGACAGGTGGAGGAGGAGGAGGTGGAGGAGGGATTGCCACACACACAGCAGGGGAACAGCTGACGTTACTGAACCCCAATAACAGAGGAAGGACTGTTGGGACTGTGCGTACAGCACTACCAGGCAACAACTAGCGGTGTTGGAGCCCAGGGACAGGTGGAGGAGGTGGAGGAGGTAGGAGGGATTGCCACACACACAGCAGGGGAACAGCTGACGTTACTGAACCCCAATAACAGAGGAGGGACTGTTGACTGTGCGTACAGCACTACCAGGCAACAACTAGCGGTGTTGGAGCCCAGGGACAGGTGGAGGAGGAGGAGGTGGAGGAGATAGGAGGGATTGCCACACACACAGCAGGGGAACAGCTGACGTTACTGAACCCCAATAACAGAGGGACTGTTGGGACTGTGCGTACAGCACTACCAGGCAACAACTAGCGGTGTTGGAGCCCAGGGACAGGTGGAGGAGGAGGTGGAGGAGGTAGGAGGGATTGCCACACACACAGCAGGGGAACAGCTGACGTTACTGAACCCCAATAACAGAGGAGGGACTGTTGACTGTGCGTACAGCACTACCAGGCAACAACTAGCGGTGTTGGAGCCCAGGGACAGGTGGAGGAGGAGGAGGTGGAGGAGATAGGAGGGATTGCCACACACACAGCAGGGGAACAGCTGACGTTACTGAACCCCAATAACAGAGGAGGGACTGTTGGGACTGTGCGTACAGCACTACCAGGCAGCAACTAGCGGTGTTGGAGCCCAGGGACAGGTGGAGGAGGAGGAGGTGGAGGAGGTAGGAGGGATTGCCACACACACAGCAGGGGAACAGCTGACGTTACTGAACCCCAATAACAGAGGAGGGACTGTTGACTGTGCGTACAGCACTACCAGGCAACAACTAGCGGTGTTGGAGCCCAGGGACAGGTGGAGGAGGAGGAGGTGGAGGAGGGATTGCCACACACACAGCAGGGGAACAGCTGACGTTACTGAACCCCAATAACAGAGGAGGGACTGTTGGGACTGTGCGTACAGCACTACCAGGCAACAACTAGCGGTGTTGGAGCCCAGGGACAGGTGGAGGAGGTAGGAGGGATTGCCACACACACAGCAGGGGAACAGCTGACGTTACTGAACCCCAATAACAGAGGAGGGACTGTTGGGACTGTGCGTATAGCACTACCAGGCAACAACTAGCGGTGTTGGAGCCCAGGGACAGGTGGAGGAGGAGGAGGTGGAGGAGGGATTGCCACACACACAGCAGGGGAACAGCTGACGTTACTGAACCCCAATAACAGAGGAGGGACTGTTGGGACTGTGCGTACAGCACTACCAGGCAACAACTAGCGGTGTTGGAGCCCAGGGACAGGTGGAGGAGGAGGAGGTGGAGGAGATAGGAGGGATTGCCACACACACAGCAGGGGAACAGCTGACGTTACTGAACCCCAATAACAGAGGAGGGACTGTTGACTGTGCGTACAGCACTACCAGGCAACAACTAGCGGTGTTGGAGCCCAGGGACAGGTGGAGGAGGAGGAGGTGGAGGAGATAGGAGGGATTGCCACACACACAGCAGGGGAACAGCTGACGTTACTGAACCCCAATAACAGAGGAGGGACTGTTGACTGTGCGTACAGCACTACCAGGCAACAACTAGCGGTGTTGGAGCCCAGGGACAGGTGGAAAAGCAGAGGAACACAATGTAGGCCGAAGCCTGAGAAAGTCGAAAGGGAACCTTTAACCCCCCCCCCAAGGCGTTTGTAGCTGAAAGAGCCAGCTTGTGCAGCACAAAAGATGCAAAAGGAAAAGGTGGCTCTTTTCATCATGCTCCTTGCAAACACAGAACTAAACACTTATAAAATGTGTCCCCTGAAACCGTGAAACCGTCCCGGAGGTGGGACTTTCCTTCGTAATATGACGCAGCACAGCCGTCATTCCTCCCCCCCGGGCGCCGCGCCCCGGCTCCTCAGCGTAGTTTGATTCCGTCCCGGAGCCTGCGCTGTTATGTTATCCCTTGGCCAGGCACACTTAGCGCTGCCCATCTTCTGACATCATTTGGTGTCAGGCTGTCTGCGCCTGTGCGGCCGCGCTGGCCGAGAGCCCGCCTCGCAGTGTCTTCTGATTTTATCCCACTGGGGGCCTGGGATCCATGGCCATGCGCAGTGCATATCATCGCCTCTCACTCCCCTCCCTACGGCTTCTTAAGACTGTGCGGTGTCACGGCCGTGGCATGCTATTAGGGACCAGCTGACACCGAACAGTCTGAAGAAGCCGTAGGGAGATGAGTGAGAGGTGGAGGTTCAGATATGCACTGCGCATGTCCATGGATCCCAGGCCCCCAGTGGGATTAAATCAGAAGACACTGAGAGGCGGGCCCTCGGCCAGCGCGGCCGCACAGGCGCAGCCATCCTGACACCAAATGATGCCAGAAGACGGGCAGCGCTAAGTGTGCCTGGCCACGGGATAACATAACAGCGCAGGCTCCGGGACGGAATCAAACAACGCTGAGGAGCCGGGGCGCGGCGCCGGGGGGGGGGAGGAATGACGGCTGTGCTGCGTCATATTACGAAGGAAAGTCCCACCTCCGGGACGGTTTTACGGTATCAGTGGACACATTTTATAAGTGTTAAGTTCTGCGTGTGCAAGGAGCTAAACCAAAATAGCTACCTTTTCCTTGTGCAGCATTACTGCTGCACAAGGAGGCTCTTTCAGTAACAAACGCCTTGGGGGGGGGACAGATTCCCTTACATTTCAGTTGTTGTGTCAGCGTAGCGGTCGCATGACACATTGCCAGCTACACAGCTGGGGATCAGCTGACGTTACTGAAACCCAAGAACACTGGGTCGTATGTTTTGACTGTGCAGACGGCACTTCTGAGCCTCAACTGGCAGTGTTGGAGCCCAGGAATTTAAGTTCAGGTGGTAGAAAGATGAACACAACAGGAGACCTGGATAACGTATACAGTGACCTAATTATTTAATCAGGAGGAGGAGTGGCAAATTCCTGCGAGATCCAGGCCTTGTTCATTTTCAGGAAAGTAAGCCGGTCAACGTTATCGGAGGATAGTCGCATGCGACGGTCAGTTAGTACACCACCTGCAGCACTAAAGACACGTTCCGATAATACACTGGCCGCAGGGCAAGACAGCACCTCCAATGCATACTGGCTTAGCTCTGGCCATGTATCCAGCTTTGAGACCCAAAACTTGAAAGGGGAAGAGCCGTCTGGGAGTACAGCAAGAGGGCAAGACATGTAGTCTGTCACCATCTGACGGAACCGTTGCCTCCTGCTGACTGGAGCCGTCTGTAATGGTGTAGACTTTTGTGGGGGGCACAGAAAACTGTGCCACAGTTGGGCCATACTGGTCTTGCCTTGGGCAGAGGCACTGCTTCTGCTCCCTCTTTGTGCAGAGCCTCCACCACTGCCTGGACGCACTGAGCTGCTTTGGAATGCACTAGCAGCACTTCTCTCAGTTGGAATGGAGAAGATGATGGAATTGACCAGTGTGTCTTGGTACTCCCGCATTTTTCGCTCCCGGTTCAACGGTGTGATGAGGCTTTCTACGTTGTCCCGGTAGCGAGGATCGAGGAGGGTGAACACCCAATAATCAGACATGTTAAGAATGTGGGCGATGCGGCGGTCGTTTCTCAGGCACTGCAGCATGTAATCCACCATGTGCTGCAGACTGCCAACTGCCCAAGAAACGCTGTCCCCTGCTGGAGGCGTGATATCTGCCCGCTCGTCATCACCCCACCCTCGCTGTACACACTGAGTACTGGACAATTCGGTAACTCCCTCCTCTGGACGGATGTCTTCCTCCTCCATTGACTCCTCCTCATCCTCCTCACAAACTGTCCCCTGCCTACGCGTTTGTGAGGAACCACGTGGCGCTGACTGTCCAGAAGATGATGGAAATGGTGAATCCTCATCCTCCACCTCTTCCACAACATCATCCCTTAGCGCTTGCAGTGATTTTTCAAGCAGACAGATAAGGGGGACAGTCATGCTGACTAGTGCATCATCTGCACTCGCCATCCGCGTGGAATAATCAAAGGGACGCAAAACCTGGCAGACGTCATTCATAGTGGCCCACTCTGTGGTTGTGAAGTCTGTACGGCGCTGAGTGCGACTTCTTTGCGCCTGAAGCAGCTGGTACTCCATTACAGCTTGCTGCTGCTCACACAACCGCTCCAACATATGTAACGTGGAATTCCACCTGGTAGGTAGGTCACATATGATGCGATGTTCCGGCAGGCGGTGTCGGCGCTGCAGAGCCGCAATGCGCGCTTTTGCCGTGCTGGAACGCCGCAAGTGAGCACACTCTAGGCGGACCTTGTGCAGCAGTGCATCAAGATCCGGATAGTCCCTCAAAAAGCTCTGCACGACCAAATTGAGCACATGTGCCAGACATGGGATGTAAGTGAGGTTGCCGAGGCCCAGAGCTGCCACCAGATTTCGGCCATTATCACACACTACCATGCCTGGCTGGAGATTCGCTGGCACAAACCACACATCGCTCTCCTGCTTGATGGCATTCCAGAGCTCCTGCGCTGTGTGGCTACGATTCCCCAAAAAAATTAATTTCAAGACGGCCTGTTGACGTTTGGCCACGGCTGTGCTCATGTCGGTCGTAACAGGTACACGTTCATCACGGGTCCATGTGGAGGTGGACTGTGACGGCTCCTGCAGCGATGATTCTGAGGAACTGGTGTAAGAGGAGGAGTCAATGCGTACAGAATGGATTCCTGCAATCCTTGGAGTGGGCAGGACACGTCCTGCGCCACTCGCACGGTCTGTACCCGGCTCAACGACATTAACCCAATGGGCAGTGAGGGAAAGGTATCGCCCCTGTCCATGTTGACTGGTCCACGCATCGGTGGTGAGGTGGACCTTGCTACTGACGGCGTTCAGTAGCGCGTGTTTTATGTGTCCCTCCACATGCTTGTGCAGGGCAGGGACGGCTTGCCTGCTGAAGTAAAAGCGGCTGGGCACATTGTACTGTGGGACTGCCAATGACATCAAGTCACGGAAGCTGTCAGTCTCCACCAGCCTGAATGACAGCATTTCCAGTGACAGAAGTTTGGCAATGCCTGCAGTCAGAGCCTGTGCTCGTGGGTGGTTTGACGAGAAAGGCCGCCTTTTCTCCCATGCCTGTACTACCGATGGCTGTAGACTGGGCTGGGAGTGTGTGGATGACTGGGAAAGTGGTGCTGCGGGTGGAATTACAGCGGGTCTCTGGACAACAGGGCCAGAGGTTCTTCCACGGCGATCCTGGGAGGAAGCCGAACCAGCTGCGTGTGAGCTGGAGGAAGAGGCAACACGAGCTGAAGAGGTGGTAGCTGCCGCTGTTGGTTGGCCTAGCTCTTCAGTGTGTTTTTCTAACAACGCCGGGTGCCTGGTGCGCACATGTTTCCACATGTTGGAGGTATTGAGGCTGCTGACATTTCGACCTCTTTTTACTTTGTGATGACACACCTTGCATTTGACATAGCAAATGTCATCTGCAACTGTGTCAAAAAAGGCCCAGGCACTGCAAGTCTTGGGAGCGCCCTTTTTGGCTTTTGGAAGAGACATGCTCCTAACGGGTGCCAAAGCGGAGGCTGCAGGATCCGCAGTCTTCCCCCTCCCTCTCCCTCTTTGGGCCGTACGGGGAATCTCTTCCTCAGAGCTGCTCCCACCACCTTCCTGTCCCTCACGCCAAGATGGGTCGAGGACCTCATCATCTACACTACCCTCTGCCCCCAACTGCTCCTCCTGGGTAGTCTCAGCAGCAGAGCACGCACCAGTAAGTGGCACCTGAGTGTCATCATCAGCTGATGCGGCCTGCGATGTGGTGACCGGAGCCACTGGCCCACCCGCCTCTTCAGAGGAAGAGAGAAAAAGCTGTTGGGCATCACTGCACCCTGCCTCTTCTTCCATTTCTCCAATGCTGCTTGGCTGGCCCCCTGTTTCCAAGCCAAGAGATTCAGAGAACAGAAGTAGAGACGGCTCCTGTCCTGGGCTCTCTGTCTGCCTGGGCAATTTGGCAGGTGGTGAAGAGACAGATGGCTGCTCTCCAGTGCTCTGTGTCTGAGAGGATGTGGCACTAATTGAAGTTGATGCATTAGCTGCCATCCATCCGACAACGGCTTCAATTTGGTCTTCACGCAGCAGCGGTGTACGGCGCTCTGACACAAAGCTGCGCATGAATGACTGTTGCCTGGTGAAAGTAGGTGCTGATGAGTCACCGGTGCCCGCAGCAGGCACAGAATCCCCACGTCCCCTCCCTGCTCCACGCCCACGTGCCTTACTCACTGCCTTCTTCATCTTGGTTGACTGATAAAGATAAGCAAAAAAGTACTAACGGCTTTGTGTGCTTATTCCTGAGCAACTCCTCCTAACAGGTATAAGAAACACTAATTTTCTAAAGTGTGGACTAGACTTTAATATGAGCTAATGTGGCCTACACAAATGTAAAGTGGTGTAACTGGTGTGTTTGGTGAACTTTATTATTTATTTATTTTTGGGGGGCTGAACTGACAACGGATAGAGCTGCAGTCACACGGAGACCGTGCAGACAGACGTAAACGGCGCTGCAAGGCCCAAAAACCCTCCTCTACGTTATCCTATGTAGTGTTTTTCCACAAGTTAGCTGGAGACGGGTGGAAAGACACTAATAGGATTTTTTGGAAAAAATGTGCAGCAGCCTGCACTACTTAAAACAAAATGAAAATTGATTTGGCAGTATGACGCAGTGAAGAACCCTGAGCTGGAGACAACCAGGCTATGGCTGCTCACAGACTACAGGGCGAGCTGCAGTCACACGGAGACCGTGCAGACAGCCGTAAACGGCGCTGCAAGGCCCAAAAACCCTCCTCTACGTTATCCTATGTAGTGTTTTTCCACAAATTAGCTGGAGACGGGTGGAAAGACACTAATAGGAATTTTTTGAAAAAATGTGCAGCAGCCTGCACTACTTAAAACAAAATGAAAATTGATTTGGCGGTATGACGCAGTGAACAACCCTGAGCTGGAGACAACCAGGCTATGGCTGCTCACAGACTACAGGGCGAGCTGCAGTCACACGGAGACCGTGCAGACAGCCGTAAACGGCGCTGCAAGGCCCAAAAACCCTCCTCTACGTTATCCTATGTAGTGTTTTTCCACAAATTAGCTGGAGACGGGTGGAAAGACACTAATAGGAATTTTTTGAAAAAATGTGCAGCAGCCTGCACTACTTAAAACAAAATGAAAATTGATTTGGCGGTATGACGCAGTGAACAACCCTGAGCTGGAGACAACCAGGCTATGGCTGCTCACAGACTACAGGGCGAGCTGCAATCACACGGAGACCGTGCAGACAGCCGTAAACGGCGCTGCAAGGCCCAAAAACCCTCCTCTACGTTATCCTATGTAGTGTTTTTCCACAAATTAGCTGGAGACGGGTGGAAAGACACTAATAGGATTTTTTTGAATAAATTAGCAGCAAACTACACTACTTGAAAAAAAAAAAAAAGAACAGTATGAGGCAATGAACCACCCTCCCTGAACTGAATACAACCAGCTATGGATGGCCTATGTGGCTGCACTCAGACTAGAGAGTGGGCTGCACTCACACACACACACACACAGACCTTGCAGATCGCTGTGAAAACAGCGCTACAAGGCAAAAGCAAGGTGAATAGTAGGTGAACACAGCGGTTGCTAAATTAGCCTTTGGAAAGCACAAAGAAGCAAATCGCTATCTCTAAACTGTCCCTCAGTCAGCAAACAGCGTCCTGTCACTAACTGAATTCACAGCAGAGTGATCGCAAAATGGCGCCAGCGACTTTTAAACTGCATCATGACATCATTTCAGCAGCCAATCACAGCCTTGCCAGTAGTTTCATGCCCTCCATGCTAAACAGGATGTGCCCACACTTGGAATCATTCTCATTGGCTGAATTTCTGCATTTTGAATCTTGGAACTTCCGATTCCGGTATCCGATACGCGGCAAGTATCGGAATCCCGGTATCGGAATTCCGATACCGCAAGTATCGGCCGATACCCGATACTTGCGGTATCGGAATGCTCAACACTATTCGTGACCCATACCCTATGCCGCTGATACCCGATCTGTTCAATCAGGTGGCAGGTGCTAGGTGGTTCTCTAAGCTTGACCTCAGGGGGGCGTACAACCTCATAAGAGTCCGTCAAGGGGATGAGTGGAAAACGGCTTTTAATACTCCTGAGGGTCATTTTGAAAATCTGGTGATGCCATTTGGTTTGACAAACGCGCCTGCTGTATTTCAACATTTCATAAACGATGTGTTCTCTCATGTCCTGGGAAAATTCGTTATTATGTACCTTGATGACATTCTCATCTATTCATGCGACCGTGATACTCATTTAGAGCATGTGAGGCAGGTGTTACAGCTACTCAGAGAGAATAAGCTGTATGCTAAATTGGAGAAATGTGTATTTTCGGTTCAGGAGTCGCCTTTCTTGGGTTATATTGTGTCCGCTTCTGGGTTTAAAATGGACTCCGCTAAGGTGCAAGCGGTGCTGCGTTGGGAACGGCCTGATAACCTAAAAGCGCTCCAGCGGTTCCTTGGGTTTTCTAGCTATTATAGAAAGTTTATCAAAAACTTTTCTACCATTGCTAAACCGCTCACTGACATGACAAAAAAAGGTACCGATTTCTCCGCCTGGTCTGAGCCTGCTGTGCGCGCATTCGAGTTTCTGAAGAACAGTTTTGCTTCAGCTCCCATTCTGGTGCAACCGGATGTATCGAAACCATTTACCGTGGAAGTCGATGCGTCTGAGGTTGGAGTGGGGGCGGTGCTGTCTCAAGGCTCATCCTTGAGCGAGTTGCATCCATGCACCTATTTCTCCAAGAAACTGTCGTCCGCCGAACGTAACTACGATATCGGCAACAGGGAGTTGTTGGCTATCAAGTTGGCTTTTGAAGAATGGCGACACTTTTTGGAGGGGTCGGTTCACCAGGTTACTGTTATTACCGACCATAAGAATTTGCTTTATTTGGAGTCAGCCAAGCGTCTGTCCCCCAGGCAGGCTCGCTGGGCATTGTTTTTCACACGGTTCAACTTTTTGGTTACTTACCGACCTGGGTCTAAGAACACTAAGGCGGATGCTTTGTCCAGGTGTTTTCCGTGGGGAGAACCTCAGGAAGAACCGGTACCCATCCTCCAAAAAGGTGTAGTGGTCTCGGCTCTCACGACAGAGGTTGAGGCTGAGATTGCCGAGGCTCAGGAGGAAGTACCACCAGAACTTCCCGTTAACAAATCATTTGTACCGCTCCATCTTCACCTAAAGATATTGGCAGAGCATCATGATGCTGTCCTGGCTGGTCACCCAGGGGTTAGGGGTACTTTGGAGTTGGTGTCGCGTCGGTTTTGGTGTCCCAAAATCCGACAGGACGTGGTCTCATACGTGTCGGCATGCACCACGTGCGCTAGGGCTAAGACGCCCCGCTCCCGTCCTGCTGGCACACAACTTCCTCTCGAGGTACCCAGTAGGCCATGGATGGAGATCTCCATGGATTTTATCACGCACTTGCCCTCCTCAGCTGGGAACACGGTCATCTTGGTGATTGTTGATCGGTTCTCAAAAATGTCACACTTTGTGTCTTTGCCTTCGTTGCCTAACGCTAAGACTCTGGCTCAGGTATTTGTGCAGGAGGTGGTCAGACTTCACGGGGTCCCGTCTGACATCGTGTCTGATAGGGGTACTCAGTTTGTGGCAAAATTTTGGAAAGCATTTTGCTCACGGCTGGGGATCAAGTTGTCGAATTCTTCGGCATTTCATCCTCAGTCAAATGGTCAGACCGAGCGTATGAACCAAAATTTGGAGCAGTACTTACGCTGTTTTGTTTCTGACAACCAGGAGGAGTGGTCGACGTTCCTTCCTTTGGCTGAGTTTGCCATAAATAATCACCGCCAGGAATCTTCTGGGGAGTCTCCGTTCTTTTGTGTTTACGGTCACCATCCTCAATTTTGTACTTTGATTCAGGGGGGCTCTTCCGGCGTCCCGGAGGAGGACCTGTTAGGAGCACAACTGTCTTCCGTCTGGAGGAAAGTGAAACAGCGCCTGTTGAACGTGGGTGCAAGGTACAAACGTGTGGCTGACAGTAGTCGTGTGCCAGGTCCGGACCTGAGTGTGGGTGACTGGGTGTGGTTGTCCACAAAAAACATAAGACTCAAAATACCATCCCTTAAATTGGGTCCTAGGTTTATTGGTCCGTTTAGGGTCGCCGCCATCATTAACCCGGTTGCCTACCGATTGGAGCTGCCTACGGTATATAAGATTCACAACGTGTTCCACAGATCGTTATTAAAAAAGGTGGTGGGTTCTGTGGACGCGGCACCGATGCCTCCTCCAGTCTTGGTGGATGGCAGTTTAGAGTTTGAAGTCTCCAAGGTGGTTGACTCTCGAGTGGTGCGCCGCACGTTACAGTACCTGGTACACTGGCGTGGTTATGGGCTGGAGGAGAGGTCTTGGGTACCAGCCTCGGATATACATGCGGACCGGCTGGTCGGTATGTTTCACCGCCGCCATCCGGACAAGCCGGGTCCTATAAGTCGTGAGGGCCCTGGGATCCCTCGTAGAAGGCGGGGTACTGTCATGTCGGACGCTGTTCACACTAGGGTGTCCGACAGACAGCGGTAATTCCTCATTCGTCCACTATATGCTCAGTGGCGCCAGCTAGATTGATCCAGATTATCCAGGGTTAATCTGGCGGGTACTCGGGTTGGAGGCTTAGTCACGCCCATTGCCTTCAAATAGTTTTGCTGGGCTTTGGGCATCGCCGATTATAGCCTTGACCAAGTAAAAGCCTACCTACAGAGGCCGGCACATAATTTTTAAAATCAAATTGAACAGGGCATGTCAGAACACCTTACTCCTGATCTCCAGCTTAGTCATGCAGGCCTGCAATGCTGCTTAAGTGCAGGCTATGCAGCAAAGTCGGTATTTTCAGCAGTGGCGGCATATCCACCTATGCCTACACTGTCACGCTTGACCTCAATGCCGACCTCAGCTGCATGCCACTGCACGGCCACTCCATTCCAAGCACTGGCGGACACCACTACAGCACCACCACCATGCCGAGTGCTGTAGGACAGCCCACCACCACTGCCATGACAACTGCTGCTCCTGCTTGGACCTCCTCCACTGACACCACCATGCAGCAGCAGGATCCTGGCATGGCCTTCCGCTCCACCACCACGATGCAGCAGGACCCTGGCATTCCCTTCCGCTCCGCCACCACGATGCAGCAGGACCCTGGCATTCCCTTCCGGTCCGCCAATACGATGCAGCACGACCCTGGCATTCCCTTATGCTCCGCCACCACGATGCAGCAGGACCCTGGCATGGCTTCCGCTCCGCCACCACGATGCAGCAGGACCCTGGCATGGCCTTCCAAACTCCTACCGCAACCATGCAGCAGCAGCAGCGGGACAAAGACAGTGACAGTTTGCCCACTATGACCAGGCCGCAAGAAATGAGCCCGCCGGGGCTCCACAGACCGCAGCGCCGATCCTAAAAAGGGAAGGGAATAAAAGCGGACTATTTCTATTCCTCCCCCCTCACCTCCCAATGTGTCTGTTATGTCAGGTTTGTCTCACCCTTCCAGTGTGTCTCCGCCCTCTCATGCATCGAGCCCCATCTCCGATCTGCCAGACCCAAGTAATTTCATTGCCCCTTCTCCTGCAACCCCTGTGTCGTCCACAGTGAGTCAAGCTTCACAGCTACATACCCCCCATTTCCAGCACTCTGCCCCAAGCAGGCGCAGTTAATTTTTTTGCCCCAAACACACACCGTGCGCCAAATAAAAAACTGCGCCGCATTTTATTTTTTGCCCACATCATAGCTCCAATAGTTAGAAAGTACAACACTGCAGTTATGTGTGTCTTTACTATAGAGATATGTGGGCCAAAAAATTTATACTTGTATTTTAGCCATAATCTTTTCCTTCAGCTTAGTCTGTGACTAGTGTTGCAGACTGAAGAGAAAATGGCGGCAATACAATGCAGAACTATACTCAACAGGTCATGTGTCCAAAAACTCATTAGTTAGGACACCTGACCTGGTGAGTAGAGAACTGCCTTGTTTAACCTCAATTTTCTCTTATGTGTACGTAATCTATTTCACACAAAGTGAAGGGACGATGGCGGTCATACAAGGCATATCTATGCTCACCTGGACATGTGTCAGAAATAGTGAATTCATAAGGCTGTTATATGTGCATCATGAATTCATTATTTCTGACACCTGACTTGATGAGTATAGATCTGTTTTGTATTAAACAGCCATCGTCTCTTCAGTCTGTGTCCAATAGATGCTGCAGAACAGAATCAGGACGCAATGACGTCAACAACCTTACCACTAACAACCTAAGTGGTTTCTAGAGGAAATACATAGGAGACACTGTCAAGATACCAAAAAATAAAGTTTATTAACAACAAATATTACTAACATTTAAAACATAACTGGTACAGACCCAAACCCAACCGGACATTTTACACAATATTGACCTGCCATGCCACATGTCCAATATCAGAATCAAAGGCAGCAAATTGGTTCGCATGTGGCCAACTTCAGCAGTTGACCGCAGCGGGTGATCCTGGTAATCTGGCAATGTGTTTGCAACTGGTTCATCCAGTTAAATGTTGGGTCGCTCCTTAGCCATTATGTAATTGTGGAGAACCACACAGGCTTTGACCACCTGATCGACTGTCTCCATTTTTAGATTAATGGCTGTTGCAAGAATCCATTTTGAGACTAGAATCCCAAAAGGTACACTCTACTGTTCTTCGGGCCCTGGTCAGTCTGTAGTTAAAGATCCTTTTAGTGTGGTTCAAGTCCTGACTGGAATATGGCTTCAGTAGGTTTTCACACATCTGAAAGGCCTCATCCCCAACCATAACAAATGGCATCGGTGGACCTTGAGTGTTGGGGAGAGGTCGTGGCCGTGGAAAATTAAAATTTTTGCCATACACACGGCGGCCCATATCCGAGTTCTTGAAAGTCTGGGAATCGTTGCCACGGCCAAAAGCTCCAATGTCCACAGCGAGGAAGCGACAGTCCGCATCTGCTATTGCCATGAGCACAACAGAAAAATATTTTTTATAGTTGAAGTACTCCGATCCTGTTCTGGCTGGTTTGATAATGCGGGTGTGCTTTCCATGCACCGCTCCCAAACAGTTGGGGAAATCACACACACACTCCAGAATTTCTCTGCAATTTCCATCCACCTGTCTGCAATGGTAGGGGCATAAACTCATCCCGGAGAACATTCCACAAAGCCGGACAGGTGTTCGCAACTATTCCGGACAGGGTGGAAATTCCAAGCCGGTTATTGATAAACTCTCTCCAGTTGCCAGAAATCTGTAATAAAATAAAAAATAATTTACAATCAATTCTATTTATGGTGTTGTTCTGCGAAAGACATAAAAGAAAATACAAAGAATACATGTCAGAACAACCAAAATTAGGACTGGCATTTGTTTAGAATTGTTACGCACCTTAATGTAACCAGCAGATGTTCCTCTGGTGGAATCGCTCTACGGAGCTGGGTGTCCTGTCTTCGGATGGCTCCTTGGACATGACCAAGCAAATCCCGAAAAGCATCTTGCGGCATCCTTGTATATTCCGTGTATTTGTCCGTGTTGGCATTAAGCTCGCCATATAGCGTGTGATAGGCTCCATGGCTCTAGTTCGATAAAGAGGTGTCGCCAAAAACGCCTACGCCGTCTCCTCCATCTTTCGCGATTTCTGTGTAGCTCCCAAGCAAACGCACAGGCAAGAAACAGCTTGATGCTTAAACCAAGGTTAAATAAAAGCTCTCCATGCGAAGATCCATCATGACACAGGATACAGTAGCACACTGTTAAGATTTCAGCAGTCCTAGGGTCTATATATAGATATCCCATAATACACGCCCTGTGTAGTCCCATTGGCGTCTGGTTATCTAGATTTTTCTCCTGTAAAATTTTCCACCATGTGCACCAAAAACGCAAACGCATGACAAACCTCATGGTAAAGCATGAAAACGCGGCGTTTTATTAACCGCATGCGTTTCCGCATGCGTCTAAAAAACGATGCGTTTGTACGTGTTTCTATGTGTTTTTTCCTGCACTTGCGGATGCGGATTAAACACTGCGGATTCGAACGCAAATGTGAAACTAGCCTAAGCCTGAGTACCAGATGAAGTTTTATGGGTGCCAGAATACCTCACCTCACACTTGTAGTGGTTTTCCTGGTACCACTGTTCTCCTGACTACATTATGGCCTTTTCCCTCAGATCAGTGCCTTTGTGGGTGCAAATTCAGACTCAATTTCTGACCACAATGTTGTACTTGCAGACTGCTGCCATTCTGAGAATGGGGATCCTCCTGCTGCAGAGTCCACATTTTTTTTTTTTTTTGGGGGGGAGAATAAAGAATGACTTGAGGCTGCCAATTGCCTCCAGAGAAAAAGAGGACTTGAACTCTATAGCGCCACCTGTTGGAAGTAGGATCGCTACTTCCAACAGGTGGCGCTATAGAGTTCAAGTCCTCTTTTTCTCTGAAGAGGCAATTTGCATATTACATTTCCCAGAGAAGCATTGCACGGCGGAATAAGCCTCCTTACATGGACAAGCCAGAGCTGGTATATTACTCTCCACAAGGAGAAACCTTACCCCTTAGACCTTAAGGCTGCTACACACATTAGGCGAATATTGGGTGAACTTGCCTATATCGACTGGTTCGGCCAACCGTGTAATGTGTATGGGGCAGAATGTTAATTCCTTTTTTGTGTGTCCTATATGCGGTTTGTGCAAAGAGCAGATTCCTCGATAATGGGAGATATAAGGCTGGATTTAAGATGTTTAGCTGTGATTTTCCAAAGGAAACAAATGTTTTGGTCTCAATTTTGAAAAATTGCTGCAAAAAAAACAGTGTGACCCCAGTATCAATCCAAATTATTGTAATAGAAAGAAAAGGTCTGGGGCTAATAAAGAAGGGCTTGATAGTTTTTTTTTGCGGTTACAATAAGGTTCTACAGGAAGCACTTGGCTGATTTCCCTGTTTCCTCTACTTTCTATTAGAAAATAAAACCTGTAATGGACCCAGAAGCACATTACTGGCTTTCCTCATTGTTCTACTTCCTGCTTTCATGTTCTCAAATAATCCTTAAAAGAAAAGAAAAGCCTCTACTATAACACTGTTCACAGCAGTGTGCTGCTAGCTATGCACGATCTGCCTTCTTGTTTCATTTATTACATACTGAAGAGTTCTTCAAAACACAAGAACAAGTTTTTCACGTCAAAGCTGTTAGGTCTTGCTTCCTTTTTACCCACAGTATACATAATATTGTCACATACTCACCTTACAACTCTCTAGTGGTGACTACCTCTATTGTCAAATGCCACCAATTTTAGGAGGTGGTGATCGCATGACTGGGTATAATCACAACCATCGAGCTAAGAGAAAAAGCTCCGCAGAACTGCAAACTGAGGCTCGATGTTGAACTGCCCACAAGACTCCCAGTATCCTGGTCCCTTTTTTGTGGTAACAATGGCTGAGAAATTCCAGCAGATGATGATTTTGCCACCAGAGTACAAAAAACCCTACATTATTAAGGGAAAATTCTCTTGATTATAAAGGAGAGAGACAAAAAAAGAGGTGAGGACAATGACCTTATTGATGTGATATTACTTTTGTTAGGATGTTGGGCACATTGATGCATCACAGGAGAGATCAGAAAAGTGATCAAGTAGAGCAGAGATACTGCTGAGGGGCTCAACAATTAACATTTCAGCTCCAGTTGAGATCCCAAAGGGGCACTGGATGACAGTAGGTTAGAATCCTGTGGGTCACTCACTGTTGAAAGATGCAGAAGGCAGATTTCCCTGCCAAAGATTATTTGAACTAAATGAAAAGGTCAGAGACATTGCCCTTGAGAATGAAGGACAATGCACTGTTATGACTTTCAAGGACAATGGATATACTCGTAAGGTGAGTAATGCAATTGAAAGAAGCGGTTTCCAGGTTCCTTGGTACATTTGAGCAGAAGAAGGATTTCTATCCCTGGTTATTGCTGCTAACTATACAGCACTCCTGTAGTGGGAAGAGGTGCCCAAGTAGAGTTCCAACCCGTCGGTAATATAGTAGAGAAAACTTGGCACTCAAAAGGTTGCGGTGAAAAATAGAAAATGTTTAATAGGCAATCTGTATCAAATTAATGTTTCGGTCCTACATTGGACCTTCATCAGAATTTAGGGATGTAAAGCAAAGGATACGCTGTGGTCTAATTCTAGGTCCGTGTTGAGAATCCAGAGGTAGTCACGTGGCTATAGCTTGTCCATACAACAGAGGTGATGCTGCAGTTATATGGCTTGGAGGGTCCTCAGTATGGAAAAGTCTTAGTTATTTACCGATAACGGTATTTTTCGGAGCCCATGACCGCACCACCGAAAGAGGGGATCCGCCCTTCAGGAACAGGAAACCTACAGATACAAAAGGGCGGCACCTCTCCCTCGCATCAGTTGGATTACAGAGCTCAAGAGGACCACCATGGTTAGGCTAGGTTCACATTGCGTTATGGCTGTACGTTAAACGGACGTTACACCGCGGCATAACGCGGTGTAACGTAGTTCGTTAACGCCGCCATTGAAAGCAATGTCGGACGCATCGCTAGCACACGCCCAACAATGGGCGTGCGCTAGGCGATGTGCCGTCATTGAGTGACGGACCCGAGACGCGGGCTGCAGCGTTTCCGGGTCAGTCACTGCTAGCGCAGATGGAGCTAGCAGATGCTCCATCTGCGCTAGCGCTGTGCCAAAGTCGGCACTTGCGTTAGCGCAGTCCGTTTGCGTTAGTGCAGTCCGTTCAGCGCATACGCTATGTGAACCTAGCCTTAATGACAAAATTATGTACAACACTTTAAAACTAAATATTTCTTACATGTGAACCTTATAAGAGGAAGAAGTGCACACCCTAAAGAAAATAGAGAGGGAATCTAAGGGTGCTGTCATGGGCTCCGAAAGATACCATTATCGGTGATTAACTAAGACTTTATTTGATCGCCCATGACAGCACCACCAAGAGAATTACAGAGAGTAATAACTACTTAGGGAGGGACTACAGCTTGCAGCACTCTTATACCAAAGGAAAGGTCTGAGGAAGCACCCAAGTTTAACCTATAATGATTAAAAAACCGTGCTCAGAGAGTACCAAGTCGCCGCCTTACATATTTGGTCAATGGAGACTTCTGACCTCTCCGCCCACGAGGTTTCCATGGAACTAGTGGAATGCACCCTCAGCCTTTCAGGTGCTGGCCTGCCACTTGACGTGTATGCCAGCGATATAACTTCTTTAATCCATCTAGCTAATGTACTTTTTGACACCCTAAGGCCCTCCCTGGAGACAAACAAAGAGACAAACCAAGGCATTGTCCTTTTTACAGGAATCCGTAACTGACAAGTACTCTAAGAGACATCTTCTAACATCTAGGCTGTTGAGTTTCATCTCTTTCTGGTTGGCCGGGTTGGGGAGGAAGGATGGAAGAACTATTTCCTGTGTTCTATGAAAACTGGAGGCTACTTTGGGCAAGTATGCTGGATCAGGCCTAAGTATTACCATATCGTCACGGAACTGTGTATGCGGAGGGAGCCTAGTCAGTGCTTGGATGTCACTCACCCTCCGTGCTGCCGTCAGTGCTACCAAGAAAGCTACTTTGAGGGAGAGTATTTTCACCCAGGCCGATGAAATGGGCTCAAATGGGGCTTCCGTCATAGCCGTGAGAACTAGGTTTAAATCCCATGGCATAAACCTATCCCTAACTATGGGCCTACTAACCCAGTAGTTACCGGCGATGTCGTAGCTAAAAAGGGCCCCTAGGGCCGGTACCTGAACCTTCAGGGTACTGGTGGAAAGACCTAAGTCTAGACCCTTCTGAAGGAACTCTAGGCTCTGGGCTATTGGGACCCCTTCTCCAGCTTCAACTCCTGAGTTCTGTAAGAATTTTTTCCAGGTCCTGGCATAGATCCCGGTTGTAATTTCCTTTCTGCTTTTAAGAAGGGTATTTATTAGGTTCGGAGAAAAACCTCTATTTTTTAGTTAAGACCGTTCAAACTCCACGCCGTCAGATGAAGGCCAGCCACCTGAGGATGGTAGACTGGGCCCTGGGATAGGAGATCTGGAACATCTGGCAGCACCCAAGGGTCGGATACAGACATGGTCCTGAGGCATGAGAACCATGCCCTCCTGGGCCAAAAGGGAGAGATTACTATTACTTTTGCTTTGTCCTTCCTGATTTTCCTCACTAGTAGAGGTAGCAGAGATAAGGGAGGGAAGGCGTAGGCTAGACTGGAGTCCCATTTTATGAGGAATGCATCCACTGCTAGCTGGTTTTCTCTGTGATCCAGTGAACAGAACTGCCTCACTTTCCTGTTCTTCTTGGTGGCGAAGAGATCCACTGTGACTTGATTGTTGGAGAGAACTCACACATGATGACCCTGCAGATATACAGGTCCTTCTCAAAAAATTAGCATATAGTGTTAAATTTCATTATTTACCATAATGTAATGATTACAATTAAACTTTCATATATTATAGATTCATTATCCACCAACTGAAATTTGTCAGGTCTTTTATTGTTTTAATACTGATGATTTTGGCATACAACTCCTGATAACCCAAAAAACCTGTCTCAATAAATTAGCATATTTCACCCGACCAATCAAATAAAAGTGTTTTTTAATACCAAACAAAAAAACCATCAAATAATAATGTTCAGTTATGCACTCAATACTTGGTCGGGAATCCTTTGGCAGAAATGACTGCTTCAATGCGGCGTGGCATGGAGGCAGCCTGTGACACTGCTGAGATGTTATGGAGGCCCAGGATGCTTCAATAGCGGCTTTAAGCTCATCCAGAGTGTTGGGTCTTGCGTCTCTCAACTTTCTCTTCACAATATCCCACAGATTCTCTATGGGGTTCAGGTCAGGAGAGTTGGCAGGCCAATTGAGCACAGTAATACCATGGTCAGTAAACCATTTACCAGTGGTTTTGGCACTGTGAGCAGGTGCCAGGTCGTGCTGAAAAATGAAATCTTCATCTCCATAAAGCATTTCAGCCGATGGAAGCATGAAGTGCTCCAAAATCTCCTGATAGCTAGCTGCATTGACCCTGCCCTTGATGAAACACAGTGGACCAACACCAGCAGCTGACATGGCACTCCACACCATCACTGACTGTGGGTACTTGACACTGGACTTCAGGCATTTTGGCATTTCCTTCTCCCCAGTCTTCCTCCAGACTCTGGCACCTTGATTTCCGAATGACATGCAAAATTTGCTTTCATCAGAAAAAAGTACTTGGGACCACTTAGCAACAGTCCAGTGCTGCTTCTCTGTAGCCCAGGTCAGGCGCTTCTGCCGCTGTTTATGGTTCAAAAGTGGCTTTACCTGGGGAATGCGGCACCTGTAGCCCATTTCCTGCACACGCCTGTGCACGGTGGCTCTGGATGTTTCCACACCAGACTCAGTCCACTGCTTCCTCAGGTTCCGGTCACCTCTTCTCGTTGTACAGCGTTTTCTGCCACATTGTTTCCTTCCAACAGACTTACCATTGAGGTGCCTTGATACAGCACTCTGGGAACAGCCTATTTGTTGAGAAATTTCTTTCTGGGTCTTGCCCTCTTGCTTGAGGGTGTCAATGATGGCCTTCTTGACATCTGTCAGGTCGCTAGTCTTACCCATGATGGGGGTTTTGAGTAATGAACCAGGCAGGGAGTTTTTAAAAGCCTCAGGTATCTTTTGCATGTGTTTAGAGTTAATTAGTTGATTCAGAAGATTAGGGTAATAGGTCATTTAGAGAACCTTTTCTTGATATGCTAATTTATTGACACAGGTTTTTTGGGTTATCAGGAGTTGTATGCCAAAATCATCAGTATTAAAACAATAAAAGACCTGACAAATTTCAGTTGGTGGATAATGAATCTATAGTATATGAAAGTTTAATTGTAATCATTACATTATGGTAAATAATGAAATTTAACACTATATGCTAATTTTTTGAGAAGGACCTGTACAAGACGTTTTTTGACTGCCAGCTCTTTTCTGTTAATTCCCTCAGGTTAGAAGATGCCTCTACCTCATGCTGTTCTCATAGGCCCTGGACCATAATTTCACCCATATGAGCCCCCCAACCCGTAGGGCTTGCGTCCGTGGTGACAACTCGGGTTATATTATACTCCCAGGGTACCCCTCTGGATAGGTTTCTCTGGTCGAACCACCATTCAAGGGATCTTACAGTGGTCCGGGATAAAGTCAGCTAACCTAAATGACCCCAGAGAATGCGGTCATTCAACAAAACATACCCTTGTAGTGATCTCGCATGAAACTGTGCCCACCGGACCGCGGGGATGCAGGATGAGAGAGAGCCCAACAGGGATATAGCTTTTCTAAGGGAAATGATGGGGTTGTTGGAGGCGTTTTGGACCTGATAACGCAGGCGAATTAACTTGTTGGGCGGTAAACAACACTCCTGACTCTGTGAGTCTAAAATTAGGCCTAAAAACTGCTGTACTCTTAGGGGCTGTAGCCGTGATTTTTTGATATTTAGTATCCACCCTAAACGTTCCAGGATGGACATTGCAGTTCGCAGCTGCCCCAAACAATGGCCCACTGATTTGCCTACAATAAGGAAATCGTCAAGGTAGGGGACAACAAGGATATCGGATTTACGAAGGTGGGCCATGACCTCTGCTACAGCCTTAGTGAACACACAAGGAGCAACTGCAAGGCCTAAGGGAAGGGCGCTATACTGGAAGTGTCGAACTGATCCTCCTAAGAAAACTGCCACTTTAAGGAAACGCTGATGGGTTGCATGAATGGGTACATGATAATAAGCAGTTTTCAAACAATAACTTTATTGTTGAACTGATGGTTTCCATTTTAAATGGACGTATTAGAAGAAATTTATTGAGGGCTTTTAGATTATGGTTCTGAAAGAAAAATAGAGGAGAGTAGAAACCTCTTCCCCTCTCTGTCTCGGGTACCTCTACTAGGACCTTTTTATGACATGGCTCATGGTTTTCTGATTCCAGGGCAGCCTGTTCTAAAGATGAGGATTTGAAGGGAGTAACCTTGAACCTATTCTGAGGCATGTAGGAGAATTCTAACCGAAGTCCTGATAATATTAGATTTAGAATCCAGTTGCTGTTGGAGATCAGGGTCCAAGCCGGGTAAAAGGCCGCCAGCCTACCTCCAACGAGTACCGCTAGTCATTGAGAAGATTTCTTATGGTCTCGGGAAGAGCCTCCAAACATAAATCCTGTACCTTTCCTCTTCCTTTCATCCCATTTAACACGCTCCCTGGAAGGCCTCCTACGAATGAATTTTCTGCTACTGAAAGGGCATTGGTATGAAGTAATCGGTAAACTGGGAAACTTCTTTTTATCATCCTTTGCTTTTTGTAAAAGTTCATCCAAGATTGGACCAAAGAGGTACTCTACTTCACATGAGATGGAGCAGAGTCACGATCTGGCCTGGATATCACCAGGCCAACATTTAAACCACAGTGTCCTAGCCCCCATCCTTAGAGAGTCCAATGAGGAGTCGGCTAGGAAGGCTGCAGCCAAATGATTTATAGGCAATGCCTTTAAGATGGACTCTCCTGTGGCTCCGTCCTTTAACTGGGATTCTAGTTGATCCAGCCAGACCATCATGGATCTGGCTGTACAGGTGGAGGCTACTGCCAGTCTCAGGGAGCCAGCTGACATCTCCCAAGTCCCTTTAAGGAAGGAATCTGCCTTTTTGTCTAAAGGATCTTTCAAGGCGCCCAGGTCCTCAAAGGGCAGGGAAGATTTTTTAGAGGCTTTAGCCACAGCTGCTACATCGAGCTTCGGGGCCTTGTCGCATCTATCTACCACGGGATCCTCAAAGGGATATCTACGTTTGAATGCCAGAGACAAGGACCCCTTTTTTCTGGCCTCTTCCATTCCCTGCCTACCAAGCTCTGAATTTTAGTATTCAGCGGAAAGGACCTGCGTTTTCTAGGATCTAATCCGCCAAATATTAAGTCTTGTACAGAAGTCTCCGGCCTAGAATCTGCCACCCCCATGGTGGACCTGACTGCTTTAACCAATTTATTATCCATGCGGTCCAAAGGAAAACAAAAACGGCCTCTGAAGATGATGAAGAAGGCCCTGCAGAATCTTCATCCTTTCTAAGGTCAGCCGAGGAATCTGAGTCTGTAAAACTCATTCTACTACCACTCCCTTTCTTCTTAGAACATTCCTGAGATAGGCACTTTAGGGACTCCTTCACCTCCTTCCTAATAATCTCCCTTAGGCTTGTGGTGAAGTCAGGGGTTTCCTCCGATACCTGTAGAAGGGGAAAGTATAAGGCACTGCATTTTAGCTAAAGACTAACCATCCCCATCCCCCTTTTTTGCACCCTACCAACTGCCAAACACAAGGCTGACATACTTTTTTGGGTAGGCGTCTGGCAGTGGACAGCTGCAAAGGGCACACTACCTGTGCCTCGATTTCCCAGAACACTTCTTCCCCTAGCAGGACAGAAAAAAAATAAGGGGAAGACTGCATCACCGAGTGTACTTTCACGAAGATCTCTTACCAGTGTTGCAGATTAGTAGGTACCGGATCACGAGGGGGACATTTCTCTGCCAATGCTGCTGAACCTCCACCCCGGAGGAGCTCCTGCGGCTGGACTGAACACTTGACCGGCTACTACCCATTTCCCGGGCATTCTGTCGGGACTTTATATGGGGCCTCACAGAAGCATGCTGCTCAACATTCGGATGCTGCAGGTCCTCCTGCTGCTCCAAGGAAGCTTCTGCCACATCCATTCTGGCAATGGCTCAGAAGCAGTGTCTGTAGGCGTCCAGGAGCTTTATGACACCTCCCCCTCGGATATCCGGATCAGCATGTCTCTGGTATCGCCCCCCTCCCCCCCTCTGGACCCGACACGCCTCCCGACTCCACGTTCCCCTGGCCCCGGCACCCCAGGTCTCCGGCCACCATCCCCGAGGAGCCGCGTGCTCGCGACCCGGCGATATACCAGGTAAAAAACCGGCCGACACCCGACCATCAATGAGGCCGCAGGAGCACGCGGGGGGACCACCCAGACACATCACCAGCCGAGCCTCCCGGACGCCGTGCCACCCAGCCTGCCCCCGACAGAACCAAAAGCGCCACAGCACGCCGGGGAGCGCAGGACCGAAACAGACGGATCCATCGGGGAGAATACTTACCTTCCGGCGCTGGCCCTCCAGGGACTGAATCCTCCGGACATCGCTCCACCTGCTCTGCTCACAGGAGTGAAATCCTTCCCAGACCCACCGTGGCGCTTCCAGGGACCCCGCTCCAGCCGAGGTAGGGGACCCCCGCTACGTAAAACCGACTGGTCGGGCCTGGGATCCTGAAAGTCCACCAGGTATCTGTAGGAACCCCGTCCTCTTCAGGAACAGGTAACCAACTGATGCATGGGAGAGGTGCCGCCCTTTTGTATCTGTAGGTTTTCTGTTCCTGAAGGGCGGATCCCCTCTCGGTGGTGCTGTCATGGGCGATCGAATAAAGAGAGGACCTAGACTACAATCTAAGGAGCGAGGGGCTCCGGGAAATAATATCTGCAATAGCACTGGGTATTGCGATGCATATCACTTCTGGAAAGGCGCTATATCCCCTGGATATCGTCTGAATCATCTACTCTAAGAAACCCTTACGATCTCTGTATGGAAACTTTAACAGTCAGACACTAAAATGTAGAGATGCTATACACAAGTGGAAAAGAGGGCCTTTTAGTGGAAAAATTAGTGTGCCAGGTCTGATGTGCCAATTCTTCTACCTCCAAACTTGCCTCATCTTCTGCCTTCATCTTAAACATCTTGGTAAAATGAGGAAGGGGAGTGAAGATTCATGGGAGAGTGAACTGAAGTAACAAAGACTGGAGCATTCTCTGACAAAGTAAAGGTATTGAACTTTGTCTATGAAGTGGAGTAGCTTTTGATTCAGCCTGGATTCCCCAACTGAAGTGTGTTTCCATGAAGATGTTTGGGTGAAGGGCTCGTTCTATTACACTGATCAGCTCCTGGTGTAAGAAGTCTACAGTTCCAATGTTTAGTCCTGGGATGTGATCGGGCATGTGAATTTCTGATCATTTGAGGATTTTGATTGCTCTGCCAGAGCCTCAGCGTTGTGCTTCCTCCTATTGTGATTCAGGTAGGCAACTGCCATGCCATTGTCTGATGGGATGACCCACTGAGAGACAAGTCCAATATATGACAGGCAGAAAACAACTGCCCAAAGTTCCAGGATGTCTTTAGATTCTCAAAGGGGTCCATTGGCTCTGAATTGTTATATCGCAGATAACTCCTGCTCATCCCAAGAAACTGGTATCTGAATTCAAAACCAGCCATTAAAGCAGTGGAAGGGAACAAACTATAAAAACCTTAGGTGAAAGAATAACCCAATTGACTCGCTACCCAATCGGTTAAACCAACCAGTCAGAAAATCCTTGGAGTTGTCCCAGCAAGCAAAAACGGCCCATTAGAGAAGCCAGGTATGAAACTGAATTATGTAAATCACAGGATTGATAGAAATGTTAATGATATGCAAGGCATTGGGCTACGAGTCTGATACAGGTGTTCCAGTAACCTCACTCTCAAAGGCTATCATTGTGAAGTGCAACACTGCAATGGAAACTGGAATAGAGTTCTAACTTCAGTGAGGAGGCTGGTGTGGGGTGGCATGATGTACAGTAGAGCCAGACCCTTCTAGTTTTTATTACAAGTACACTAACAGCTCAGCATTATATTGGTTTGGTTGTGGAATCAGTGGTATATTAATTAATTATTTCTTCAAAAGTGTCCCAGGAGACATTTTTCAATATGACAACACCCGACAGCGTGTTGCTTGTGCCACTGTGAGCAGCCTAAATGTACTACCTACCATGGCCTGCAGTGTGTCCGGACTTGTCACCTATGACATTCTTAATTGGCAATTGCCAAAAGATGTGCCAGAAGTGGATGTTGAAAATTTGTGTGGCCAGGTGTATTCAGCATGGCTGAACATTTTTCAGATAACCATTAATAACCTCATTGATAAAATGTCAAAGGGTGCCTGTGCGTTTCTGTGCGTGGCGTTTATACTTTATACTGAATAAATCAAGATATTTTGAAAGTTTAGTTTCCATACGTCTCTTGATCCACAACTTTTCCTTCAATGGTGAGGAGCGTACTACATCCACAATGAAAAGGGTGTGAGCTGTATGACATTACACATTGGAGTCGGGTGAGGATTTTTACATGCACACAATTGCCTCGAGACCCTTTTTAGGCCAATAAACTAACATTTCCTTAGCCTAATGACTCAACCGCCAACCCGTGACTTATGGAGATGAGAATTACAGAAAACCAGAAGATCCACCGCAAGCTTTATTAGTAAAACATATTTATTTTTTTATATTAATATAAAACGTGTATATAACAGTAGCCAGCGGGGTTACAGCTGAGCATCGAAAAGCTTCTTCCAAGATTGTAACTCGGAGTTAGAAAGAACATCCCTAGCAAAGTCACACGGCGATACAATAAATGATAATTACCAGCATCTTCACTCCAATCCTGGGTATAGAACCGGCAGATTTGTCTGTTACATTAACAAAAACCACAAAGCGACATTTCACATTCAATTTGCCTAAAACAATCGATCAGACAACAAGGCAGTGCACAGTAGACTACACACAGTATGTGCCGTGTTTGCTGTACAGTTTATCATCATTCCATAAAGGTTATTCTGGAGCCAGTACTGCACGGAGATGCCCCCGTTACCCCACTATAGAGATTTCCCTTTTCACATTGTCTGCAGCAAGTTATTTACAATATTGCCTCATTTTCTAGATCTCTTCCACAACCTAGATCACAATGGATCATAAACTTCCAAGACTTATTTAACTCTTGAGTCCACTGACGAAATGAGTATTCAATAGTACCTTTCTTTATCATGTGCTACCTACAAGCCTTAAGCTCAGGACTTGTGAATCATAAATGAAGAATGTTATTAGACAGGATTCTGTACTATAGATCCCTTTAGAGGATTTCCAGACGCGACAAGATATGTCGGGAGAAATGAAATCCATTCATATAAATTGGCGCCGAGAACATGGATTTCTGCAAGCCACCATTCAACTATATGAGAAAGTTACCAAAGTCTGCCATGTGTGAAGATCCCCCCACGAGGAATGCTGCCGATCAGTGGAATGCCGTTCTATAGGGGTCTTCTTGGTTTTAGTTTCTCTTGCCTTTCTAGCCATATAGAAATTATATAGAAATATGTAGCATGTAGGAACCCTTAAATTACTTCTCACCCATGACTGTAGATTTAGATAAAATAGAAGGACAACATAGCAGTTTTATCGCCTATGGCACTTTAGAAATAGGCAAGTTTCAGTACATACAGGAAGAAATATTGCTTTTTTTGGCCAATTCTAAACTATTAGAAGGGACGATTGTTCCTGCTTTAGCAGGTCTTAACACAAGAATCAGCCTTCCAGCCATAAAAACCCAACAGGCCCTAGAGCCGTACGTTGCAGATTGCTTGGGTGATAGAAGACCGTGGTCACATGTTAGTATCAAAGGCAGCAACTTTTTAATTAAATGCGGATTTCAATTCTTTGAAGGCGGCTCTGCGGTTTTTCTTCTCTTCCTCCTGACGCTTTCTTTCGTCCTGCTCGGCGCGAATTTCCGATTCAAACTTACTGGCTGAAGATAGAGCCTGGACCTAAATGGGATGGGGACACAATGTTAGTGGGGCACCGAACCAAGTATCCAAATATTTTATCAGTTAGCAATTTATGATCCGTTTCATGTAAAAGCCCCGTTGCCGTATTACATGTGCTAATCCCTACACACAGCACTGGAGCATGGCAGGCCGAGGTGATCCTTCATTCATTCGATCATGTAATGTCAGACATTTTGGAACAGTGCCCATGTAAAAGCCTTTAAATAACCTCACATCGTCACTCTTTAATGGGCAATCTTAGTGAACTTTACTATGGACTCAAATGCTACAAAAAAGTGGAACCAGCATCGTACACTAAAAAGCCACAATGTAAATGGCGTCAGCGAAAGACTACAGATCCCCATGATTCAGCCGTTTAAAACGCAAAGTTGGAATCAGGCCCTCTCTGCCCCTACCTCATGCTGCTCTCAGAACACATTGCAAAAACCACTGACAGATTCCCTTTAATAGCCATGTGTGAACAATACAAGTTAGGTCTCATTTAGACATCTGATATTCTGGTACAAGTGCAATTCTTGGTTTTCACAGATAGCACTCGTACCAGTGACAGTCTATGGAGTAATTTACATGACAGATATTTTGCATATTGAGCGGTCAGTGGAAAATTGCAGAGACATATCCAATTGATTCTAGGCAAGTGTATGGATCTGTGATAGGGGGGGAAAGGACTGCACTCCGATGACATCTGAGTACTTTTCTATTTTCATGGACTGTCCCAAAGAGATTTTTTTTCTCTACGAAAAACTGATAATTCTTTAAAGGGAACCTGTCACCCCCCTCAGGTGTTTGTAACTAAAAGAGCCAGCTTGTGCAGCACTAATGCTGCATTCTGACAAGGCGGCTCTTTTAGTTATGCTCCCTACACATAAACGCTTATAAAATGTGCCCCTCATAACGTGAAATTGTCCGGGGGGCGGGTCTTTCCCCCCTAATCCAGACGCAGCACAGCCGTCACTCCAGGCCTGTGCACACCTGGCGCCACCTCCTCTTGCTTCATTAGTGTCCCCGGCGCCTGCGCTGTAAGTTTGTTTTCCGGGCATGCGCAGTTGCGTTGCCCATCGAACTTACAGCGCAGGCGCCGGGGACACCAATGAAGAGGAGGCGGCGCCAGGCGCGCACAGGCCCGGACTGACGGGTGTGCTGTGCCTGGATTAGGTGGGAAAGACCCGCCCCCCCCCCCGGACGATTTCGCGGTATGAGGGGCACATTTTATAAGCGTTTATTTCAGCGTGTGCAGGGAGCATAACTAAAAGAGCCACCTTGTCAGAATGCAGCATTAGTGCTGCACAAGGTGGGTCTTTTAGTTACAAACGCCTGAGGGGGGTGACAGGTTCCCTTTAAAACAAAAGCTTGATACAATCAGATAAAGCTTTGGCCCGCAGCGCCCAATGCCCCTATTAGCTGCTCAACCCTGTTCCTCCAAAACCAGCTTCTCCACCATGACAGATCAGCTCTCCACCCTCCTGTCTAGATCACATCTCACCACTTGCACGCTTGATCCGCTCCCGTTTCACCTCAACCCTAACCTCACCACAGTCTTAATCCCAACCCTAACGCACCTCTTCAACCTCCCACTAACAACAGGTGTCTTCCCCTCATCCTTCAAGCATGCCAAGATCACACCCATCCTCAAAAAGGCCTCCTCGACCTAAGCTCTGTGTCTAGCTATCGCCTGATATCTCTTCTGCCTCAAAACTACTGGAACAGCATGTCCATCTTGAACTGCCCTCCCACCTCTCCTCCTGCTCCCTCTTTGACCGGTTACAATCTGGCTTCCGACCCCATCACTCAACTGAAAATGCCCTAACTAAAGTCACCAATGACCTACTAACCGCCAAGAGCAAGCTACATTACTCTGTCCTCCTTCTCCTGGACCTGTCTTCTGCTTTTGACACTGTGGACCATTCCCTCCTGCTACAGATTCTATCATCTCTTGGCATCACAGACTTGGCCCTATCCTGGATCTCGTCATATCTGACAGACCGAACTTTCGGTGTCTCCCTCTCCACCTCCTCACCTCGTCCCTTGTCTGTCGGTGTTCCTCAAGGCTCTGTTCTAGGACTCCTACTCTTCTCCATCTACACCTTCGGCCTGGAACAGCTCATAGAATCCCACGGTATGCAGTACCATCTCTACACTGATGACACGCCGATCTACCTATCCGGACCTGACCTCCTTACTCACCAAAATCCCACACTGTCTGTTATCTCGGCCAATTTTTCTGCTCGCTTTCTAAAACTGAACATGGACAAAACAGAATTCATCATCTTTCCCCTATCTCACTCTACCCCTCCACCAGACCTATCCATCAAAGTCAATGGCTGCTCACTTTCCCCAGTCCCGCATGCTCGGTGCCTCGGGGTGATCCTCGACTCTGCCCTCTCTTTCAAGCCACATGTCCAAGCCCTTGCCTCCTCCTGCCGTCTCAAACTCAAAAATATTTCCAGGATCCGCACATTCCTCGACAACGAAACCACAAAAACACTAGCGCACGCCCTTATCTCCCGCCTTGACTACTGCAACCTCCTACTCTCTGGCCTCTCCTCTAGCACTATGGCACCACTGCAATACATCTTACACTCTGCTGCCCGACTAATCTACCTGTCTCCTTGCTATTCCCCAGCCTCTCCCCTATGCAAAGCCCTTCACTGGCTTCCTATCGTCCAGAGACTCCAGACCCTAATTATGACATACAAAGCCATCCACAACCTGTCTCCTCCATACATCTGGGACATGGTCTCCCGGTACTTACCCACACGCAACCTCCGTCCTCTCAAGATCTCCTTCTCTACTCCCCTCTCATCTCTTCTTCCCACAACCGCATCCAAGACTTCTCCCGTGCTTCCCCCATACTCTGGAACTCTCTACCCCAACACATCAGACTCTCACCTACCATAGAAACCTTCAAAAAGAACCTGAAGACTCACCTTTTCCAAAAGCCTACAGCCTGCAGTGATCCTCAACCTACTGAACCGCCGCACAACCAGCTCTACCTTCTCCTAGTATATCCTCACCCATCCCCTGCAGACTGTTAGCCCTCTCGGGCCGGGTCCTCCCTCCTTCTGTACCTGTTAGTGCCTTGTTTTTTTGCTCATGTTTATTGTATTTGTCTATATTTGCCCCTTTTTCACATGTAAAGCGCCAATAAATGGCTCTATAAAAATATATAATAATAATACTTGGACTACACATTGAGAGATATATATAGATCTATATAGATCTAACTCTATATAGATCTAGATCTATATAGATATATATCTATATAGATCTAGATCTATATATAGATATATACTGTAGATATATATTATTATTTATTGTTATAGCGCCATTTATTCCACGGCGCTTTACATGTAAGGAGGGGTATACATAATAAAAACAAGTACAATAATCTTAACAATACAAGTCATAACTGGTACAGGAGGAGAGAGGACCCTGCCCGCGAAGGCTCACAATCTACAATTGGTGGGTGAGGATACAGTAGGTGAGGATAGAGCTGGTCATGCAGCGGTTTGGTCGATCGGTGGTTACTGCAGGTTGTAGGCTTGTCGGAAGAGGTGGGTCTTCAGGCTCTTTTTGAAGGTTTCGATAGTAGGCGAGAGTCTGATGTGTTGTGGTAGAGGGTTCCAGAGTAGGGGTGATACGCGAGAGAAATCTTGTATACGATTGTGGGAAGAAGAGATAAGAGGGGAGTAGAGAATGAGATCTTGTGAGGATCGGAGTTTGCGTGTAGGTAAGTACCGGGAGACGAGGTCACACATGTATGGAGGAGACAGGTTGTGGATGGCTTTGTACATCATGGTTAGAGTTTTGTACTGGAGTAGATTGGAGGGGTGCAAGAGTGTTAGAGGAGAGGCCACAGAGCAGGAGGTTGCAGTAGTCAAGGCGAGAGATGATGAGGGCATGGACTAGGGTTTTTGCAGTTTCTTGGATGAGGAATGTACGGATTCGTGAAATATTTTTGAGTTGAAGTCGGCAAGAAGTGGAAAGGGCTTGGATATGTGGTTTGAAGGAGAGATAAGCGTCAAGGATTACCCCGAGGCAGCGAGCATGTGGGACTGGGGAGAGTGGGCAGCCATTTACTGTAATGGATAGGTTCCTTGGGGGGGGGGGGGGTCGCGTGACATGGGGGAAAGATGATGAACTCTGTTTTGTCCATGTTAAGTTTCAGAAATCTAGCGGAGAAGAAGGATGAAATAGTGGACAGACATTGAGGGATTCTGGTTAGTAGGGAGGTGATATCTGGTCCAGAGATGTAGATCTGTGTGTCATCAGCATAGAGGTGTTACTGAAAGCCATGAGATTCTATGAGTTGTCCCAGGCCAAAGGTATATATATATATATATATATATATATATATATATATATATATATATATATATATATATATATATATATATACACACACACACACACACACACACACACATATATACATATGGTTGGTACTGGGTAAATTCACAATGGTGCACAATCTCCTTTCTATGCCGAACCAACACCATGCACAACAATTCCTTCAATCCTGACCTACCTTGGCCTCAAAGAAGCTCTTTGCTCCCTTTACTCCCTCCGTTGACACGTCAATTTCAGAGAGTTTAGCGAGACACATCAGTCCGCAATCCTCGTCCAGCTCTCCTGCCGCAGCCTTACGGAATATCAGTAAAAACTAGGATGAGAAACACAGCAAGAAAATTAAATGTGGTGCGACAGCCCAGTGACAACAGGCAGTAAGAGATCACAATCTACATAGTGTGCAGCCGGGGTTATGTTCATAGCCCCGACTAGACTGACTGACTGACTGTGTGTATGTGTGTGTGTGTGTGTGTGTGTGTGTGTGTGTGTGTGTGTGTGTGTGTGTGTGTGTGTGTGTGTGTGTGTGTGTGTGTGTGTGTATATATATTTTTTTATTTTCTTTTTTCAATTCAAAGAAGCTTTATTGGCAGGATCAAATAAACATGAGTTTTGCCAAAGCACGTGTTCAGTAGGGAACAGGGAGTAGGGACTGTGGGAACGATAGATGGGGTACAGGTTGGGGGTATATATATATACACATAAACATACACACTAGCTGAAGAGCCTGGCGTTGCCTGGGCACAGTAATTATCTGTGGTTAGTTAGCACCTCACTTCTCTTATTTTCCCATCACGCCTCTCATTTTCCCCCTCACACCTCTCATTCCCCCCTAACACTTGTCATTTCAACCTCACATCTGTCATTTTCCGATCACTCCACTATTTTCCCTCACTCCTCTCATTTTGCACTCACACCTTTTCATTTTCACCTCACACCTCTCATTTTCACCTCACACCTTTCATTTTCACCTCACACCTCTCATTTTCACCTCACCTCTCATTTTCACCTCACACCTCTCATTTTCACCTCAGTATATACATGTTTGTCATCTCCCTTATATATAGTATACACCTGTATGTCATCTCCTGTATTTAGTATATACCTGTATGTCATCTCCCCTGTATATAGTATATACCTGTATGTCATCTCCCCTGTATATAGTATATACCTGCTGTATGTAATCTCCTCCTGTATATAACTATGTGTCATCTCCTCTTTTATATAGTATATACCTGTATGTCATCTCCTCCTCTATATACGCATGTGTGATCTCCTCTTTTATATAGTATATACATGTACAGTACAGACCAAAAGTTTGGACACACCTTCTCATTTAAAGATTTTTCTGTATTTTCAGGACTATTAAAATTGTACATTCACACTGAGGCATCAAAACTATGAATCAACACATGTGGAATTATATACTTAACAAAAAAGTGTGAAGCAACTGAAATTATGTCTTATATTCTAGGTTCTTCAGAGTAGCCACCTTTTGCTTTGATGACTGCTTTGAACACTCTTGACATTCTCTTGATGAGCTTCAAGAGGTAGTCACCGGGAATGGTTTATCTATATAAAATTTCCCCTCTTATGCAACACAATATACAGCAAACTAGACGCCAACAACGTCCTACAGGCAGATACATAGCTGCATACTGCAGATTTATACCTTGGGGTACAATCTAGACACTAAACAATGGAAAGTGTAATCTAATGATAGCAAGAGGCTACGGACCCCACAAAAAAAAAAAAATGTTAAAGGGAATTTCTTCTTCTTTATAAGTCTTTGTATATTGGCTCACGTTGAAGCCAGTGTGTCCCCCCCATCAGCCTCCGAGCATACACAAAGTCGGCCGCCATTGCAATCATGTCCACACACAGGAATCCACATCCACAAACATGTCATTCCACATATCACATCTCACTCACCTGGATAGTGGGGTAGAGAGCACTATGCCCCTCCTTATAGGGGCAATGCTGGCATTTAGAGTCTAGGATGACTGGCATACAGTATCTGCTATCAACAGTGATGTGCCCTGTACTGAGGGTCCATTGTGCGAGGGAAGCTTCCCACACGCCTCACCTTTCCCGCTCATGTTCTCATCTCGATCAGTAAAAAGATACGCAGAACAGTCGCCCATTCTCCGAGTCTGTGCAGAGGAGTCACCATCAGATTCTAGCATACCACGTCCTTGCACAGATACATACAGCTACAGAACAGAACAGTGCATTGTACAGAGACATCAATATACAGCCAGACTACACAATTGCAATTCTGATGTCCATAAGTAAACCTTGCATGCTTACAAATGGGGGGGGGGGATTGCAAATTTGCTAAAGAAAATTCCGGTTTATTACACAGTCTTAGTAAAGATCTGCTAAGTACTACAAGATACATAGTAAACGATTCATGCAGCCCGTGGCAGTAATTATAGTCCAGCTCCGTCATTGAGGCTGTACATATTTTAATTTGAAATGTTCAAAACATTCTAAAAAAAAAAAACAGCTTGGGACTATGTGACCTGTAAAGGACGGCGGCTGTGTATATATAGGGAGAGATCTGATAGGCAAGTGATCTTTCTCTTGGACTAATCATAGTAGCAAAACAAACCTGGCTTCAATAGTGGAGCCTACTAAACCTACTAAATTAACTAGGCACCCACACACAGTGAATGAAGCCAAGCAGTAATATATTTTAATATTTAAAAGAAATAATATAAGTTATTCAACTCTGCCATAAAGTGGGTTTTTAAGAATGTAAAAAACAAATGGCCCCTGTCACAGGAATCAAACAGTAACCTGTCTAAGTCACTTCTCAGGATGGGCTGCGGTCTGAAGAATCACTGCTCCCGAGACACTGTCTCAACTGACAGAAGAGATGCATCATAAGCACACATACTTCAGTGAGCTGCACGAGAAAGGCTGCGACAGGAGAAAAAAAAAAAATAGTCTTTGCTGATTGAACACAGGATTTTTTTCCCCAGTCTCAGTCTTCCGTGTGCAGTCACAAAGCTCTTCTCAGCAGTTCATCAGTATGTGTGCTTACAATACACCTCTTCTGTCAGATGACACACAGGTCTCAGGAGCAGTCTGACTTCACTGCAGCATCCTGACACGTGACCAGGATAGGCTACTGTTCGATTTACTCGATGTGGGCCATTTGAATACATTCCTGGAGAACCCTTTTAAGACCCTTTTACACAGATTAATGTCAGCTGAACCCGCAAAAAACATTTGTCTAATGTGTATAGGAGCCACCTGACATGACACCGACATGGTGTCAGTGTAAAGAAGGATCAAGTATGTCACATTTCAACACTTGATAATGCCATGGGAAAGAAGGACTGGCTGGCATGTTCAAGATGTTTGCATTTTCCTACACAGTGGGCAGTAAAGAAGTATACAGCACGGTATATCACGCAAGCTTTTCTTTTTTTTACATTGTGCTTAATGGTTGTACAGTTCTACAGTAAAAAAGTGAAGGGAACATCAGGTAATACAGGTCTCCCATAGCCTCTGTTTACATCACTCCAGGGTAAGTGAGCCATTACATATACGTACGTGGCTGCGGCAGCCTTGTGCATACACATGACAGACTGGCATGCTCACTGGAGCTGGGATCATGTGCCCAGCCCAGCAGTTAATTACTGCCAGGTATATACAATGCTCCTGACATTTATTAACAGGAAGTTGTAGTCATCTAAACTGTGAACCTTGGACAAGACTGTCCTCAGCCAGTGACAGGAAGTGACAGCCCTGGTGAAACCGCCTCCAGCCATCGCCACTGCACACGCACACATTGCTGAAAAGCCTTTAACCTTGGTCACTTACTACAATTTAGATAAATGATAAGTTAGGTAAAAACAGACTTGTGTACTAGTACATAATAGACACATAGATGTAGCAGCCATCATCCTGTCACTTGCAGAGCGGCCCATATGTAGTGCACAGCTGTCCTGGTGCCAAATGATACAGCTGTATTAACCCTTTTCAAGACATGATAGAGATATATATATATATATATATATATATATATATATATATATATATATATATATATATATATATATATATATATATATATATATATATATATATATATATATATATATACACACATATACATACATACACATACTAGATGGTGGCCCGATTCTAACGCGTCGGGTATTCTAGAATATCTATGTATGTATGTATATAGCAGCCACATAGTATATAGCACAGGCCATGTAGTATATAGCAGACAAATACTGTGTGGCCTGTGGTATATACTATGTGGCTGCTATATACCGTACATACATACATACATATTGCAGAATACCCGATGCGTTAATACAGGCCACGCAGTATATAACACAGCCCACATACTATATAACACAGCCCACGCAGTATATAGCAGCCACGCAGTATATAACACAGGCCAAACAGTATATAACACAGCCCACGCAGTATATAACACAGCCCACGCAGTATATAACACAGCCCACGCAGTATATAACACAGCCCACGCAGTATATAACACAGCCCACGCAGTATATAACACAGCCCACGCAGTATATAACACAGCCCACGCAGTATATAACACAGCCCACGCAGTATATAACACAGCCCACGCAGTATATAACACAGCCCACGCAGTATATAACACAGCCCACGCAGTATATAACACAGCCCACGCAGTATATAACACTGGCCACGTAATATATAGCACAGCCCAAACAGTATATTACACTGGCCACGTAATATATAGCACAGCCCTCGCAGTATATACTGTAACACTGGCCACGTAATATATAGCACAGCCCACGCAGTATATAACGCAGCCCACATAGTATATAGCAGTGTGGGCACCATATCCCTGTTAAAAAAAAATTATTAAAATAAAAAAATAGTTATATACTCACCCGCCGGGATCAAGCGAAGCTGTGCCGATGTGCGCGCGGCTGCCGCCATCTTCCATTCCCAGGATGCACTGCAAAATTACCCAGATGACTTAGCGGTCTCGAGGGGAGTATGGAGCGGGCACTGACTGGACGGCAGTAGGGAGGGACTAATCGGACTGTGCCCGTCGCTGATTGGTCGCGGCAGCCAGGACAGGCAGCTGGCGAGACCAATCAGCGACGCGGGATTTCCGGGACAGACAGACAGAAAGACAGTCAGACGGAAGTACCCCTTAGACAATTATATAGTAGGTAGATTATATAGATAGATACATATACACACACACATATACATACATACACATATATATATACAGAAAAACAGTCAGACGGAAGTACCCCTGTGATCTATCAAAATATAAAAACAATTAACCTAATCAGTAAGCATAGTAAATGGAAAAAATTTAAGAACGTCAAAATTATGTGGGTTTTTTTTTTAGGTCGCCACAATTCCCCAAAAAACGTAACAAGCGATCAAAAAGTCGCATCTATCGCAAAATGGTACTAATATATAAGCAGTCATATAGCTCCATCAACCGAAAAATAAAAATGCTACGGGTCTTGGAAGATGGCGGCAACTCCCCCATTTTTTGTTTTTTCGGGGGAAACTTCAGAGATTTTTTCACCAGTAAAATAAAAAAACTGGACATGTTTAGTATCGCTGTAATCATATTGATGAGGAGAATCATATTGCATGGTCATTTTTACCACAAAATGTACACAAAAAAAAAAAAAAATTCCCAGAAAACAATGTCAGAATTTTTTTTTTCCCCACAATTTCATTGCGCTTGGATTTTTTTTCCTGTTTTCGAGTACACTATGTGGTGAAATAACTGGTGTCATTCAAAAGTATAACGCATTCCGCAATACAAGCCCTCATGTCTATATGGACAGAAAAATAAAAAATGGGCTTCGGTGTGAAGGCGAGTCTGAGGCTGTGTGCACACTTTGCAGATTTTTCGCTTTGTTTAGCGTTTTTTCGCTATAAAAAAACGCATACATATGCATCCCATCATTTAGAATGAATTCCGCAATTTTTGTGCATATGCTGCGTTTTTTCCGAGAAAAAAAAAAAAACGCATTGCGGAAATAGGGATTTTTGTGTAATCACCGTAAAATCCTTTTCTCTGAGCCAATCATTGGGGGACACAGACCGTGTGTGTATGCTGCTGCCACTAGTAGGCTAAGTGATACAAAGAAAGTTAGCTCCTCCCCTTATACACCCTCCTGCTGGCTCTCAGCTAACCAGTTCAGTGCAAAAGCAGGAGGAGATCAATAACAACATATGAGCGTATAGCATGTCACATTATATATAAGAGTATAGCATGTCAAATTATAAAACAAGCACAAGCTAATAATAGGGTGGGAGCTGTGTCCCCCAATGATTGGCTCGGAGAAAAGGATTTTACGGTGAGTACACAAAAATCCCTATTTCTCCTATGCTGCAACAAACAAGAAAAAGCAAAGGCCATGAAAAAACGGGGATCACCAGACAGCAGGATGTTATGCAAAAAGGATCATACAATTTTATTAAGGTATAACACTGTGTTATACCTTAATAAAATTGTATGATCCTTTTTGCATAACATCCTGCTGTCTGGTGATCCCCGTTTTTTCATGGCCTTTGCTTTTTCTTGTTTGTTGCAGACTCTCACTTTTCATTGGTCAAGGTTGGATCCCAGTAGTAATCTTTCCATGGTGCCCCCAAATTCTTATATGTACTATTTCTCCTATGCCTCATTGGGGGACACAGACCGTGGTACGTCCCAAAAGCAGTCCCTGGGTGGGGACAACATCAGATCAGGCCCTGTGCCAAGTCCTCCTGACCAGACTCACATGTGTGAAAGTCTGGGAATTATAGTGCTTCAAGAATGCCTGCGGACTGGACAAACCCGCAAGCTTGCAGTCGTGCTGTGCCAACGCCTGGTGCCTAGAATCCAAGAAACCTCGATAGACAGGGAGATAGGCTGACATCTAACACGGAAGGATTCCTGGATTGTGTAACAAATCCACCAAGCTAACATGGCCGATGAAACGGCTAAACCCTTTCTGTAGTCCTCTTACAGTGAGGTAGCCCAAATAAAGTGTCCAACCTTCGGAAGGACGCAGTCCTCGCGACGTACCTACTCAGAGCACTCACCACGTCCAGAACATGGGGAACCCATTCCGTTATGTGGACTGGTGCAGAAAGAAATGAGGGACGAACGATGCCCTCATAACTGTGGGAATACAATACCACCTTGGTAACAAGGGATGGGGATTGCCTGTAGACAAACTTGCCTTGATGGTAATAAGGGAAAAAGGTCTGAAAGAACAGAGCGGCTAGCTCCGAAGACTCGTCAGGATGAGGAGATCGCAGAGAAAAAAGGGCGATGTTCCCTGATAGTAAAGTCTGTCCGGATCAAAAAGTAGTCTACAGTAAGACTCCCATGATCATTAAGGTCCCAAAGATCTAATGGTATGCGATAAGGAAAAACCACATGTGAAAACTCCCTGCAAGGAAGTCCATATTTGCAGTTTTGTTGCAATAAGACGGAAAAATACTAGTTCAGCAAACGAGAGAAAACCTGACATGGTCAGTGCGGATCTCCCAGGATCACTGGGGCCCTTCCTGCTTCCGAAAAGATCTCGGAATTAGTGGAAGAGGGGTGAAGGAAACTGGTACCATGGAAGAACCAGAGCATGCACTGCGATGGCTTTTGGACCTGGAGGCCGAACCATGAACTTAGAGTACATTGGCGTTCAGTCTGGATGCCATCCGACCTACATCTGGAGTGCTCCAGAGAAGACGGATCTGATGGAAGACTTCAGGGTGAAGTTTCCACTCACATGAGGCGGGACCCTGACGGCGTCAGCCACCCAGAGTTCTACACCTGAGATGTGTAGTGCAGAGATCACCAGATGATAGATCGTGGCCCAACAGAGAATGTGAGGTACCTAGGCCATGACGCCTGACCATGGGTACCTGCTAGATGATTGACGTATGGCACAGAAGTGGGATTGTCCGACTGAATAGGATGGGGTGACCCGCCAGAAGGCAGTGGACCTGCTGTAGAACTAGCTGTACCGTTCGGATCCCCAGAACAATGATCAGGAGGAGAGGACTGGCATCGGTAGTCACTAATAACTGGGAGAAAGGATCTTCTCTGGATAAGGAAGGAGCTCAGAGACTACCCTCTGAAAGCCTGATTGACCTGCAGAAAACGAGGAGCGAAGGAAACCACTTCCATTGTCGTCACCAATTTTCCTCAGAACCCTCCTAGCAAATCGAATGGAATGAGGGGATAAGTGAACAAGTGCGCGAGCTCCCTGTTGAAGGTCCACGGCCTTGTCTCAAGGAAGAATCACCAAATTTCTGGAAGATTCCAGGATCATCCTCAAAAAGGATATCTGCTGGGCTAGAAATGAGGAAAAAACTTGTCTAAGTTTAGCTGCCAGCCCAGGAGAGAGAGGGTATCGCAAGAGATGTGGACGACTCAGCGCCGGGCTGAAGGAGTGGCTAGAAAGTCGACCAGGTAGGGCAGGATGACCACACCTCTAGGGTGCAAGAGGAACATGACAGCTGACAGCCCCATAACCCTTGCGAACACTCTGGGTGCGGTAGCCAGGCCGAAGGACAAGGTCGTGATTTGAAAATGCTGTTCGCGAAAGGGAAAGCGAAGGAATTTTGAAAAAGGAAAAACATAGAAATGTGAAGGTAAGCATCCTGAATGTCGGTGGATGCCAGAAACTCCCCCTTTTTCCGTTGAAGTAATGGCTGAGCTGGGGAACTCCATCTGAAGAAGGGGGACCTTGTCAAGCTTGGTAGAAGTTTGAGGTTCAGGGTCGGTCTTACTTTTCGGTCCCCATTTTGGAACCAAGATCCCTTAGATCTAGACCGTCCTGGACAACTGATCCACTGCTGGTTGGGTCTATAGGAAATCAAAATAGTTAAGGTCTCTGACCAAGGGTCCATTGCTCTAGCAACACATGCGGCGGCTAAGGGAGGGTAGAGCGCTGAACTGGAGGCCGCAAGACTGAACGAACTAGATTTGCTATCTGACAGTCGGTTGTATTTTTAATTGATGATCCATCGGGTAGGGATACTGGTAGGTATACCACAGGAGATTCTACCCGGTTAATATGCCAAGTGGCAGAATGCGCGGCTGCATGCAGAAGGAGGAAGGTCTTAGGTGGGTATACGTGGAGGGAACACCCCGCGTGTTTGCATATTGGCTGAAAAAGGATACCGCGCTTGCAGAGGTTTCTGTCCAGTGGATCGCTTATCCGGACGCTCCCTGTCCGGGTGAATGGCAGATGCTCTGCGAGGGAGTTTAGTTTCCTCATGAGGGACAGTGCGTGATCTAGAGTAGAACCGAAGTCCTCGTCAATCTACAGAGATTGGTTAATGATATAAATAGGCGAATCCATCCTTTTCTGAAGTTCTGGTGAGTCCAGAACCAGGGCAATATCCGATCCATATTCAGAGACTTGTTCTCAACAAATCTTTGGTGAGGGATCAGGAAATGAAACTTCTGTTTTCTAGGCACGTGTACGTTTCTAGACGCCTGTACTTTTCTAGAATACTTGCGGCCCCTGCTAGCCGACGGCTTTAAGACCAGGAATACTGGTCATGCGCCTTTAAGACCAGGGAATACTGGTCATGTGCCTTTAAGGCCAGGGAATACTGGTCATGTGCCTTTAAGGCCAGGAAATACTGGTCATGTGCCTTTAAGGCCAGGGAATACTGGTCATGTGCCTTTAAGGCCAGGGAATACTGGTCATGTGCCTTTAAGACCAGGGAATACTGGTCATGCACCTTTAAGACCAGGAATACTGGTCATGTGGCAGGAAATACTGGTCATGTTAAGCACAGGGGGGAAGATGCAGGGGAAGAGAGCAGCACTTCCTTACCCGGATGCAGAGTCGTTGTGCCCCTTTAATACAAAACCATCGCCCCTGTGTGTGTGTGCCGGCAGGGTGGACCAAGATGGCCACCGGGAGTTGCAGAGGTGGTAAAGTCTCGCAGAGAGTGAGAGGTGCCTATTCGGGGGGGGCGGGGCCACATACGTGATGTGGGCGAAGCCTCTTGACTTCCATGAATAGGCCCAAGCCGGGGCCTAAATTTCTGAAGCCGGCATGAGCAATACCAGCGATCGCTCCCGTGACAGGGAAGAAGTGCTAGAAAAGATGGGCGGAGCCACCTTAGCACGCCATAGTGCGGGCGCGGCTTCCGGAATGCGGCTTACACATCGGCCAAAGCCGGGGGCTAAATTTTTGCAGGGAGGTGGGCCACAGGGAAGCTGAGGCTGCCTGTCAGCATGTGAATATCCCACTGCAGAGGCGCATCGCTGACTGGATCCACTCACCATCGGTGCGCGTCCCGGCATGGAGCCGACCGCGGATCACTGGGTTTCAGCGCCGAGGTAAGCGCGCGAACTCTACTGTTCTGCTGCAGGTGCAGGGATAGAGGGATAAACCTCAATCCATCATCCTTTTGTTAGGGAGGTGGAGAGGAACCGTCCGCCTCCTTGTGCCATTCGCTTTCACAGTGGGGGGACAGTGGGGGCTGCTCGGACGCCATAGAGAGGGGCCTCTGTACATCCACGGAGTTCAGCCCCAGGGTGGACAGGGCCAGTTGTCCGGCATTAGGCCTGGCTGAGGAACAGGGTACGTGGAGGCGACACTCCATGTGGTCGCCTGTTGCTGGTGTGGGGGGATCGGAACCATGAAAGGAACCGTCGCCCCTGAAGTGAGCTCAGGCATGGCTTCCCACGTCACAGGAGAGGGTACGGGGCGGTATACTCGCTGTGCTCGCCTGTTGATGATTCGGGGGAGATCGGAACCTTGAAAGGATCCGTCGCCTCCTTCACTCCATTAATTAAAAAATAAAAATTTACAGAAAAGTAAAAAATAAAATAAAAGTGTTGGGGTCTGAACCAGACCCGTGTGCCTCCTACGGACAATTAAGCAAGAACTGGTTAGCTGAGAGCCAGTAGGAGGGGGTATACTGCAGGGGAGGAGAGAACTTTCTTTGTATCACTTAGTGTCAGCCTCCTAGCGACAGCAGCATACACCCACGGGCTGTGTCCCCCAATGAGGTGTGAGAACAAAAAGCAGCATGTTCATTAATTTTGCTGATTTTTTGCGGATTTACCACTATATTATTGCATCCCAGAACCTCCGGAAAAATCCGCAAAAAAACCGCGCGAAAAATCCGCATGCGGATTTCTTGCAGAAAATGTTTTGTTCAGGAATTTTCTGCAAGAAATCCTGACGTGTGCACATAGCCTTAATTTTGTGTGTTGATTGACTTAGGCTGGCCATATCAAAGTGCATTTACCAGAACCCCCATAGAAATCTATGGAGACCCTCTCTAGTGCTGAGCAGAAGGGTTCTGGAAAAATAGCTGGTGCAGCGGCCAACTTTTTTTTTTTTTTATTAGGAGAGCAAGTCACTTATGCAGCTGAATTCTCATGGAAATAAAATAGTGTATTCTACTGTATAATCCTTGCAGTCAGGCAGCTGTAGGCTTGAAAGCCCCGGATTACTGTGAAAAATAGCACCAAGTTTAGGATATAACTGGACTGCTTGTATCATAACAGTCTTCCTCATGCATTTTGCCTTAGTTTTTACAAAGAGGAAGCGGAAAAAGATATTTTTGTAGTTACAAATTTAACCCTTCAAAGATGCTTATCAAACCATTACTGCCTTTGTGTAACGTACACCATAGCTTATAGGAATCACCCTGGATTCCCAGCTTTGGAGAAGAAAAACTGCAATATAATCCTCAACCTACATACTGTATTCCTCCATGGCAGGAGTATCGTAAAGTACATTTTGACACAAGCTCATATCCTAATAACCACACTGGGTACATTGATATTACTATGTGAAGATTGTAGATCCACATCAGTGACAGCAGCTCCTGTGTTGTCAGCAATTATGAAAACCCGACCTCGGCCCTGTACTGCACATCCTGAAATGCGATAGCCTGTCATACACACCTTAAAGGGAATCTGTCGCCACATTTGACCTATCTAAACTATTAATATGGCCATCCATATATCTGAAACATCTGCAGGTTCCTTTCAGCTTCCATCTCACAGGCAGGGTTGCAATGCTGTTGCAGTACACCAGAGCTCAGAGCTACAAAAACTGTCTGGAGGCGGCGCCATCTTCCTGGCAGCATCATCTTCCTGGCAGCATCCTCCCCATAGCCTGGAACAGGACCTGCAGCCTAAGCCACATTCCCTCTTATTCAATGTTTAATCAGTGGAGGGTCCGATTGCTGAGACTCCACCGATGACAAGGAGCTGAAGTGTTTAACGGTCTGTTGTCCCCTTCAGCTTTGTTCAGCTCTTCAGGTAGAAACAGAACTTTCTACCAAACCATCACCACGATCCAAACTCATTTATGTCTAGTCCTTACAAAAAAACCTTAAGTTCCACCAGGGAGTAGATTCAGGCCACATTGCAGCCAAAGGCAGTGACTAAAATAATAGCAACGTATAATCGGCACACCCTGAACGTCTCGTAATTTGCAGACTATTCTGGTGGCAGATAACGTTGACTCACAAATTCCCACTATAATAAGTTCTGAGCTCTTTGTAACGTTGATAAAATGGTGTAAAACCCCCCACATTCCTCATTAGTTATGGCAACCGTAACATTGTTCTACATTTCGGCATTATGTCAATGTGTTAAAGGGGTTCACCCATCATAGCAATTCATCACATATTCATAGGACAGGTATGATTGCCGAAAGCCCCACCGAAAAGGAAAACAGGACCCACGAGTCCTGCATGCACTCCATCACTGTATTCATTGTCTATGGGACTGGTGGAGGTAGAATACAGTACTCGTCTCTGTCAGCCCGTACACAATGAATGGAGAGAAGGTCATGCCCGGCCATCATTCTGTTTAAATAGGGGATTCATCATCCCCATTTGGGACGGATCAGACGCTTTTCACTCCTACATGTGATTAGGTGTTAAAAGGGTTGTCCCACCATACGGTAGCATTATTTACAAGCGATTAAGTGCATACCTCTCGGAAGTTCATCTTCCCATCAATATCTTCATCTACTTCTTTTATCATGTTCTTTAAACCAAGATGAGTCTGTGGAGCTCCCAACTTCTCCATCATAAGCTTCAGCTCCATCAGGTCTATGAAATTGTCTCGGCCAGTGTCATACCTAGAGAGTACAGTAGAAAAAAAAAAAAGAAAAATACGACCATATTATGTTTTATGCACCTAATTTTCAGTGAGGCCAAGTAATCCTATGTAAATAATGTGTTCTTAGCGTGGAATGAAAAATCACAAGACTTTTTACAACGCATTGTGCTTCAATTTCTTACAAGTTTCTGCTCGTTAACAGGGCAGATGATTACATACTTGTTTAGGACCAGACATTATTATAACCTATCAGATTAAACAATATTCTGTACCTTAATACATCCAAAAGCTTCTCAATGGTCATAATTGGACATCCATAGATCTTTATCGGGCAACCATAGACCTCCATATTCTTATAACGGCTTAAAGAAGGGTGATACATTGCATGCCATATGATGGGGCTAGTCTACCCTAGACACACAGCCATTATTGCGCCAACATAAGCAGTCTCATAGTGCATTAAACAAAGCTATTCAAAGTTGCACGGGTCTTTGTGCCACAGAGTAATCTACCGTTTCAGCGCTCCCTACAGATATGATGTTTGAGGACGAAGCAACACTCCACATAAATAATGTCACTGTAGATGGGAACATCTAGGAGGGAAAGATCACTTTATCAGCTGCAGTTATGCAAGTGCAGATTTAGGCTCTTAAATCAAGAAATCTGTGGCGGGACCTATAAATAGGAATGCATTCCAAAACACTGGGGCTGTTCACATGGATTTTGTTTGGCCTGCTGCTTTAAGAGAGGGAAAAAAAACAAAAACTTGTTCTGGTTTTAAGTGGAGGTTATGAAAAGGGAAGATAGAAGCAGAGGATGAAGCATTCAGGCCATTTATAGACAAGTCTGTAGGGCAGGGCATGGATGTATGGAGCCACCAGTACATACAATCTGCAAGGAAGCCTGGTCTTACTACACATAGGATAATGTTAGAGCCCTGGAGACGGAAATAACAGAAAATAGCTGTACTTATAACATCCGGGGCTCCGGTATGGATTGTATACATGTGACGCTTACACACTGGAGCCACAAAGATAACACAAAAATCCTCGGTAAATAACTCGTCACTTCATTCATCAATGGAGAAACTACATCCCAATACTCAGCGGACAATGGTACAAGTTATAATGGTATGTGCAGATGCTGCGTCCTAATGTTACAGCATGGTGGATGAGATTTTAAGAAATCCCATGTCTACTATGTGTCTATGTGCACCTGCGGCTCACCCCCGGAGATGGACATGCGGTGTATTGAACACAATGAATCTGCACGGTTCAGAGAACACATGCAGATTCACCTGCGTTCAATAGATGGTCGCATCGACCATGCGCAGACAGTTCCGGATCGTCTGCACATACCCTAAAAGTGTAGGTCCTGTGGTCCCAAACTGAAGGCCCCCGAAAGAAGCCCACGCGAAACGCGCGTCGGGGTGGAGCGTGTGACACCCTCTATAGTCATGGGTAAGAGGATTTACTTGTTGTAATTATTGACTGTGGTCTGATGTTCAACTATTGTTTATATTTAAAAAAACTCATTGGAGGTTATACTACATTTATGCCGACATGACCACACTGGATGTTTTTGATCCATTATTGCACTGTCACTTTATATATGTATTGGATCCATCATCGCATTGTCACTTTAGTCTGACCTGTATGGAAACAGAAAAATATTTTTTTTTTCCTCTTACGCTTGCTTAGTGGTGTTGCACTTTTGCTGCACCTGTTTCTCCCTTTTTTCAAATTCTGTCACTAGGCAAATTTGCCAGTAATATGTATTGCGCATTTTTTGCAATTGTTGTATTATAATAAAAAAAATATTTGTGATAAATTCAATTTGGATGTATTACCCTACTTTTTAGAATGTTTACAAAGTGTAGGTCCTGTGCCTACACTTTCCTGGGCCTCTGCGGCTTTCGGTTTACCAATTTTCACCAGGACGTGCGGCAAAAAAGCTGCAGCCAATCATTTGCTATAGTGATTATATTACCACTAAGTTCAATGCTGCAGGAAGTGATTGGTAGCAGCGGCCAGAAGTTCTAAGTGTAAGGCCGGGATCACACATCCATGGGACACGGACCGTGCTCACATTACACATACAGGTGAAGCGGAAACCAGCAAAATCACAGCAATTTGTGATATTACTGCGTGCAGCTTGGGCTCATGGCGATGTAATTATACCAGAATCAAATATGAAGATTTTGTTGCAGCTTCTAATGACAAACCTGGATAAAAACGGGCAATATGAAATAATGATAAAATAATAATGAAATAATGATTAACTGCACTAAACATGCACCGAACTCTGCAGTGGGAATTCCTAAACCTACATGCAGCTATTCAAGTTAATGGACACTCATGGATTACGGGCCGGTAATGAGCTGGTCTCCCTTCTCCATGATGTTCTTAAGTGCAAACATTTTTCTTCTTTAAGAATATAATGATTCTGCAGAATGATCTAAGAAAAATAAATAAAGCGATAAAACTTTACGGATAATAAAAGTCTATTACACCGCACCTTCCAAACATAAGATCAGACGCTATTCGAGAAAACACAAGCTCATAATAACGAAAATAAAACTCCCCTAGAAGTGTCAGACAGGAATGTGGAAGGAACGGCCTCCTGGATCTCCCGTCATACGTGTCACTGTTGGAACTTGCCAGGAAATTTCTATCAAGATAAGAATTTTGTTGAGGAAGGTAGTTCCTTCAATGGGGACACAGGAGAGCCTGGAGCACAGACTGCGTCAAAGTCTCTGTGCTCAGGTAATATTAGTCAGAATCAATGAACGTGTCATGTTCAATACTCAGACGTCCGCGCAAATCGGTCCGAGATTGGACAAAAATGCACAGACTGGCTGCGGCTCTCCCAACCTGAGCGTGAAAGCCTCATAGAAAGACATCAAGATGCCACAGTAGGGTCGGGAGACCCACAGCCAGTCCATGCATTAGCGGTCCGATCTCGGATCGATGAGCACGAATGACTGAATGAGCCTTAAAAGGAGCGTATCAGAGACTTTTCTGTTAAAGGGATATATGCTGCCCTGAGCAACCTTCAACATCAGAGTTCGGCGTCACAAAATTAGAATGTCATCAAAAAGTTAATTTATTTCAGTTCTTCAATACAAAGAAGTGAAACTCACATATTATATTGAGTCATTACAAACAGAGTGATCTATTTCAAGTGTTTATTTCTGTTGATGATTATGGCTTACAGCCAATGAAAACCCAAAAGTCATTATCTCAGTAAATTAGAATACTTTATAACACCAGCTTGAAAAATGATGTTACAATCTGAAATGTTGGCCTACTAAAATGTATGTTCTCTAAATGCACTCAAGGCGATCAGCCTGTGGCACTGCTGAGGTGTTATGGAAGCCCAGGTTACTTTGATAGCAGCCTTCAGCTCGTCTGCATTGTTGGGTCTGGTGTCTCATCTTCCTCTTGACAATACCCCATAGATTCTCTATGGTGTTAAAGGTCAGGCGAGTTTGCTGACCAATCAAGCACAGTGATGCTGTTGTTTTTAAACCAGGTATTGGTACTTTTGGCCGTGTGGACAGGTGCCAAGTCCTGCTGGAGAATGAAATTTCCATCTCCATCCCTGTGTCACGCCACTCATGGCCAATAGACAATGCCAGAAGCGTGGGGAAAAAAAAGAACTGGACTGTTGCTCAGTGGTCCAATGTATTGTTTTCAGATGAAAGTACATTTTGCATTTCATTTGGAAATCAAAGTCCCAGAGTCTGGAGGAAGAGCGGAGAGGCCACAATCCAAGATGCTTGAGGTCTAGTGTGAAGTTTCCACAATCAGTGATGGTTTGGGGAGCCATGTCTTCTGCTGGTGTAGGTACACTGTTTTTATCAAGACCTAAGTCAGTGCAGCCATCTACCAGGAAATATTAGAGCACTTCATGCTTCCCTCTGCCGACAAGCTTTTTGGAGATGGAAAGGTCATTCTCCAGCTGGACTTGGCACCTGTCCACACTGCCAAAAGTATCAATACCTGGTTTAAAAACAACAGTATCACTGTGCTTGATTGGCCAGCAAACTCGCCTGACCTTAACCCTATAGAGAATCTAGAGTATTGTCAAGAGGAAGATGAGAGACACCAGACCCAACAATGCAGACGAGCTGAAGGCTGCTATCAAAGCAACCTGGGCTTCCATAACCCCTCAGCAGTGCCACAGGCTGATCACCTCCATGCCACACTGGATTGATACAATAATTGATGCAAAAGGAGCCCCGACCAAGTATTGAGTGCATTTACTGACCATCCATTTCAGGAGGCCAACATTTTGGATGTTAAAATCATTTTTCAAGCTGGTGTTATAAAGTATTCTAATTTACTGAGATAATGACTGTTGGGTTTTCATTGGCTGTAAGCCATAATCATCAACATTAACAGAAATAAACACTTGAAATAGATCACTGTTTGTAATGACTCTATATAATATAGGAGGTTCACTTTTTATATTGAAGAACTGAAATAAATTAACTTTGTGATGATATTCTAGTTTTGTGAGAAGCACCTGTATGTCCTTCTATGAAACGCTGAGGATGTTCGTGGCCGGTCCACCGTTGCACCAAGAGCTGTGTCCCCTCCATTGTTTATCAGGTATATCTCCTTGTGGTGTCTGTATCGGGGACTGCAGCTCTGTGCCATTCACGTCAACAGGCTTCCCTGTAAAAACTTTCTCAAGTTGTGCCAAAATGCAAGGGTTTATTGCACCCGTTTCAAGAAAATCAAAAAATAAACAATCCCCATTACAGGGGACTTTGCTTTTCCACAATCCTGAATGGTAACTTTGCCTAGCTAGGATAAGTGATGTTAGGACAAACGTCTGTTGGAGCTGTAATGGCGACCATGTTGGCTGGAACTATTGTCTTATCACAGGCAACCCTGTTAATGAGAGGTCAGGCTTCCAAGGATCCTGCAGAGTTGCGAATACAAAGCCAGGTAACATTTCGATGAGCCAATTACAGCTCATCAATGCGCCCATAAAGAGCGCCAATCTACCAACATGTCGTTCGGCACACTTTAACCAGTATTGTATCACTGGCCTACACTGTTGGCATCAGATGTGCAGCCAATAACGATTTTTTGGGGGCCATTACAAATGGTTGAGTCACCAGACAGACAAGCATTTTGCTCATTCGCTGGGCAATCGGTGGCATGTTTGGATTGACAACTAGTCGGCGAATGGTAGGAACGCTCATTCTGGATTAACTACTGGTCTAAATGCACCATTTCAGTGGAGAACACCACATATAGAAATTGTGGTTTGTGCCGCCACACCGAGCAATGTGTGGACCAAGCCTTAGCTACGTTGTGGCCACATTATAAGGCGGCATCCAGGAATAGCTGCACAATGTCTCACAGCACACATTGGGGGCATCTGAGAAGATTAACACCCTCCTTTATGAGGAGGCCCTAAACAAGACTTTTTTTTGGCAATTTCCTTCATGATGTTTCGGAAGGAGCAGCAGACAACTGTTCTCAGGCCCTCAGTGACGGCACTCCGGCTCTACAATGCTATGATTGTCAGAGACACTCGCACAGCTGTAGGACAGGCTTTAGGGGGCTAGAAAAGTCCTGTCTGACCAAAGCCCACCAGCATCACAGGGCGAGGTTACATAGCTCCAGACACATACAGGCACAGTGCCAGGCTCCACTGCTGCACATAATGACCTGGGGCCATATCTGCTCTAGGGGGAAGGTCTGGCAGCTTTTACACCCACCACCCAAACACACATGTAGCTGCTCCAAATTCACACTCCTTAACCATTTCAGGGCAAGAGACAAACATCCACTTATATTATCTGTAACCATGCAGACTTCTTGATCTAGATGAGAACACATGGCGGATTTGTGGATACTTGCTGACAAAACCAAAATAAAGAGACTACAGAGAAATTACATTACAGTGCTAAGAATGCCATCCAAGGGTATTAGAGAAAAAACTGCCAGAAATCCCACCAAGGATGCGATATCGGCAAGTTAAAGGGAATCTGACAGCTGATACATGCAGCCGATCTACGGGCGGCACCTATCAGACACTGGCTGCACGATTCCACACATATAGGTTTAACTTTCAAAAAAAAAAAATAGTTTAAAGGGATCTGGTCACCATTTTTTCCACTTAATCTGTGAGCAGCATGACATGCAGAGACAGTAATACCAGCGATGTGTCACTTACTGGGCTGCTTGTTGTTTTATCAGCAGGAGATTATCACTACAGGACTAGTAATCTTGCTGCCAGGTAGTCCTCCATATTCATGAGCTCTGTATAACCCCGCCCATCACTGATTGGCAGCTTTCCGTGGACACTGTAGTTGGGCAGAAAGCTGACAATGGTGCAGGCAGGGTAAGGCTAGGGTCACATTGCGTTATGTGACCGCGTTTAACGGACTACGTTACACCGCGGCATAATGCAGTGTTAACGTCGCCATAGCCTGTAATGGTGATCGCGTCGCTAGCGCCCGCCCACATTGGGCTTACGCTAGCGATGTGCCGTCATTTGAGTGACGGACCTCGGACGCTGCTTGCAGCGTCCGCGGCGCGCCCGAGGTCCGTTCCTCGCTAGTGCAGATCGGGGATCTGCGCTAGCGGGGACGCCGAACGCGGACCCTAGAGAAGCATTGCGTTAGCGCAATCCGCTAGCGCTATGCGCTTAACAGATTGCCCTAACGCAATGTGACCCTAGCCTTATACAGAAATAAGCATTGAGAGAACTGGAAAATAAAACATTAATTTTACCAAAATAATAGCAAGCAGCCCAGTAAATGATACATTGCTGGAATTAGAGTCTGGGCCCCTACATCTTGCTGATCTCAAACGAGGTGGCAAAAACCTGGTGACCGATTCTGTTTAAAAGGCACCAGGGACTGAGCAGCACAGGTGGATCCCCGATGGCTTCTATTCTGCGGGTGGCTCGGTCCACGGCAGCTTTTACAGTATGTTTTTCTCTGAAACATTGCAGCAATTCAGAGTTAAATACGGTAATGTGTTGCTGAATTCATACAACCACGGTCTGAGGCATCCTGCCCAAGAATTGGGCAGTGTCGGATGTCAAATTTAATACAGCTTGGACCCAAATCTCCAGTACAGCAACAATGGGAAGTAATGAGAAATGTGCCCGATACCTTAGTCACGTGTCCATTGCTCACACAGAGATCATGTACTCATTATAGTCTATGGGATTGATCAAATGTGTATTTTGGGTTTTTTAAGCATTGTCGTAAAAAAACAAAACAAAAACAAAAGAATTGAACATGACTATTGAAATCATTGGGTCCATTAAATAAACGGACGCAATCCAAGAGTCATCGGTGTGCATACACTGCCACTGTTCTCGGCAGCACAGGTCCTGGTAACACAAGGCAATGTGCTGTCGAGAATGAGGATTTGTACGCGAGCTTCGTCGTTTCACCCAACGAATTTGCGTTTGTCGATGTCGGCTGCCTATTTACACTGACTGATTATTGGGAATTGTGCTTCCTAGGAAGCTTGTTCAGATAACCGGCTAATGTAAATGCACCTTCAGACTGCCGTCTTAGGCTTTGTGCACACGTTACGGAATTTGCTGCGGATCCGCAGCGGTTTTGACGCTGCGGATTCTCAGCTGTTTTCCCCGATTTTAAAGTACCATGTAAACTTATGGAAAATAAAATCCGCAGTGCACATGCTGCGGAAAAAAAACGCGTGGAAATGTAGCGTTGTTTACTCCACAGCATGTCAATTCTTTGTGCGGATTCTGCAGCGGTTTACACCTGCCCCATAATAGGAATCCGCAGGTGTAAAAACCACATGAGAAATCCACAAAAAAAGAGGTAAATCAGAGGTAATCATGCAGATTTACCAAAATCAGTCCGGAAAATCTGCAGGACTTTCCGCAACGTGTGCACGTGGCCTTAGACTAGAGAAGGGCTCAGAGGGCACGTCTGAATCAGGCATAAAGATGCAAGGCCCCGATGGAGCACACACCACTTCTCACGTGGATGCAGCCTTTGATAAATGCCGGGGTCCGGCAGCAGCTTTTGCCCCTCTCCCCATTGGGCATGCTTATAGGGAAGTCAAAATAAACTTCCGCCAGAGTCCAGAGGAGTAAACTATAAGGTGAAGCCTGAACCAGGCTGTGTACCCCGGTCATTACAGCCAGCGGGACAGGACGCTGCGGACTACAACCCTCATTATCCTGGACCCTTCGTTTTACGCTCTGAGCAGTTGCAGGAGGGAAATCTGAATGACTGTGAGCCCTGAATCATGCGGAGAAGGTGTCAGGATGCGGGTGGGGGACAGGAACTATGATTCAGCTGGAGGGGACGGTGGTGAAACAGCCACGCTCACCCCGGATAAGGGAGGAGGGGGCCGAGTAACTAGGAGAAGGGAAGAATACAAAAAAGGGGAAGACCCCGGTTTAAGGACATGGGATGACGCCAGCTACACACAGGAGGTGGGCTTCACAGCCACACGCAGGAGGTGGGCTTCGCAGCCACACGCAGGAGGTGGGCTTCGCAGCCACACGCAGGAGGTGGGCTTCGCTGCCACACGCAGGAGGTGGGCTTCGCTGCCACACGCAGGAGGTGGGCTTCGCTGCCACACGCAGGAGGTGGGCTTCGCTGCCACACGCAGGAGGTGGGCTTCGCTGCCACACGCAGGAGGTGGGCTTCGCTGCCACACGCAGGAGGTGGGCTTCGCTGCCACACGCAGGAGGTGGGCTTCGCTGCCACACACAGGAGGTGGGCTTCACAGCCACACACAGGAGGTGGGCTTCACAGCCACACACAGGAGGTGGGCTTCACAGCCACACACAGGAGGTGGGCTTCACAGCCACACACAGGAGGTGGGCTTCACAGCCACACACAGGAGGTGGGCTTCACTGCCACACTGCAGACAAGTAACCACACGCTGACTGCAGAGTACATGGCACTGAAGAATTCCTCTACACCTCTGACACATGCCATCCGCTGGCATACATCGCCCAGAAAGTGATGGTTTACTTCTGGTGAGCTGACACCAACATACAGGAAACTGCATAAATAGCAACTCCCTAACACTAGAATCACTCCCTGCACTAGAACATTGGATGCCACCTAAACCAGTGCAGCAGCCAATCAGATTACAGCTCTCATTCCTCCACCACAGATGGGAATGTGAGAGGTGCAGGCTGATTGGACCGCACATCCCTTGCACTTTATACAATGGCCTGTCTGGTGAACTGACAGGGACATGCCCGGTTGTGTAGGGCGGCCGAGGGCTGACAGCGGGGGTGTAACTACAACAGGTGCAGGGGTTACAGTCGCACCCGGGCCCTGGAGCCAAGGGGACCCCAAAAGTCCCTTTGACCTATAGAAAAAGACTATTGACATTAAAGATTTAAGATATTTGGGGGCCCCGTTGGAGCTTTCGAACCAGGGCCCATGAGTTTCAAGTTACGCCACTGGCTGACAGGGCATGCTGGGAGTTGTAGTTTGAGAACATATGGGCAGCCACAAGTTGGAGTGACACATAATGCCAGGTACCAGTTCTGATGCCATGCCGCATGTGCCCACAGCCTTGGCAAGGCACCATCTATAGCTAGGTGGGGCACACACGCCCGTCAGCCACTGCCTGGCATTACACATACAGGACTGCCCACTACATGGGAGAGCCCGGAGATGGCATATGGCAGCCTAGACAGGAGTGCCAGCCATCACCAGAGTGTCAGGTGTGTATCCCCCCATGCCCATCACTGGCGCCCACTCACTGGCGGAACATGGCCTCCATGTCCTTGATCTGCTTTCTGGAGAACTCCTTGAACTCGGTGTACGGGTTGAAGACCTGGCCCCGGTTGGCCGGCACGGCGGTGCCCTGGTTGATGTCGTTCCTCCGGTTCAGCTTGGCACTCAGCTCAGAGTCGGCGTTGGCATTGGCCGGCTTGTCGTCCTGCTCCCCGTTGGGCACAGCCGGCACCTCGTTCTCCGCCGGCGGCGCCGGGTCATCTTCTAGCACCAAGCGGCGCTGCAGCTTCTGGGTGAGCTCGTTCTCTGCCATGGGAGCCGGGAGCGCAGGACGGAGGCGGCGGGAGGGGCGCACACAAGTGCTCGCAAACTTCCAGCAGCTCCGGGATAAGGCGGCGGGGAGGAGCCGAGGGCGGAGGAGCACAGGACGGCCGCAGCCCTGCACTCCCGGCGCTGCCCCTGTGCTCCTTCCGCCTCAGCCCCGGGGCAGCAGGTGCATTCCCGGGGGAGCCCCTCATGTGGGAGCCCCACAGACTACACGGCAGTCATCCACTGACATTCCCCTGCAGGACGCCTGTGGAGTGAGAGGCAATGTCCGACTCCTCCTGCACTGGCTTTGCTGATATCTTTTTAATATACATTAATAATATTGATTAACTTATTACATAACAGTAAGGGTATGTGCAAACATTGCGGATTTTTCTGCGCAGATTCTGCAGAATCCGCAGGTAAAATGACGCTCTCTTAGCACTCGAGCACGCCGAAGACGCTCTGTTAGCACTCAAGTACGCCGAAGACGCTCTATTAGCACTCGAGTACGCCGAAGACGCTCTATTAGCACTCGAGTATGCCGAAGAGGCTCTATTAGCACTCGAGTACGCCAAAGACGCTCTGTTAGCACTCAAGTACGCCGAAGACGCTCTATTAGCACTCGAGTACGCCGAAGAGGCTCTATTAGCACTCGAGTACGCCGAAGACGCTCTATTAGCACTCGAGCACGCCAAAGACGCTCTATTAGCACTCGAGTACGCCGAAGACGCTCTATTAGCACTCGAGTACGCCGAAGACGCTCTATTAGCACTCGAGCACGCCAAAGACGCTCTGTTAGTACGCCGAAGAGGCTCTATTAGCACTCGAGTACGCCGAAGACGCTCTATTAGCACTCGAGCACGCCAAAGACACTCTATTAGCACTCGAGTACGCCGAAGAGGCTCTATTAGCACTCGAGTACGCCGAAGACGCTCTATTAGCACTCGAGCACGCCAAAGACGCTCTGTTAGCACTCAAGTACGCCGAAGAGGCTCTATTAGCACTCGAGTACGCCGAAGACGCTCTATTAGCACTCGAGCACGCCAAAGACGCTCTATTAGCACTCGAGTACGCCGAAGACGCTCTATTAGCACTCGAGTACGCCGAAGACGCTCTATTAGCACTCGAGCACGCCAAAGACGCTCTGTTAGCACTCAAGTACGCCGAAGAGGCTCTATTAGCACTCGAGTACGCCGAAGACGCTCTATTAGCACTCGAGTATGCCGAAGAGGCTCTATTAGCACTCGAGTACGCCGAAGACGCTCAATTACCACTCGAGTATGCCGAAGACGCTCTATTAGCAGTCGAGCACGCCGAAGACGCTCTATTAGCACTCGAGTATGCCGAAGACGCTCTATTAGCACTCGAGTACTCCGAAGACGCTCTATTAGCACACGAGCACGCCGAAGACGCTCTATTAGCACTCGAGTATGCCGAAGACGCTCTATTAGCACTCGAGTACGCCGAAGACGCTCTGTTAGCACTCGAGTACGCCGAAGACGCTCTATTAGCACTCGAGTACGCCGAAGACGCTCTATTAGCACATGAGCACGCCGAAGACGCTCTATTAGCACTCGAGCACGCCGAAGAGGCTCTATTAGCACTCGAGTACGCCGAAGACGCTCTATTAGCACTCGAGTATGCCGAAGAGGCTCTATTAGCACTCGAGTACGCCGAAGACGCTCAATTACCACTCGAGTATGCCGAAGACGCTCTATTAGCAGTCGAGCACGCCGAAGACGCTCTATTAGCACTCGAGTATGCCGAAGACGCTCTATTAGCACTCGAGTACTCCGAAGACGCTCTATTAGCACACGAGCACGCCGAAGACGCTCTATTAGCACTCGAGTATGCCGAAGACGCTCTATTAGCACTCGAGTACGCCGAAGACGCTCTGTTAGCACTCGAGTACGCCGAAGACGCTCTATTAGCACTCGAGTACGCCGAAGACGCTCTATTAGCACATGAGCACGCCGAAGACGCTCTATTAGCACTCGAGCACGCCGAAGACGCTCTATTAGCACTCGAGTAAGCCGAAGACGCTCTATTAGCACTCGAGTACGCCGAAGACGCTCTATTAGCACACGAGCACGCCGAAGACGCTCTAGTAGCACTCGAGCACGCCAAAGATGCTCTATTAGCACTCGAGCACGCCGAAGACGCTCTATTAGCACTCGAGTACGCCGAAGATGCTCTATTAGCAGTCGAGTACTAATCAAAAAGTTCCCCCTAATAAAAGATAACCTTTATCACAATTAAAAGGAGAACTATAAAAAAAAATCCTGAAGTATCCAATAATGTTGGCCTGAGTGGTCTTGTTATCCACTACTGTGCCAAATAAACTACAGGACTGAGTAGATAAGGATAAAGGGCAATGCATGAACCTGATAAAAACAATCAAATTGCATCCGGACCAATATTATTCAATTATTCAGTGTTCATCTGCAATTTTTTTTATCAGCTCCCATCTCCTTGAAAACCCGACATTTCATCTACCGCGTACAGTAAAATCACGGTGTGACAGGTCAGAATAAAATAGATATACTAGATACATACACCTGGAATAGATAGATATACAGATGTCAGTGACATATATAATTAGTACAGTGCGTGTGCACCTTACTGTACATGTATTTAATTAATAAATATATTTCTGAAAAAAATGGCGTGGTATTCCCTGAAATTTTATTATCCAGCACAGGAAAAGTGGACAGCTGGAGACTGATGTTTATAGCCTGGAAAGAGGGTAAAAGATTCCCAGGCTATTAATACCAGCTCACAGCTGTATACTTAGCCTTTCCTGGTTGTTAAAATGGGGGACCCTCCCAAAAAAATAACATAGGGTCTCCCTATAATTAATAACCAGCAAAGGCTGTGCAGACAGCGGCAGGCTGATATTAATAGCCTAGGAAGGCGCTATGGATATTGGCCCCCTACCAGACTTAAAACATCAGTTCTTAGCCGCCCCAGAAATGGCACATTCATAAGATGCGCCAATTCTGGCACTTAGCCTCGCTCTTCCCACATACCCTGGTGCGTTGACAAGTGTGGTTATAGGGTTGGGATTGATGTCAGCTTTGTATTGTCAGGTGACATCAAGAAAGTTCTGCTCACGGTACCGTCAGACAGGTCGTGGGAGTTCACAGCAAATGAAGTCACTTCACCAATGTGACGTCAGCACGAGCGCAGTGGGAAATTTTCCACAGCGCTCCCGCTGACATCTGATAGGAGAAGTGCGTTCATTGGCTGTGAACTCCCAGGACCTGTCTGGCGGCACCTCGAGCAGGTGAATTTTCTCACGCTCACGGTGCATTCAGACTGGTAATAGGAGTTCACAGGGAGACACTGAGCACATGGTGCTCAATGTCTCTGCTGGATGACATGCTGTATGGTTGCATCATGCAACCATGCAGCCTGCCATCTAGATGTAGCAGAGCTGGACTCGTCGGACATATGGATTAGCAGCATCTATGCGGAAAGGTGGGGAATATTGTTGTTTGTTTTATTTTACTCTTTTGCAGAAGACAATTGCGTCAGGGGGAATGGGTGAGGTAATTATGGTTTAATTAAGATTTATTAAAGGAGTCTGTGTCATTCTTTCAATTAAACGACTTTATTCTGGCTGGCTGTGTTTTTATACAATATGATTATGGGGTTGGTAATGGGAATGTCTTATAGATGCCTCTCCATTACTAACCTTGGGGCTTGATGGGCTTAATGTCACCTGACAATACAAAGGTAACATCAACCCCCCCAACTATCACCCCACTTGCCACTGCTACAGGGCAAGTGGGAAAAGCGAGGCTAAGTGCCGGAATTGGCACATCTTATAGATGTGCCTTTTCTGGGGCGGCTGAGAGCTGATGTTTTTAGCCTGGGGGGGCCTTCCTAGGCTATTAATATCAGCCCACAGCTGTCTGCATAGCCTTTGATGATTATTAATTATAGGGAGACCCTACTTCATTTTTGGGGGGATCCGACATGGGAAAGGGGTTAAAATTATGATGTCTGACACCCCCCCCTTTGATGTGGACTCTGGCGGTGAGCCCACATCTTTTTTTCCCCGCGGCTGTTAACTCGTTAAATGCCGCTGTCAAACTCTGACAGCGGCATTTAACACGCGCTTCCGGCAAGCACGCCGGAAATCCCCCCAACGGTGACCCCCTTCACGTGATCGCGGGTCACCGATGGGTCGGCATGATAACCAGAGGTCTCCAGCAGACCTCTATGGTTGTTACTGCCGGATTGCTAAGTGCGCCACCCGGTATATATATATTTATATATATATATGTGTGTCGCTGACATCTTTATAGCTATCTATTCTATGTGTATATGTCTATTGTAACCTGTCAGTGTGATTTTACTGTACGTGGCACATGAATTGCCGGCTTTTCAAAGGAGATCGGTGTGTAAAAATTGGACAGCACGCGCACGGTCCGAGTGCTGTGCGATTTTTTTTCTCGCACCCATTGACTTCTATTGCGGTATGCGATACGATTTCCAATTACAATCGCGGCATGCTGCAAGTTTTTTCCAGTCTGATCGTGATCCAATCCGAGCTGGAAAAAAACCGCAGATGAACACACAATGATAAAATAACATTGGTCCGAATGCAATCTGATTTTTAATCGGATTGCATTCGTCCGATTTCATCGCAAGTGGGAATGAGCCCTTTACTGAATTAGTTACATCTCACTCCAGTGGTCCTGATTATTAAAGGGAATATCCGTGATTTTGCTTATTTGTTGCGGTTGGCCTAGGAACTTACAGCCAGGTAGTTGCTAATGGACCGTTCCTGCCAGTGATTCTGTGGCTTCTGGTGTCGTTATATTGAGAGAGCAACTCTTCCTCTTTTACTCTGCTCTGTTGATGAGACGTCTCTGCCAACATCATGCTGATTGACTACCAGCTCCCCGTTGCCTAAGTGCAGGGAGCCAGCTGTCAATCAACATTATGTCAGAAGTGACGTCTCATCAACAGAGAAAACCGGAAGAAGAAGAGCTGTTCTGTTGACACAAAGTCAAATAAAGCAGCAGAATCGCTGGCAGGAGCAAACCATGACCTCTCTGAGACGGCATAGAGTGGCACTGAGCAGCACAAGTAGGTAGTTAGTAACTAGTTCTTAGCCCCATAGCAAAAAATAATTATTGTCCCCAATAACCTCTTTAGGACAGGCATGCAAAATAGCAGTCCTAATGAATCGGGCCCTAAATGTATACAACAGAAGATCATGCTTTATACCTCTGATGCAGGCTCCAGACATGATGTGACCAGAACCTATGGTCGAATTCAGCTGTCTGTGTATAACGGATGGGACTTGAGTGGCATCATATTCATATCATGGACCCAATCTTTGAAAAGTATGAGATTGGTCTGTGACTCGGAGCAAACATGGACATGTTACCGCTTATTTTTATAGACTATTGGTCTGCAGAAAAAGAGGTGTAAGCAGCTAAAGGTTTTAATGTGTCTTTGTGCTACGAGCACATGAATAAGGCCTAACTTTGGTCACTATTACACAACATGAGTTGAACATCCTTCTTCTATTCTCTACTATGCAAGTTTTAAGTCCGGGTTTTACTATAAATGAGAAGTGACAGTTTCACGACTTCACATTGCACCAAAGTTTCAGAAAATTGTAATCTCCTGTGATCAAAACTTTTCTATAGAAGCTTTATGCATGTGACTGTACTGTTATTGTGTAGCTCCAGCCTTGTGGAATCTTCTGTAAAAAAAAATCTAAATATCCCAAAGGAAAAATGGAAAATAGTTCCATAGCAATTAAAGAAAGGACCGACAGTTCTACCTTTCCCTCGACATTTTGTACAGATATTTGAGGCGCTGAAGCTGAAAACTGTGCTAGACCAGAAGTGGCAAGACTTTTTCACTATTTATTTCAATTTATGAGTTGCAATGAATTTTCTGAAACAGTCACTCAGGTCCCATAGAAGTTCATTACTACTGAAACCCACAACAAAGTTCACACCTCAAGCCAACAAGTTGCAAAGAACATTTGAAAAAAAACCTGAAAACTAAATATTAAAAATAAAAACTAACATTTCCTGAAGCACTCTCAGGTTGGTAGTATATGTATATACCGTCTATATTTGTCATTTTTGAACACCTATCAAAAAAATCTTTGTGAACATTGGCGCAGATTCATCTAGCCCGGTGTTTTTCACGGCGGTCTTGATGAGGGGGCAGGGTGGAGTGTGAGACACCTGATAAATGAATGAATGCTCCCAGTCACGCATCTGTTCACACTTTGTCGGAACTAGGGAAAATCACATAAAAGTCGCAAAATAATGGTGGAACCTTGCGGAATGCAAAGGTTTTGCGAGTTTTCAAAGAATTCTGGCATAAAAGCTTTGATGAATCAGGGCTATAGCCTTTCAGTGTCAACATAGACTTTCAAATACAACCCTATAAAAAAATTAAACAATTTTAAGTGCAGTATTTTGGGCAATTAAACAGTTTCTTTAGGTCCTGCTCCCAGCAGCGCTGCATACAGCTGATCTCTCTCTGGGGAGAGCTTTGGTCAATGAAGCATCTCCCCTGCAGCGGGAGGTAAAGATATGGTATTGCATGACATGGAACAATTAGCTGATCAATGACAATTAATGACAGGCAGCACTTCGGGTTTTTTCTCAAATTCAAAAAAACAATTTGATTTTTATCCAATTTTGTTTCCTGCATCTTTTTTACCATTTGCGTGTCATCTGTTTTTATTGCATGTAACCAGTCTGCGATAATCAGACAGTGCAGAGATGCAACATGGTATCTGTGTGCGGCTCTTATTTTTTGTAACCACAGAACCATGAATGGGTGAGTTTATTGTAAAGTATGTCAGATGGTTAAACTCCAAAGAACCAAAGAGAGTGGGACATTAAAGACAAAGATTTCCCAGCTGTTCAATCGAAAGTGCATAGTTGAAACAACAAAAGATGGAATAATGCAAAAAATCATGAATGAAAATAACCGTCTTGGCTTGTTAGGAAATACAAATATAGAATGGTATATACAGATTGGATCTGGATAAGTTGGAACTTGGGCCAAAAGGTGGCAGATGCGATTTAACAATGATAAATGTAAGGTTGTACACATGGGAAGAACGAATCAATATCACCATTAAACACTGAATGGGAAACCACTGGCTAAATCTGACATGGAGAAGGACTTGGGGATCCTAGTTAATGATAAACTTACCTGGAGCAGCCAGTGCCAAGCAGCAGCTGCCAAGGCAAACAGGATCATGGGGTGCATTAAAAGAGGTCTGGATACACATGATGAGAGCATTATACTGCCTCTGTACAAATCCCTGGTTAGACCGCACATGGAGTACTGTGTACAGTTTTGGGCACCGGTGCTCAGGAAGGATATAATGGAACTGGGACAAGTACAAAAGAGGGCAACAAAATTAATAAAGGGGATGGGAGAACTACAATACCCAGAGAGATTAGCAAAATTAGGACTATTTAGTCTAGAAAAAAGGCGACTGAGGGGCAATCTAATAACCATGTATAAGTATATAAGGGGACAATTCAAATATCTCTCCAAGGATCTGTTTATACCAAGGAAGGTGGAGTCTGGAGGAGAGATTTTTCCACCAACATAGGATACTTTACTGTTAGGGCAGTGAGAATCTGGAATTCCTTGCCTGAGGAGGTGGTGATGGGGAACTCAGTCGAGGGGTTCAAGAGAGGCCTGGATGTCTTCCTGGAGCAGAACAATATTGTATCTTACAGTTATTAGGTTCTTTAGAAGGACGTAGATCTGGGGATTTATTCTGACGGAATATAGGCTGAACTGGATGGACAAATGTCCTTTTTCAGCCTTGCTAACTATGTTACTATGTTACAGGTTAAAGCAAAAATGCCTTGATAGTATCCTCAGCATAACAGATTGTAATTCTAACAAACTCTGGTTAATATAGTACATAGATAAACAGCCTTACAAGGTTCAGAGTTGACAAAAGTTCATCAGAACCATATAGAAAAACTATTGCACCATTCCCGGAGTACTATGACATATCATGTCAAAATCAATGATAAATAAACTTATCTGAGGTTTCTTAAAAATGCTAGATCAGCCTCGACGGGTTTCCCACTCATTATAGAAGATCAACGGGATGCATATGGAAAGATCAGTGTCAAAAAGTCATGAGATCAGAGGTAGATAACAGCCTGGTTGTAGCTATGAATTTTTAAAGAGGGGTGAGGCATTTAAATTACTCACTAATTCAGCCAGCAGACTTCTGAGTAGATGTATAGAGGGACATAGTCCAAAGAAAGAAGAATGTCCAGCTCCTCCGAATCCGTGAAGATAAAATTTCTTTATTCACAAACTTGTAGCATAGAGGATACAAACTTCAGCACAAACCATGTGGGTGTGAATCTCAAGGCGTTTCTGGAGACTAAGCTCCCTTAATCACGACATAGACATAGTCCATATGCCTGATGCCAAAATGGCGTCCCTGCATGAGATACTGCACATGGCTTAGCATATTTTGCACACTAGACGTGCATGTGCATTAGAGGAATTCAAGCCTCCATGCACCAATTTGCATTCAAGGTAGAGTGCCAACCTCCGCAGCAATGTAGGGGTGAGTCTAGGGTTTATTAGGGTGACAAGGCACACTTATTGTTGTCACCCTGGTAGCACGCTAGTAGATCTTTATCTGTTTTGGTCAGAAGGCCCTTTTTTTGCCTGGTAGGGCATTACTTGTCATTGTCTGTTTTTGTTTTAAACAGTTTAATAAAATGTAAATTTATAAGGGTAATTTTTAAAGGTTTTAGTTTTTAGTTTTAGTTTCGTTTACTAAACCTGACAATCTAGATTTTGTAAGCTTGTGTGAAATGTTGGCCGGCGGTTATCTCAGGGAGAACAATTCGATCAGCAGTCTGAAATCAGACATGCGCGATCAGAACCTCTCCTGATGATCAGTCGGACGGTGCACTCATACACAGTAGACCATCTGCCAAACCTGTCAATATCGGCAGATTCAGCTGACATTAGTCTGCTGTGAATGGGGGCCCTTATGGTTCCAGCAAAGTTGATGGGATTTATAGAAATCTCATACCCACTGTACTTTTTTGGGGTAGTTATGGTACAACAGTACAATACCATTGTGCCATAAGGGGTCAGTGATTGCCTGACCTGCCATCTGGCAATGGGGTGCGCTTCACTAACACTGATGCTCCATAGAGAGTCATCGTTGATAAATAGTAATTATGAATAAGTATAACACGCGATATATATACCGTGCATGTAACACACTACTGGCCGCCCCTAATTCCTGTCCCAGGCCGGGGATGTGCGTGCTGTGATGTGTGGCCTCATTATCTCATTGCGCTAAAGGGATTAAGAATCAGGATTTTGTCAGGCTTTCCAGATGGCCAAAGTAGTGTTCAAATTGTGTTTGATCATTTGTTACCTATTTATATAGTCCGAACATAAAAGCAATGATAAAACTAAGCATCTGGATACATCAAGATGTTCATAGACATGTAGAATATAGATTTTTATATAGAAGTTCACCTTTTCCTTCCAAGATTATATTCAGAAATCAAAAACCCTTTTCTAATTGAAAGGTTCTGTCTGGTTAAGAAGTCCGATTGCTAAATCCCCTCTTAGTGAATTCTGAGTTAATAGTGGCGGTCCCTTATTCAGAGCTCACATGAATCAGCCAGAAAGGGGGGAATTACTGAGAATGCTGCTTTTTCAGGACCATCCGACATGTCCGCGCATCGCAATGATACATAGAGGATTAGGTATTAGATCAGTTTTCTCTGTGGTGGCGCTGCACAGAAATGAAATACCATCATGTTCCTATACACATTATCTCGAGGGTCCAAATAGCAGGACAATCTGTGATCAGTGTAATGATGGTAAAAGAAAAAAAAGAGGAAAACACCTGAAATGGTATTTGCAAACTCTAGAGGAATTTTTTTCTTATGAATTTTAAGAGGAAAAGATATATTAAAAATATAAAAAAAAAACACTTCATAGTACATAAAACAAAAACACTTCATGGTTGTAATACTAAAAAAATAAAAAAGAACAAAAAAATCTGCACACATTAAAGGGTCATTCCAGCCTTCCAGCCCTCGCTCACTTTTGGAGGAGAGCAAGGCCAGTGGTGTGACGTCTGCTGATACTAGCTTCGATGCATGTGCGATCGGCCATTATTAGATGTAACATCACTGCCCATCTATCTCCCAATACATAAGGGAGCTGGATTAATTAAAGGGAATTTCCCAATATTTATTTTTCTTATTTCCTCACAGCAGGAATAGCAATGCAAATAAAAAAGTATGTGACTGTTGCAGCCGTTTTGTTGCATGGATGGATGGTGCTTCAATACCGTAGAGAAGCAAACACAGACTGGCGGAGACAACCAAAGCGTTGGGGGATTTAAATGGTGGACTATGGTCCATTTTATACTTTGTTGCTGTAAGAACAGTTTTCTAACATCCCGGAGAGCCCCATAGAAGATATAAACTGTTCAAACATGGTTTTGCCTATTCCTTCTAATTGACTTATTATTGGAATCCCCATCATTGTGGGATGGATGAAGTAACAGCAGGGTGTCTGGTGGACTTTTTAGGTGGAATGGAGGCTGCTATTTGTACTGATAGGTTCACAGAGCAACAGCAGGGAACGAAATTATTCATTACTTTCAAGTGTAGCAACAGTGTATCTGTGCGTGTTATACCTCCACTCCGCACACCTTGAATACTGAAGATCACAGGTTTGGTAGGTATGGTAGCGTTACAAAGTCTGTAGGGTGCGCCTGTTGTGCCCAATGCCTTTACAGTCTTCTGTTGCTGCTGTCTAACAGATGAAATGTCCAGGACTAGTTCTGACCTTCATGTGGACATGTTTCTACCAATCTGTAACTGCTCAGAATTGCAGAATAGGAGCCCATCACAAAGACGCACTGTGCGTTGCCACATCCCACAGCTTCCTCCTGTGTAGCTAAAAGCAGAATGCTATTCAGATAAGATACTGCAGACTTCACTTTTTTTTTTAAACCTTGTGATTACAATAGGCATCATGTGCATTATTTTATTAAAGGGATTTACCATCTGCAATTTTATTCTCATGACGATGCGGGATGAGAAAAAAAAAATCACAGCATGCTGAGAGTGGCTCTGGAAATCGGATCACGCACACCCATACAAGTCTATAGGTGCATGTAAAACTCTGGTGTCGCCCGAGTGCAGTCTGAGTTAAGCGGACACACAATTGAGAAGATGGAGAAATTAAGTTCTCCATCTTCTCCGCACCTGTGATACAATTCTCTCATACAAGAGCCTCAGACCACTGTGAACTGTCTCTGATCAGAGTGCTAGCCAAGTTTCATTACCATAATCGATCCGATTGTCTCAGAAGAGACTCATCCCTCAGGTGAGAGAGCCATCACAGTGATTATTTAAAGGTGATGTCAGTCAGTAATGTACAGTCAATAATACATGTACAGTCAATAATAATATTTTAGACCGAATTGTGGCATGTTCTCAGTGTGTAAGGCCATTTTCACACTTCCTTGTTTCTCAGTGCGATGAATGGACCAGTCGTGACTGACCCAAACTCAGCAGCCTCATAGGCACTCATAGTTTGGGCCAGGAGACCCGCAGCCAGTCTGTGCATTACAATCCTCACTCAGACCATAAAACACGTAAATATCAAAAAATGAAAAATAACAATAGAATTACAAGTGAAAGTGAACATGCTGTGTATAGATCCGTGGACCTATGGGACTCCTTTCAATCACTGAGCCCTATAACTTTGAGAGGCACGGGTGAACTGCCATGATGTTTACATGTTTTTAATTGTTTTTATTATTTATGGATTTGTGTGACCTAGTGTTCAAATAAAGCTACATTTTTTTTTTTCATTATTTTCTTGGTCTGAGTATTGAAACAAGTGTGCACACCCCTCATGTGTCTGGTCTTTCTTGCTTTTTAGATCATGTTGTATTTCCAGGCACGGTGGCACCCTGGTACATATATTGACATGTATACTATTTAATGGAGGTGCACTCTATTTCTCTTTTGGGAAACACCGGCACGGTAGTTCTTATCGGCGGAAACGCTACCGTTGGTAAGACCGTTGGTCAGAGCGCTGCTGGGTCATTCTGTCAGATGTCAGCGTGACCCCGCAGCTGTGACCCGCAGTGGTAACCTGTGGTAAAAAGCTTTCTTCAGGTCAGCAGGTGTCGGCTGATGAGACAATTGCTCCCAATGGGCAATGTCTGCTGTCACTGATAACGCCTGTGCTCACAGTTAAAAAAAAAAAAAAAGTAAAATAATTACATACACATTCAAGTAAAATAAAAAAAACATTCTACTCAACTAATACCCAATCCGCGATGCCCTTGTCTCCTAGAAATAATGTAAAATAATAAACGTAGTCCACGTAATCCTGAGTGTCCCACGGCGATCTCACATGTAGAACAGTCACATCGAGAGATGTGACCGCTGTACCCGGCCGCTGGTGATACACTGACCGGAGATAATCGCTCCCACAGTGTATCACTGAGCTGCCGTGAGAGCAATGTCACCGGAGTCCATCAGCTGATGAGCTTCAGTGTGCTCACTCACGGCACTGCTTCGTGAGAACTTTCTCACGCAGCAGTGGTATCATAAGGGAGATCACCACAGCTGATGAACTTTCTCATGGCAGCTCAGTGATACACTGTGGAGGCGATTACCTCCTGTGTCAGTGTATCGCGGTCTATCTTTGAGAGCAGTCACATCAGTGATCAGGATCATCGTGGGACATTATGGATTATCTGCTCTGCGGACAGATGAGGAATATTGTGGTTTGTTATGTTTGTTGCAGGAGACGTTGGCATCGGTGGATTAGGCAATTGGTGAATATGGTTTAATTAAGATTCATTAAAGGAGTCTGTGTCATTATTTCAAATAAAGGACTTTATTCTGGGTGCCTGTGTTTTTTACACAATATCACTATGGGGTTACTAATGGATAGGTGACTTATAGACCCCTCTCCAATCCTAACCTATGGGCTTGATGTCACCTGACGATACAAAGATGACATCAACCCCTCAAATATGAACCCCACTTGCCACCGCTACAGGGAAAGTGGGAAGAGCGAGGATAAGTGCAGATTTGGCGCATCTTATAGATGTGCCTTTCCTAGGGTGGCTGAGAGTTGATGTTTTTAGTCTGGGAGGGGCCAATATCCATGGCCCTTTCCTAGGCTATTAATATCAGACCACACCTGTATGCCTAGGCTTTGCTGGTTAGATTTTATAGGGGGACCCTATGTCAATTTTCTTCTGGGGTCCCCCCTGTAACCTTACCAGTAAAAGCTAAGCAAACGGCTGTGAGCTGATATTAATAGCCTGGGAACCTTTATGGCTTTTGGCTCCTTACCAGAATATTAACATCAGCCCGTCGGCTTTCCCTCTGCTGGTTATTAAAATCACGTGGGAGCCCATGCAATTTTTTTTTCTTAAAAATTATCAGTTGCTGTCTGGTTACAGCCTATGCGTTCTGTTAACGCTCCTACATAGGCTAGTGACAATGTGTGTTTGTGTTTTCTTATCAGCTTAGTAATGAGGGTGTCGGGCTGACACCTTTTCATTACTATGCCTAGAGCTAGGTGTCAATGACAGCTGCTGACACCAAGCCCTAATCCCATTACCCTGATACCTCTGCATCAGCATGAAAAAGGTGGTGTTGAACCAAGAAATTACATCACAAAACTTTTTTTTTAAATATCTTTATTTAGCTCAAAAATGCCTTCATTGCTGTACAAAATTGCATGCAAAAATGCATACAAAAAAGGCAAACAATAACACACCAAAAATGCAAGTTTTTGCTGCAGCGTTTTTCCTGCCAAGAGATGCAGAAACCTTGCAGAAATTTCTGCAAGAAAATACTCAACATGCACACATAGTCTTAAGGTACCTTCACATGAAACGACGCTGCAGCGATAGCGACAACGATGCCAATCGCTGCAGAGTCGCTCTTTGATCGCTGGAGAGCTGTCACACAGACACAACGATGCCGAGGTCCCCGGGTAACCAGGGTAAACATCGGGTTACTAAGCGCAGGGCCGCGCTTAGTAACCCGATGTTTACCCTGGTTACCATCGTAAAAGTAAAAAAAAACAAACAGTACATACTCACCATCTGATGTCCGTCAGGTCCCCTGCCGTCTGCTTCCTGCTCTGACTGAGTGCCGCCGTACAGTGAGAGCAGAGCACAGCGGTGACGTCACCGCTGTGCTGTACTTTCACTTTCACTTTGCGGCGCTCAGCCAGTGTGGGAAGCAGACAGCAGGGGGCCTGACGGACATCAGATGGTGAGTATGTAGTGTTTTTTTTTTTTTACTTTTACGCTGGTAACCAGGGTAAACATCGGGTTACTAAGCGCGGCCCTGCGCTTAGTAACCCGATGTTTACCCTGGTTACCAGTGTAAAATATCGCTGGTATCGTTGCTTTTGCTGTCAAACACAACGATACACGGCGATCGGACGACCAAATAAAGTTCTGAACTTTATTCAGCGACCAGCGATATCACAGCAGGATCCTGATCGCTGCTGCGTGTCAAACTAAACGATATCGCTAGCCAGGACGCTGCAACGTCACGGATCGCTAGCGATATCGCTACGAAGTCGTTTCGTGTGAAGGTACCTTTAGATTTGATTTTTGTGTGCGTCTCTCAAATCTAGCACATTTTACAGCAGTGATCTTTTTATTAGGATCACTCAATCTAATTTTGCCACGTTTTTCTTGAGACTTGTTAGACGGTTGAATATAGGTGAAAATAACCCTTGTTTTTTTTTTAGAAAGGTGGCATTTTGGTGCCTGTGTCTTACTTATAAAGACCTTACACAAGGGTCATAGGAGAGCGAACATTTTTTTCTGAATGGTCCAAAATGGGATGTTCTCCAGCACCAAGGGTAATTAGTTAAAACTTAGCCTTTAATCATATAGGATCAAAAAAATAAAAATCGGGAGAGTGTGCATATATTAAAAAAGAACACCCGTAATGCTTATGCTTTTCATGTAGAAAAACCCTTAATCATAGAATCCAGTTTGGTGTGGGGTATGATTAAAGAAGCCCTCCTCCCATCAAAGTTTTTATCCTCATAATATATTGCAATCATTATATTTTACAGCCCTGTGTACTTACAATTGATCATTTTGCCTTTCTACCCAGCTAATCTTCTCTTTTTCATTAGGTCTATGACATCATGTGATTAAAAACTGACTAGCTTAATCCTTCTAAACTTTTCTCCGAACAAGCCATGAGTCACTGCAAAAGTCCATAGCAGGGGGAGGAAGGAGCAGCTGGGTCAGAAGCAGGGACAAGAGACTTCCTTTTTCTACATAAAGCCGATAAAAGAGATGAATTAGCTGAGTAGAAAGGCAAAATTAGCAATTGTAAGTACACAGTGTTACCTAATATGATGATTGCAATAGATTAAGAGTTTAATACATTTGATGGAAGGAGGAGTGCTTCTTTAAGAAGTCAGCTATGATTAACTGTTAAGTTTTAACTTCTTGCTTTTAGTTCTGGAGAACATCCCTTTTTGGACCATTGAGAGCTATTTGACCTCAAAGCCCGACCAGTGTATACTCCGTGCACCACACCCAGACCACATGCTGTCTACCCTCCATATCTCCTGAGATACTTATCTCTAACACATAGTGGTCAGCTGAATTGACACTTTTTATTTTTTTCTGAACTTGTCCAATCATCATAGTGAGCGCTAATATGTACAGACTACCGTATAAAGAGAAGTCATTCTCCTCTGAGAGACAGTAACCAAGATATTAGACCACTTAAATCACCAAATCCTGCACACAAAAATGCACAATTGTACATCGGTGTTTTTTTATGCTAATCATTTTTCACCTTTGCAAAGAACTATTTGTAAAATCCCACAAGTTTGCAGAACGTATTTAATGTGTGTCATTAGGATTTATCAGTCACAGTAAGGATGTTTGCACAGTAGATCAATTTGTGTATTCAGTTGTGACCACAAATGTCTAAATGTAAGTCCACACTTATTTGGTTATCTATTTGAATAGTAATTCCTTTTAGTTCAGATTTGCCCAGTCTTCTGCATTCTGCATAGACACAGATTTGTCTACTTTAGAGCAGGACTGGCAAACATTTTTGGCATAATGTGCCCAAATCTTCAATATTTTTTTCTGATTAAAATTTGCCTGAATAACATTGTAGCAATGAGGCTGGTATTACAAGGTGAGAATATATTAGGCAAATCGCTGTACCGTTCCAATTTCAAAAAATTCCTTCACAGTTGTTATAGCAGTTTATCATTTTATGTCTCCATGCAAAGTCAGACATAATATAAAATCATAACAATAAGAGCAGAGGAATTTTAAGTTTTATAGTTTACAGCTAACGCCTAGGTTGTCAGCCACCTCTGCAGCCTATGAGAGGCGGTTAGTCTCCTGGCAAGCCAGGAGGAAATTATTTTGTTCTCCAGCAAGATGGCGCCGCCGGCGTCTGCGCAATAATAATAATAATAATCTTTATATAGCGCCAACATATTACACAGCGCTTTACACAGTTTGCACACATTATCCTCACTGTCCCCGATTGGGCTCACAATCTAAATTCCCTATCAGCATGTCTTTGGAATGTGGGAGGAAACCGGAGTGCCCGAAGGAAACCCACGCAAACACAGAGAGAACATACAAACTCTTTGCAGATGTTGTCCAAGGTGGGATTAGAACCCAGGACCCCAGCGCTGCAAGGCTGCTGTGCTAACCACTGCGCCACCGTGCTGCTATAGGATCTCTATACACACCGATAGCTGCTACTGCGCAGGTGCGGCAGGCACCATTTTCAAATTGAGGGTTTTTTTACTTGATCAATAACATCAAGAATAGTTATTAACTGGACACTAAACATGTGATTATGCTGCAGCACAGGTGCCACGGCTGGCACCTGCCTGCAGAGGTGTTTTTGTTTTTACCTTCAGTATTATTATTTATTATTATAGCGCCATTTATTCTATGGCGCCTTACATGTGAAAAGGGGTATACATAATAAAAAACAAGTACAATAATCTTAATCAATACAAGTCACAACTGGTACATAAGGAGAGAGGAACCTGCCCGCGAGGGCTCACAATCTGCGAGGGTGAGAATATAATGGGCGAGGGCAGAGCTGGTCGTGAAGCGGTTTGGTGGATTGGTGGTTACTGCAGGTTGTAGGCTGGTCGGAAAAGGTAGGTCTTCAGGTTCCTTTTGAAGGTTTCCACATTAGGTGAGAGTCTGATATGTTGTGGTAGAGGGTTCCAGAGTAGGGGGGATGCGCGGGAGAAAGTTTGTATGCGATTGTGGGAAGAGGTGATAAGATGGGAGTAGAGAAGGAGATCTTGTGAGGATCGGAGGTTGCTTGCAGGTAAGTACCGGGAGACGAGGTCACAGCTGTATGGAGGAGACAGGTTTTGTATGGCTTTGTATGCCATGGTTATGGTTTTGAACTGGAGTCTCTGGGTAATGGGGAGCCAGTGAAGGGATTGACAGAGAGGAGAGGCTGGGGAATAGCGGGAGGACAGGTGGATTACTTGGGCCGCAGAGTTTAGAATAGATTGGAGGGGTGCAAGAGCATTAGAGGAGAGGCCACAGAGCAGGAGGTTGCAGTAGTCAAAGGGGAAGATGATGAGGGTATGCACTAGAGTTTTTTGCAGATTCTAGGTTGATGAATGTACTGAGCCGGGAAATATTTTTGAGCTGAAGTCAGCAGGAAGTGGAAAGGGCTTGGATATGTGGTTTGAAGAAGAGATCAGAGTCAAGGATTAACCCGAGGCAGCGAGCTTGTGGGACTGGGAAGAGTAGGCAGCCATTTACTTTAATGGATAGGTCTGTTGGGGGAGTCGAGTGAGATGGTGGAAAGATGATGAATTCTGTTGGGTCCATGTTAATTTTTAGAAATCTAGTGGAGAAAGATGAAATAGCGGACAGACATTGTGGGATTTTGGTTAGTAGGGAGATGATATCTGGTCCAGAGAGGTAGACCTGTGTTATCAGCGTACAGTTGATACTGCAAGCCGTGACATTCTATGGCTGAGTTCACACGTAGCAGAATTGCCGCGGAAATTTCCGCGGCAATTCTGTGCCTCCTGCCGCGGGTATATCGCATGAAGAATTTGCATACATATACCCGTAGAAAACTAGCGTTTTGCAAGCATAATTAGCTTGCAGAATGCTAGCGTTTTCCAAGCGATCTGTAGCATCGCTTGGAAAACTGTTTGACAGGTTGGTCACACTTGTCAAGCATAGTGTTTGACAAGTGTGACCAACTTTTTACTATAGATGCAGCCTATGCAGCATCTATAGTAAAAGATAGAATGTTAAAAATAATAAAAAAAATTAAAAAAAAAAGGTTATACTCACCTCAGCGGCGTCCGTTCCTAATGCTGTGTGTTCAGGACCTTCCATTGACGTAGCGGTCACGTGACCGCGGGTCATGTGACCGCGACGTCATCGCAGGTCCTTCACACACACACCTCGGAAGCCGCTGAGAACAGGTCGGGCCGCCAGAGGGTGAGTATATCGCTATTTTTTATTTTAATTCTTTTTTTTACCACTTATATGGTGCCCAGTCCGTGGAGGAGAGTCTCCTCTCCTCCACCCTGGGTACCAACCGCACATGATCTGCTTACTTCCCGCATGGTGTGCACAGCCCCGTGCGGGAAGTAAGCAGATCAATGCACTCCTATGTGTGCAGAATCGCCGCGATTCCGCAATTTTAATGAACATGCTGCGTTTTTTTCTGGATTGCGATTCCGCTCAGGAAAAAAATGCAGCATGTGCACAAAAAATGCGGATTGCATTCTGTTACATAGGATGCTTAATGTTAGCGTTTTTTTCGCGGTTTTATAGCGTTTTTATAGCGAAGAACCGGTAAAAAAAAGCAAAAAATCTGCTACGTGTGCACACAGCCTATGAGCTGTCCCAGGCTGAAGGTGTAAATGGAGAAGAGCAAGGGCCATAGGACTGAGCCTTACGGGACTCAGATACGGGGAGAGGTGAGGAGGTGGTGTGTGAGTGGGAGACACTGAATGTCTGGTCTGTTAGATATGACGCGATCCAAGATAGGGCCAAGTCTGTGATGCCAAAAGATGAGAGGGTCTGTAGTAATAGGGAGTGGTCCACTGTGTCAAAGGCAGAGGCCAGGTCCAGGAAGAGAAGGGCAGAGTAGTGTCGCTTGGCTTTGGCAGTCAGTAGGTCATTGGTGACTTTTGTTAGGGCAGTTGCAGTGGAGTGATGTGGTCGGAAGCCACAATGTAAGCAGTCAACGAGCGAGCAGGAAGAGAGGTGGGAGGAGAGTTCGAAATGGACATGTTCTTCCAGTAGTTTTGAGGCATAGGGAAGAAGCGATATGGGGCAATGGCTAGATACAGAGGTTGGGTCAAGCGAGTGCTTTTTGGGGATGGGTGTAATCAAGGCATGTTTGAAGCATGACGGGAACACACCAGTTGTTAGTGATAGGTTGAAGAGATGGGTTAGAGTTGGGATAAAGACTGTGGTGAGGTTTGAGATGAAGTAGGATGCGATTGGGTCAAGTGCACAGGTGGTGAGATGTGATCTCGAGAGTAGGGAGGAAATTTGGTCTTCTGTAGTGATGGGGAAGTTGGTTTTGGAGGAGGAGGGCTGAGTAGTTAGGATGCGGGGTTGTGGGGTTGTAGGCCAAAGCTTTCTCTGATGTTATCAATCTTCTGTTTGAAGAATGATGCAAAGTCTTCAGCTGAGATAAGTGGAGAGGGACTATGTGCTGGGGGATAGAGGAGAGAATTGAAGGTGCTGAATAGCTGTTTAGGGTTGTGAGACAGGGAGGATATGAGATGAGAAGTAGGTTTGTTTTGTTGTGGCAAGTGTGGCCTTGAAATTAGTGAGGGACTGTTTGAATGCAATGAAGTCCTCATTGGAGTGTGATCTATTCCATCATTGCTCAGCAACCCTGGAAGCCCGCCTCAGTTCTTTGGTCAGGCTGGTGTGCCAGGGTTGTCTGTTGATTTTGTGAGCTTTGGTATGTGTGAGAGGGGCAACCGATTCAAGAGCTGCAGCTATTGTGGTGTTATATAAAGTGGCAGCGGCATCTGCATTGTTTAGGGAACCTATGTCTGTAAGAGGGAGAAGGGATTCAGCGAGTGGTGAAGTGGTCAAAGACGGTGGTGGCTGGCTGGGGGGGGCGATAAATGACAGCCAGTTGGAGGTTGGAGGGGGAGTAGGTGCACACAGAGTGCACCTCAATGAAAGGGAGGGTAACAGAGGGTGGCAGTGGGATTTGGGTGAAGGAGTAGCTATCTGACAGGAGAAAACCAACTCCTCCACCATGCTTGCTGCTGGGGCAGGGGGTGTGGGAAAGTTGGAATCCACCATATGAAAGTGCAGCTGGAGAGGCTGTGTCAGAGGGGGTGAGCCAGGTTTCAGTGATAGCGAGGAAGGAAAGTTTGTGAGTAATGAAAAGATCATGCATGTAGGAAAGTTTGTTGCAGACAGAGCGAGCGTTCCATAGAGCTCCTGCTAGTGGGACTGGGGAAGCCGTGAATGGACGAATTGGTATAAGGTTAGAGAGGTTATGGAAATTTGCGATATATTGTGGATGGGAGGTAGAAATGACTTTTGGGATGTGGTGAGGAGGACCAGGATTTGGAGAAATATCACCAGCAGTAAGGAGGAGCAGAGAAAGTGATAGCAGGTGGGAGCAGGAGAGGGCTGTCTGTGTTTGGAGACAGAGATTGTATGTTGAGGAACAGTTCTGAGGAGGTGAGATGGATGGGGGGGAGAGATAGCCAATTCCTTAGGGTACCGTCACACATTGAAATTTCCATCGCTACGACGGTACGATTCGTGACGTTCTAGCGATATCGTTACGATATCGCTGTGTCTGACACGCTACTGCGATCAGACACCATGCTGAGAATCGTACGTCGTAGCAGATCGTTTGGAACTTTCTTTCGTCGCTTGATCACCCGCTGACATCGCTGGATCGTTGTGTGTGACAGCGATCCAGCGATGTCTTCGCTTGTAACCAGGGTACACATCGGGTAACTAAGCGCAGGGCCGCGCTTAGTAACCCGATGTTTACCCTGGTTACAAGCGTAAACGTAAAAAAATAAACCGTACATATTCACCCGTCGGTGTCCTTCAGGTCCCTTGCCGTCTGCTTCCTGCTCTGAGTGCCGGCCGGAAAGTGAGAGCAGAGCGCAGCGGTGCTGCGCTCTGCTCTCACTGTACGGCTGCACTCAGAGCAGGAAGCAGACGGCAAGGGACCTGAAGGACACCGACGGGTGAGTATGTACGGTTTGTTTTTTTACGTTTACGCTGGTAACCACGGTAAACATCGGGTTACTAAGCACGGCCCTGCGCTTAGTTACCCGATGTTTACCCTGGTTACCGGGGACTTCGGCATCGCTCCAGCGCCGTGATTGCAACGTGTGACCGCAGTCTACGACGCTGGAGCGATAATCATACGATCGCTGCGACGTCACGGATCGTGCCGTCGTAGCGATTAAAATGGTACTGTGTGACGGTACCCTTACTTGGTGTAGGGATTAGGGGGGTGGCAGAAAGTGAGGGATTGTAGGGGTGAGAGTGGAAACAAACAGAAACATTGTTTACAGTGGCTATCCAGTTACCTTCAGTTCCCTTCTGGTTCAATTCTGGATTCATTCTTTCACAGCGCCACACACTTGTATGATACACTTATATGATTCACTGGGCAGACTGACGTCTTGGCAGACTTATGCTTTGCAATACATGTGCTAGAAAGTGCATTCAGGTGTCAAGCAGAGAGGAGTGGTCTGTGGTCATCTTGGTTAAATAATTAAGAAAGAGCCAGATGCAAATGATCAAGGCAGGGTAAATAAGGTCATAAATAACATTGGGAGTAAAGCAGGGGCTGGTTGAAAAGCATAACAAGTGGTTGCTAGAAGCTTAGGTATGGGAAAGTCAGTGTGGAAAGCTGGGTCACTTACCAAGTGGTTGCTAGAAGCTGAGGTATGGGAATATCAATATGTATAGGTATTCATTATGCAAACTGTCAGCAGTCTGCATTATGAATATCTAATCAGAGCACCACATGTAGACCCCGCCACAGGCCGCCCCGGAGCACAGGCATATCATTAAGTGAAAACTGAAAATAAAGATTAAACAACAACCACAAGACGGATTTCATCACCCCAGGTATCATTTTAATCAGTATAATGGCGCTAACCTGACATTGCCTGTAGGTTACTGTGCACAATTCTGCTGACAGGTTCCCTTTAATTGTTAGACATTAAGCTGACAGTTTATGTAATGGCAGGTAAGTTTATGTCTGACCTCACACACATGGGTCCCCATTATCGAAACCCTGAAAGAAAGCGACAAATTAATTTTGGTCTCATGTTATCCTTTTATTTGAAGTGGGTTATTTTATTTAACATAGCGTAAATAAAACTAAACTTCTGAGACTGATGTGAAGAAAGCAGAAGATGAGGGTTTGTCAAATTACGTCAATGGACGAGTCATGTTCTGGAACGCCCACTGTAAGAAGCAATCAAATGAACTCTGTCAGAAAAGAGAAATAAGTACATGAAGGCACAAGTACAACACGAAACCAAGATCTTATCGATGAACAGCTTCCGTAATGATTGTAATATTCATTGATACTATTAACCTATGAAAAACGGCTCCATCCAGCCAAACCAGAGACCCATCTTAAGACTGCACTATTTCTGAGTTTTTGCCCCTCACTAGTACAGATAATGGTTGGCTGAATTAGATGCATTAGACACAACTCTGCAATGGTATCGGCTCTCATTTAAGAGACTTCACTATTTATAAAGACTAATTTTCAAGGCAATGTTCTATTGGAAAAAAAATATTAAAAGTACCACATAGTACCCTGCACTGATGAGGGGCAAAAACGCCCAAACAATGTTGTCTACAGATAGGTCTCTTGTTTGGGTGGTATAAGGTAATTAGCATTTTTTCCCCACAAAGTTTGGTCTCCTCTTTAGGAGTCAATGCTCCACCCCATGCTGCATCTAAAAATTAATGTGATTCTTCAGGCTAGTACAATTACAGCTATACCAAAATTGTATACTGTAGTTTTCTTTCTATTTTGGTGGTTTTAAAAAAATTCTGTAAAAAAAAAAAATAAAATGTTCGTTTCACCATTTTCTTAGAATCATAACTTTTTATTTTTCCAGATGGAGTTGTATTTTTCAATTAGCACTTTTTTTTTGCAAGGTGAGCTGTAGTTTTGATTGGTACCATTTTGGGGTACATACAGTGGCATGTAAAAATTTGGACACCCCTCGTCACAATTACTGTTATTGGGAACAGTTACCGTTTTAGGTCAATTGGATTACCACAATTGTTAATATTTGCCAAATGGCAGAATAATGAGAGAATGTTTTGAGGCATTTGTATTACCGTATATACTCGAGTATAAGCCGAGATTTTCAGCCCACTTTTTTGGGCTGAAAGTAACCCTCTCGGCTTATACTCGAGTCATACCCAGCAGGGGATGGGGAGCGGAGCTGTGTAATAATACTCACCTGCTCCTGGCGCGGTCCCAGCACGTCCCTGGTTCCCCGGCGCCGGCAGCTTCTTCCTGTAGTGAGCGGTCACATAGTACCGCTCATTACAGTAATGAATATGGACCCGACTCCACTCCCATAGGGGTGGAGCGGCATATTCATTACTGTAATGAGCGGTACCATGTGACCGCTCACTATTGGAAGAAGCTGCCGGCGCCGGGGAACAGACGTGCTGGGACAGCGCCAGGAGCAGGTGAGTATAACGCAGTGCGCTATATTCACCTGCTCCCCATTCCACCGTCGGTGCTGCTGCATCTTCCCTGTCCTCTGCAGTGATGCTCAGGTCAGAGGGCGCGATGACGCGATTAGTGAGTGCCGCCCTCTGTCTGAACGTCAGTGCAGAGGACAGGGAAGACACAGCCGCAGTCGGCGGTGGAACGGGGAGCAGGTGAATATCGCAAGTGCCGAGGGCCTGAGAGGTGAGTATGTTATTTTTTTAATCGCAGAAACAGCATATAGGGCAAATGTCTGTATGGAGCATCTTATGGGGCCATGTGCAGCATTATATGGGGCAAATATCTGTATGGAGCATCTTATGGGGCCATGTGCAGCATTATGTGGGCCAAATATCTGTATGGGGCAATGTGCAGCATTATATGGGGCAAATTTCTGTATGGAGCATCTTATGGGGCCATGTGCAGCATTATATGGGGCAAATATCTCTATGGAGCATCTTATGGGGCCATAATCTGCATTTGTGGAGCATTATACAGGACAAATGTGTCTATGGAGCATCTTATGGGGCCATAATCAGCATTTGTGCAGCATTGTATGGGGCAAATGTCTGTATGGAGCATCTTATGGGGTCATAATCAACATTTGTGCAGCATTATATGGGGCATATTTTAATATGGAGCATCTTATGGAGCCCATCATACACTGTATGGAGCATTATATGTGGCGTATTTTATATGGAGCATCTTATGGGGCCATCATGAACTGTATGCAGCATTATATGGGGCTCCTGATTCAATATGGATATTCAAAAACACTTAAACTACTGATGTCTCAATTAATTTTACTTTTATTGGTATCTATTTTTATTTTTGAAATTTACCAGTAGCTGCTGCATTTTCCACCCTAGGCTTATACTCGAGTCATTAAGTTTTCCTAGTTTTTTGTGCCAACATTAGGGGGGGGGCGGCTTATACTCGAGTATATACGGTACTTAACTGTTCACGATAACAGTAATTGTGACCAGGGGTGTCCAAACGTTTACATGCCACTGTACATCATTTTGATCAGTTTTCATTGTTTTTTGGTGGTGGTGAATGAAACATGGTTACAGTGTTTATTATATGGGTTAAGTAATTTTATATTTTGATAGATACACCCTTTGCATTTGTAGGGAAATCAGACATGCAAACTTTGTTACTTTCAGATTGCAAAAGGGCAGTGATTTAAATGTTTATGTTAAATGTACAGTGGCATGAAAAAGTATTCATATAACATGAATGTTTACACATTTTTTCACATTACACCCACAAACTTAAATGTATTTTATTAGGATTTTATGTGACATACCAATACAAAGTAGCAAGTATTTGTGAAGTGTAAATGAATTGATACACATCTTTTAAATTATTTTAGAAATATAAATCTGAAAATTGTGATATGCTTTTGTATTCAATCTCCTGTAGTCTGATACCCCTATACAAAATTCTGGGTGACCAGTTGCCTCCAGAAGTCACTAATTAGTAAAATTAAGTCTACCTATACGTAATTTATTCTCAGTATAGCTAGAGCTGTTCTGTGAAGGGTGCTGAGATTTAGTGGGAATATTATGGATAAAGTAACATAATAAAAAAAACAAGGAACTCTCCAGATAGGTGAAGGATAAAGTTGTGGAGAATAGTAAAGCAGAGTTAGGTTGAAAAAAAAAATAGCCCAAGCTCTGAACATCTCACAAAGCACTGTTCAATCCATAACCAGAAATGAAAGGAGTATGGTACAACTGGAAAACTACCAAGACATGGGAATCCACCTAAACTGACATTCAAAGCAAGTAGAGCACTAATTAGAGAAGCAGCCAAGAGGCCCATGGTCGCTCTTGAGGAGCTGCAGAGATCCACAGCTCAGGTGGAAGAATCTGTCCACAGAACAGCTATTAGGCTGGATTCACACTATTCACGCGTGAGCATCGGATGCGATATGCTAATGACCCTCCGCTTCTGCTCTGCTGCGAGTGGGAGCCGAGTGTCATGCTACTGTGCTCCGATCCTGTCGCACAAAGATGATCGGGGCACAGCTGTGGAGGAGGTGGAGAAATTAATTTCTCCATCTCCTCTGCCACCGGCATCGCTGTATATCGTACCGCACTCTGGTGATATCCGAGTGCTGTGCTTTGGGTCACTTGCACCCATAAACTTGTATGGGTGCGAGTGAGACGAGTTTCGCTGCAAATCGCAACATGCTGCGATTGTTCAGTCATGCTGAATCGGCATGAGAAAATAATTGCAGATCTGAGCTGCTCCATAAAGTAACACTGGGCCAAGTGCTATGCGATGTTTTATCGCATAGCACTTGGCCGTGTTATATGGTAGTGGCCTAAGTCGTATGCTCCACAAATCTGGCCTTTATGGAAAAGTGACAAGAAGAAAGCCATTTTTTAAAGCTAGCCATAAGACGTCCCATGTGCAGTTTACAAAGAGCCATGTATGGTTACACAGCTACCATGTAAAAGAAGGTGCTCTGGCCAAATGAGACCAAAGTAGAACTTTTTGGGCTAAATGCAAAACACTATGTGTGAGGAAAATTAAAACTGCACATCATTCTGAAAATACCAACCCCACGTCAAACATGGTGGTGGCAGAATCATGCTGTAGGGATGCTTTCCTTCCGCAGGGACAGGGAAGCTGGATAGAGTTGATGGGAAGATTGATTGAGCTAAATACAGGGCAATCCTAGAGGAAAACCTGTTTGAGACTGCAATCACCCTATCTGTGAGATGTGAGGATTCTCCAGTGCCCGCATATGACCGCAAATATGTGATTTGGATACATGCAGTCACGTGTCGGCTTGATGGGCGCAGTCTCACTCAATGCAACTGTATTGAGCTAGGCCGGACAAGTTTAGTCAGAATGTAGCTGTAATGACCACCTGCTGCCAGCATCAGGGAATCCTCACAGTGCACATGATATGAGGAAAGGTTCCTTAATCTGCAGTCACATCGAATGGCTGCAGGCTTGTAGCCTAAGACATGACAACCCCTTTAAGCCTAAATAAGAGTTTTCTCATTCATTGACTAATCGCACCAGTGTTTACACAGGTCAATGACCAAATGATTATAGCGCATGGAAAAAAGTCCTTAAAGGGTTATTTCCATCTCAGCCATTTTTATTTTTTTCTCCCTATTTATGACTTTAGAGCTTCTCTAAAGATAGTGCTGCCAACTCCCCTAAGAACAAGGCTTATTTCAGGGGCAGAACGATATCCACCTCCTTCTACGAACAAAGTGACTCTGTACATGAGGCTGATGTGTATGTGACTGGACCTATACAGGGAATAAGCCGGATTCACATAGCTGAAATATTTCACTATAGTGAGGTACAAAGATCTACTACTGCAGTCACATAACCCTTTTATAAGAGTAGTGGTATTTTCAGATCAACACAGGAAAAGGCAAACCTTGTGGTCAGCGACATCGCTATAACTAGCATCCAGTTCTAGCCTGTTCGTACTACAAATAAATACTGTCCTCATACTTTATAGAATGCTGCTCCTTCTATGAATATTGAGGTATATACTAACACACCGCCATGATATTTACCTCAGTAATGAGACATTCTAGTTCATGTCGACTCAATGTCAGGTTGCTGCCAATAGTTTCAGTCGCAACCTGAAAATAAATAAAAAATGTAATAAATAAATATATGGTATATAGAAATTAATGTATACTTAAACTGATAGAATGAGGAAATGACTCAAAATATTATATTTTTTTTGCACATTTATAGGCTTTAACGGGTTTACAAAACCTTCCAAGAATGGAAAGTCATGTTGGAATTTTTCTTCCATTTCATTAATGCCCCACACACCATGGAAAAGAGACAAATGATGATAGGATTAGGGCTGAACCCCTGACGGAGCCATTTACTATAATGAGTCACTTTGCGCTCCATCAAACCTCTGTTTCAGTAGGGTCTGTATTTTTGGATGAGCACAAAAGCGCAGTCTAACACACTTTAGTAGCCATCTAAACCATATCAGATCCTGCCGAAGTGGATGCCACACGGAGATTCCATCTTCTTTATTATAGAGAACGGCTCACTCGTTGAATACATCTGAATCCCGTTTCCAGACAGAAGCACCGAGCCACAAATGTGTGGCAGAAATGGGAAACCATTCAACTCATCTTGGTCCTAAGGATTCTTCATGACATCAGTGCAGCCTATCGTGTTTTCCTCCAAATTGGTCAACTATCCTGGAGGAGATCACCCCCCAGCCACGGGGCAGCAGCAGCTGATATATTCAGGTGGTCATAGGCATTGTTATATTCAGATGTTCATAGGAGTTGGGCCTGCACGCAACCTGCTTAGGTGAGCACCTTCCTTTTTCTTTCCTTTGTACCCAAAAGGGTATCACCTAATGATCTTGTGCGCTTTTGTTTTCCTACAGTTTTTCTACCAGAAATAGAATGTGAACATAGTCTTAGAGGTTTTCTGAGGCAAAGCCGTTTTATTAAAGAGCTGGCAGCCTTTTTCCTGAAGCAACTTCACTGGCGATTTTGACCTTGTTTTTGTGAAGGCTCCACTCCAACGTGTTTTTTTTTATATATATATTAAACTATGTCTAGCAAGAAGCTTCCTGATAGAAGCCGCCTTAGGAATGAACATGCCACTTCTCTTAATTGCCTCACGGTTTCCAAACCCTGAAGCGGTTAAAGGGAACCTGTCAGCAGGATTGGGCACAGTAACCCACAGACAGTGTCAGGTCGCACTGTTATACTGAATAAAATGATAGCTTGGGTGATGAAATCTGTCTTGTGGCTGTTTCTTAATCTTTATTTTCAGTTTTGTGTTAATGAGATTCTCGTGCCCTAAGGCGAGGTTGGGGTATGTGGTGCTCTGATTATATATTCGTAATGCAGCCTGCTGATAGGTCACTGATCCCTCACAGTGACCCACCCCCTAGTTTACATAATGTATTTAAAAAATGCTCCTGCAAGAAGGTGCCAGCCATAATCGCATGGTTAATGTGCACGTTTTTTTGCCGTATAGTTTTTGCTGCCAAGAGATGCAGAAACCATGCAGTAATTTCTGCAAGCAAATACTTAAAGGGCGCACACACCCTTAATCTCTGACAATGGCATCTAAATGACGTCATTGCCAATGCACTCGCATGCATTGGTTCCCATCAGCACCCCGTCCCACTGTGTGTTCTCCGAAATCTGAGATGACTACACAATGCTATAGCTGGCAGTTGCCATCTTTAAAATACTGATAGAATGCACTAGATAAAGCATACCTTTTTGCTAAAAAAAAGGAATTTAGAAAAATGTATAACATTTAAATGTTTATTATTTAATTATTATTTAACATTTCTCAGGGAACCTCTTTAAATAGTTTATGATGAAGAACATTTAGACCAGGAGACAAAGACATGACAGACAAGAAGAGTAAGAACATTTCTCTGATGAGATATATTACATACCGTATATACTCGAGTATAAGCCAAGATTTTCAGCCCATTTTTTTAAGGCTAAAAGTGCCCCTCTCGGCTTATACTTGAGTCATTGTCCCAGGGGGTCGGCTGTCATATCATACTCATCTGCTCCCGCGCGGTCCCTGCTTCTCAGATTGTCTCTAACGCCGGCAGCTTGTTCCTGTGTTCAGCGGTCACGTGGTACCGCTCATTCAAGCAATGAATATGGACGTGACTCCACTCCCGCAGGGGTGGAGTGCATATTTATTACTTTAATGAGGGGTACCATGTGACCGCTGAACACAGGAACAAGCTATCGGAGCCAGAGACCATCGCATCGGAGAAGCAGGGACTGCGCCGGGAGGGTGAATATGAAGGGGGAGGGGGAGCCATGCGATATTTACCTTTCCCCGTTCCACCACCAGACTCCGTCTTCCGCATCCTCTGGCTGTGACGTTCAGGTCAGAGGGCATGATGACGTGGTTAGTGCGCGCCCTCTGCCTGAACAGTCATTGCAGAGACCAGGAAGACACAGCGGCGCGCGGCGGTGAAACAGGAACAGGTGAATATTGCAAGTGCCGGGGGCCTGAGCGACAAGAGGTGTGTCATTATTATTTATTTATTTTTTTTTAATCGCAGCAGCATATGGCGCATAATCTATGGAGCATCTTATGGGGCAATCAACCTTTGTGCAGCATTATATGGGGCATAATCTATGGAGCATCTTATGGGGTCATCAAGCTTTGTGCAGCATTATATGGGGCATAATCTATGGAGCATCTTATGGGGCCATCAACCTTTGTGCAGCATTGTATGGGGCATAATCTATGGAGCATCTTATGGGGCCATCAACCTTTGTGCAGCATTATATGGGGCATAATCTATGGAGCATCTTATGGGGCCATCAACCTTTGTGCAGCATTATATGGGGCATAATATTCTATGGAGCATCTTATGGGGGAAATCATCCTTTTATGCAGCATTACATGGGGCATATTTTAATATTGAGCATCTTATGGTTCCCATCAAACTTTATGGAGCATTATATGTAGCGTATTTTGTATGGAGCATCTTATGGGGCCCATCATGAACTGTATGGAGCATTATATGGGTCTCCTGATTCAATATGGATATTCAAAAGCACTTAACCTACTGATGTCTCAATTAATTTTACTTTTATTGGTATCTATTTTTATTTTTGAAATTTACCAGTAGCTGCTGCTTTTCCCACCCCCAGCTTATACTCAAGTCAATAAGTTTTCCCATTTTTTTGTGGCAAAATTAGGGGTCTCGGCTTATACTCAAGTCGGCTTATACTCGAGTATATACGGTAGTTTCTTACTTTCCTTGTACTGCTGATTTATGAAAAATAAGCGTAGTTAATACATTGGGGAAAAAGTATTTAGTCAGCCACCAATTGCGCAAGTTCTCCCACTTAAATAGATGAGAGAGGCCTGTAATTGACATCATAGGTAGACGACAACTATGAGAGTCAAAAAGAGAAAACAAATCCAGAAAAATCTTCTTGTCTGATTTGGCAAGATTTATTTAGCAAGTTATGGTGGAAAATAAATATTTGGTCATTAACAAAAGTTCATCTCAAAAAGTGAGTGACAATTATTGACAACAGATATCCAACCCTGGCGTAGCATTTTTGTCAGGTTCAGCATGGATTTCTCTAATGTTATTGTCCGGTCACTGTATATTATTGACCAGTTGAAAAGATCATCAGTATTATCTCCCGGCACCTGGCCAGCAGTAACTACTTTAAATTCTTTTGGTCCAATTTCCACCAATTTTTGGAATGGACAACTCTCAATGGTGATTTTTTCATTTGGGACAAATTCATCAAATGATTTGGGCCTTTTGCAAGTTGTCTTTTATGTTTACTTAGTTTTCTGATTTTTACGTCAATGTAGCATTTACAAATGTTTTAGCAGATTCATTGCATTTTCCCCAAGTCTACTCCCATTTTACACTTGGTGTGATTTTATGTATGCCAGGTATTATAATTCTATTTTCAAAAAGTGCGACTTTCTACTAAAAAAGTTCTAAAAACCAGTTAAAGACAGAATAAAAGACAATTTTGGGGTTTGCACAAAATTCATGAATTGTATGAAAAAAAAAAACAACAAGTCAAAAAAGAAAAGTCACTTAAAACCCCCCGTAAATGATGAAACAGGTTCTTAGACTGCAGCTCATTCAACGTGTAGCACCCACTACCAGATACTGCAGAACAGCTTCTATTAAAAAGACCCAGCAGCTGCCGCTACCCATTGAATGCACCTTGCATATAGGTAGAAATATACTGGATACTGTGATGTGTCACTCACTGCCCCTTTGTTCTGATGAAATCATCACTGATCAAGCATTATATTCAGCTTATTAGTTACAGTTCCTTATTCCTGGTTATCTTGTATGGTGCACAATTTTCCAGTGTACACCACTTCCTTAAAACCAGCTAAAATAGTAGAAGGTCCAGTTTCTATGCATATGTAATGAATACAGCATCTTCTTGCCGTCGACTTCCATTAAGTCATTGGGTAAAAATGCTTTTTGCATCCACAATAAATCAGGAGTCATGCAGTCCTCACCTTAGCCTCAGTCACTTCCATATGTGATAATCCAGGGCCTGGCACCACATCTCCTCCAGCTGGTACAAATGGAGGTTCTGCTCTAGGTGCTAAAGGAGGAGGCCTCTCAAACTGATGCACCTCACTGGCCCCAGGACAGGTTTCTTGTAGGAGGTTGCCGTCAGACTGGGGTAACTGGGAGTGAACATTTTGGAGAGAAATCTGCGGCACTCCTACGTTATAGCTCTGAATTTGGGTTGGATTTGTAGGATTATGAACTTTTTGGGCGTTCCCGATTTGGGGCTGAAGAGGAAGCTGTGTGCAAATCTGTTGTAGAGGGGTTTGTGACGGACATGGGTGTGATAATAAATGAGGACCAGTGTGAGGTTTAGATATGGGTTGATGGGAACTCAGTGTCTTCAGCTGGGATCGGGCTTGGGGTGCAGGACACACTTTGGGGTGCAGTGTCTGCTGGTTGTATATTTGATGCTGATCAGAGCAGACCTGTGTGTTCTGTATTACACTGCAAGAAAAAATAAGAATTCACAGCATTAGTTTAGTCAGTGGTAAGATTGATAGGTTTCCTGGACGTCTCTGACACATGTTCATGTAAAATGTATATCACATCACCTATTCATTTCACATGTGTATTGAATTCAATGGGCAACATATAATATTACATGGCTCCCACAGCCATAATCAGCTCATTGTGGGTGAAGCCTCAAGACCAAAGGGAGTTGTTTTGATTGAAGAATGTACCTGTATGTACATTTTTTTTAATTATTTTAACCATTTGAGTACTGGGACATTTAGCATTTTTGCGCTTTTGGTTTCTTTCCTCTTCCTCTGAGAGCTATAACATAATTTTGCATCAATATAGCAATATTAGGGCTTGGTTTTATTTGCGAGACAATTTGTAGATTTCAATTACACCGCATAATGCCCTGAAAAATGGACAAAAGATTACAAGTGGGTTGAAATAGTGAAAAAACATGACATTTCAACATCGATTTTTAAGTTTAGTTATTACAACGTTCGTTGCACAGTAAAAATTGCCTTGCGCAATGATTCTACAGGTCAGAAAAATTACCGCGATTCCAAGCTTGTCTTGTTTTATGTTTTAGTGGTTAAATTGTATAAAACATTTAAGATTTGTGCCACCATTTTCAAGGACCTGTAATGGATTTATTTTTCCAACAGTGAACCTGTGCAAGGGTTTGCTTTTTTTACATATTCAGTTGTTATTTTTATTTGTACCATTTTGAGGTATAAAGGACATTTTGATAGCTTTTTATTGCATTTTGGCAACTCTGACTTTTTCATGTATTTACTTTTCTACTCTTATCGTATGGCCTAATTAATTTAAACTTTTCACATTTTACAAATTGTTTTTTACTTTTTTTGATATGGGGAAAAGGCGACGATTCAATCTTTTATACTTTTTTATTTATTTATATATATACAGTGTATATATATATATATATATATATATATATATATATATACAGTGGGGCAAAAAAGTATTTAGTCAGTCAGCAATAGTGCAAGTTCCACCACTTAAAAAGATGAGAGGCGTCTGTAATTTACATCATAGGTAGACCTCAACTATGGGAGACAAACTGAGAAAAAAAAATCCAGAAAATCACATTGTCTGTTTTTTTTATCATTTTATTTGCATTTTATGGTGGAAAATAAGTATTTGGTCAGAAACAAACAAGATTTCTGGCCCTCACAGACCTGTAACTTCTTCTTTAAGAGTCTCCTCTTTCCTCCACTCATTACCTGTAGTAATGGCACCTGTTTAAACTTGTTATCAGTATAAAAAGACACCTGTGCACACCCTCAAACAGTCTGACTCCAAACTCCACTATGGTGAAGACCAAAGAGCTGTCAAAGGACACCAGAAACAAAATTGTAGCCCTGCACCAGGCTGGGAAGACTGAATCTGCAATAGCCAACCAGCTTGGAGTGAAGAAATCAACAGTGGGAGCAATAATTAGAAAATGGAAGACATACAAGACCACTGATAATCTCCCTCGATCTGGGGCTCCACGCAAAATCCCACCCCGTGGGGTCAGAATGATCACAAGAACGGTGAGCAAAAATCCCAGAACCACGCGGGGGGACCTAGTGAATGAACTGCAGAGAGCTGGGACCAATGTAACAAGGCCTACCATAAGTAACACACTACGCCACCATGGACTCAGATCCTGCAGTGCCAGACGTGTCCCACTGCTTAAGCCAGTACATGTCCGGGCCCATCTGAAGTTTGCTAGAGAGCATTTGGATGATCCAGAGGAGTTTTGGGAGAATGTCCTATGGTCTGATGAAACCAAACTGGAACTGTTTGGTAGAAACACAACTTGTCGTGTTTGGAGGAAAAAGAATACTGAGTTGCATCCATCAAACACCATACCTACTGTAAAGCATGGTGGTGGAAACATCATGCTTTGGAGCTGTTTCTCTGCAAAGGGGCCAGGACGACTGATCCGGGTACATGAAAGAATGAATGGGGCCATGTATCGTGAGATTTTGAGTGCAAACCTCCTTCCATCAGCAAGGGCGTTGAAGTTGAAACGTGGCTGGGTCTTTCAACATGACAATGATCCAAAGCACACCGCCAGGGCAACGAAGGAGTGGCTTCGTAAGAAGCATTTCAAGGTCCTGGAGTGGCCTAGCCAGTCTCCAGATCTCAACCCTATAGAAAACCTTTGGAGGGAGTTGAAAGTCCGTGTTGCCAAGCGGAAAGCCAAAAACATCACTGCTCTAGAGGAGATCTGCATGGAGGAATGGGCCAAAATACCAACAACAGTGTGTGGCAACCTTGTGAAGACTTACAGAAAACGTTTGACCTCTGTCATTGCCAACAAAGGATATATTACAAAGTATTGAGATGAAATTTTGTTTCTGACCAAATACTTATTTTCCACCAAAAAATGCAAATAAAATGATAAAAAAAACAGACAATGTGATTTTCTGGATTTTTCTTTCTCAGTTTGTCTCCCATAGTTGAGGTCTACCTATGATGTAAATTACAGACGCCTCTCATCTTTTTAAGTGGTGGAACTTGCACTATTGCTGACTGACTAAATACTTTTTTGCCCCACTGTATATAAATACATGCCAGAAGTGATAACATGCAAAGACCATATTCATAGGAAAAACTCTCTAAGAGCAATATGGTAACCATAAGAAAGAAAAAAGAGCCTACAATTCCCAAGTAGCTACTAATATCAAATAAATAACAAATGCCATGAAAATATTTTTTAGAAAAATTTATACAAAGCTTTATTAGCGCATCAAATACAAAAAACAGGCAAATAAGTATACACAATAAAACCCAATAATACTGGACAGGTAGATTAAATGATGATGCATACAAGCAGTGATAGGCTATCCATAACACAGGGGTACTCAACCAATACTATCATATACTAATGTTAGAAAAATGTTCTTTTCTGAAAAGTTCCCACGCTCGAGTTCATATGAGTTCATCCAGCAGAGGGCGCATCACCGCGACTCGAGGTAACTACAGGACATTCCCCTGCATTCCATTCATTCACAAAGTTTTACAGACAGAAGCACAGCTGCATTAGCAGAGCTCCTGGGTGTAAAATGATTTAACCCATTCAGATGGATTTACAGCGTGGGACAAGACTGAACGACGGAAGGTATGGAATATTGTTGTTTGTTTTGTGTAACTTTATTTCAGGTGATAATGGTCTTCACGTGGATTAAGAGTATAATAAAATATTAAAACACCATGTGTCTTTATTTCATTAAAATACTTTTTAATAATGTGTGTGTGTTTTATTAACCATTTCGTACTATTGGATTAATAATGGATAGGTGTCATAATTGACGCCTCTCCATTATTAACCTGGCCTAATGTCACCTTACAATAGCAAGGTGACATTAACCCTTCATTACCCCATATCCCACCGCTACATGGGAGTGGGAAGAGAGAGGCTAAGTGCCAGAATAGGCACATCTTACAGATGTGCCTTTTCTGGGGTGGCTGGGGGCCAGGGGGGTCCTGTAACCATGGTCCCTCTCTAGGCTATTAACATCTGCCCTCTGTCACTGGCTTTCCCACTCTGGCGGAGAAAATTGCGCGGGAGCTCATGCCAATTTTTTCTGGGATTTAACCCTTTAATTCAATAGCTAGAGACCCCAAATTTTACACAGAGACACTTGTTACATTAGTAAAGAGGAATATGTAATAAAAGAAGGGATATGAGATGGTCTACTGTATGTAAACCATGTCTCATATCCTGTCGGGTTTGTGAAGGAGAGAGGAAAAGCCGGCAATTGAATTACCGGCTTTTCTGCTATCTAGCGCTGAATTAAATATAAATATATATATATATATATATATATATATATATATATATATATGTCTCACTGATATATATATATATATATATATATATATATACATATATATATATATATATATAGACTGTATATATGTTTTTTAGAATATTTGAGCCGATGGATCCATGATATGTCCATTTTGCAAGCCTGCGAGAAAAAATTGCCGTACGGATGCCATACAGATGCCATACGGATGACACACGGATAAATTTGTGCGTGAAAATCGCATCCTCACATTGAATATGGAACAGTGTTTTGGGACAATTTCTGCGTATTACGGCCGTAAAAAACGGCCCGTATTTCCATACGCTGAGTGTGACGCCGGCCTTAATGTTTGCCTCACAAGAAAACAGCTCCACCAGTCTCCCTGTACTCTCACCGAAGCCCACATGCTCAGCAGTGCTTGCTTCACAGGGACTTTACACTCAGCCACAGCTGATTGGGAACGCCATCACTGATTTGAAACAACAAATTGCATCTATTCCTACTAAACAAGACATGAAGCCATATACAGAGGCTGGAGACCACATACAAAACGGAAATACATTCCCTCACTTCTGGCCTGTCACAGATTACTGACAAGGTACAGAGATTAGAGGATGTGTGTTGTGGGATTGTATGACATCAAGTTGTGGGCCATCATAATGCTCATAAACAAATACTGGATCTTCACAGCCTGCAGTCTGTTTAATATGGTTGATAACCAAGAAAATCACAATTGCCTCAATGATATTCGGATAAGGGGTAGACCTGAAAGCATCAATACACAAGTGATTATGCCAACACTGCTGACATTATTCAGTACTATCCTTGTTGATCCTATTGATAAGAAGCTGGCGATTGACAGAGTGCACCGTACACTAGGCCCTTGTGGCCCAGACCCTGATCACCCAAAGAACATTATCTGTCACATACATTTTATTAAATGTAAAAGAGGCCATTATGCGGAAAGCAAGGAAGTTGGGCACTATTGATTTCAATGGAAAACGCATACAATTGCAAACAGATCTATCCCAAATGACACTTGCTAAGAGAAGAGAATTGAAACCACTACTAAAATAATTCCAACACGGCTCTCCCACTACCTACCCTCAATTGTTAGCAATGATCAGGTTGGCTTCATTAAGGGTAGAGAAGATTGTGATAACACAACTAAAACATTGCTATTAATTTCACATGCAAAAAAACGGGATCCTCATAATTGTGTTGTACCCTTTATTTTTATCTAAAATTCTATCCTTATGTAAGAAGAGAGATCGAACCAGGGGTACCTCTTTTGCGCCAGGTCCGGAACTGTCGGGGATGTCTCCTCTGTAGTGAGGAGCGAGTGTACTCGTTGCTCGGGTGACCTCCGAGTTTTTGTTAGTGTTCGGAGATTAAATTTTCATTGCGGCAGCTAAATGATTTACAGCTACTAGACAGCTTGATTACATGTGAGGATTCCCTAGCAACCAGGCAACCCCCACATGTGCTCAGCCTGACTAATAGCTGTAGATCATTCAGCTGAGGCGATGAAAACTTAATCTTCGAACACTAACAAATACTTGGAGGTCACCCGAGCGTACTCGGGAAAACCCGAGCAAAGAGTACACTCGTTCATCACTACTCCTCTGTTTTCCGGGGGAAAGCTTAAAATCCCGGAACGACCTTTACACTTGGCAGCAGGGGGTGTGACTAAGCTAAAAAGGCCAGAGCGCACGCGGAAGCAGTCAGTCCTGGTGGGAACAAGCAGCGTGCAGCAGGGAACAATTGGTGCTCTGTCCTCTGACCACTGTGACAGCGCAGGCCCGAGCGATAGACTCCCTGCGACCAGATACCGGGAACTGTGCCTCATCTCACCTGCTTATATCTGTCAAGCTACGTTAAGCTCCGACGGAGTTGGAGATTGTACTTGTGGTGCCCCTGAGGGTCCAGTCGCCACAGAGGTACTGCACCTCAGCCAGAGGTGTGGTATCCCACTCTTGGGTAAGGAGGGGGCACTATCTGGGACCCACACACTAGCAACCAACACCACACCACTAGAGGCAAGGGGATCTGGGCGGATTCTATTGAGGGAGGGCCCCATCTCAGGGGGGACTAGGTAGAGGGTGTGGGTGGAGGCAGTAGACAAGAGTTGGAGGGAAAGTAGAAGAAGGCAGGAGGGGGAGAGAAGCTCCCATAAGGAAGGAAGGGGTCCTAGGGGCCAGGGAAGGGAGGAATCCACCATGGCACCTGAATCTACGCTGACCGTAGTCGGGTGGGAGGACCAGGCCGCAGTAGGGGACCGGCCCCAGACTAGTGGAGGAACTGCAAGACTCAGCTAGCAAACCGGAGGCTGTAGTATCTGCATTTGCTACAGCCAAATTCACACACAATCGCTGAAAAGGCAGCCATATAGGATCAAGGAGACCAGGAGGACATCACCTAACAGGATAAGCGGCTGCTGGCTTGGGACACTGTGTGTGAGGTGCAGGGCAGGAGAGCGAGAGCCAGCGCAGAGAGATGACCAGGGAAGGTACACTAGACGGGGGTAACGGAATAGTGCACCTGAGAGCTGGCGGAGTTGGAGATTGTACTTCATACTGGGCATTGAACCCTGGACCCAGGACCCCGTCCAAGACAACAAGGACCCACCATCACCGCCATAAACTGGATCATCAGCAACTTCAGGATAACACCGGACTCACGCACTGTGTTGGCGCCAACGTTTGAACCCAAGACTCATTTTGTGTTTATACCACCTGCTATACTCCTATCTACCCCTTCCTCTCCCTGCGTGGAGTAACCCCCTGTTCAAGTAAAATATCGTTAACCCTTGCTCTGCCTCATGTCTGCTACTGCATCCCACAACCTGCTCACACATGGCGTAGTCGGCAGGATGCTGTGCAACAGCACAGAGGTGACAGACCAAGCAATTGGAGGGCCTAAGGTCCAGCATATCCCTGGGGGCGATGTTGAGCAACCTCCCGAAGTTTAATGGGAACAACACTATGTTAAGGAGCTGGACTCAGCGGGTCAGGGGTATAATGAGGATGCACCCCATGACCCCTGCGTTAGAGGTTGCCATGATGGCTTTAGATGGAGAGGCAAGGGATTCCGTCATGTTACGACCCCACTCGAGAATGGGACACTTTTGAAAAGGTGTTACATATACTGGAGGAAACACACGGGGACCCCAAGGACGTAGGGGAATTAACCATGCGTTTATTTTGCAGTGTTTAAAGGAAGGGGGACACGGTGATGCAGTACATGAACGGGTTCATTACTAATAAAGGTAGGTTTAGGGCCGACTGACATAGTACTCCGTCTCCGTCCTCACCTGTCCAGCCTGACTCGACTACTCAACCTGACTTGATTACTCCTTCTGACTTACGGCGCACCGAACGAGCAACAGTCGGGAGACCCCCCAACATAAACAACCAAGACCAATTCATTTGGCAGCAAATCGTCCAAGGGATAGGAAAGTGTGGATGCTTACTTCAAGAACTCTTGCCCATAGAATGGCGAGCAAAAGGAGAGGAGGAGTGTAAGAAGAGGTACCGGACCGGGGGTACATCTTTTGCGCCGGGTCCGGAACTGTTGGGGCTGTCTCCTCTGTTATCCGGAGGAAAGCTTAAAAACCCAGTCTGACCTTTGCACTTGGCAGCAGAGGGCGTGACTAAGCTAAAAAGCCAGAGCACGCACGGAAGCAGTCATTCCTGATGGGAACAGTTGTTGCTCCATCCTATGAGCACCATGACAGCGCAGGCACGCGCAATAGACTCCCTGCGACCAGAAACAGAGACTGTGATGAGAAATGTGCAGTGTGCCCGGTGGCTCCTCCAGCTGAAAGTGCCAAACAGTCCCGGCCAGTAAGTGCTGCGTGCGTACCGCCTAGGAAGGATCGGGTGACCCACCGAGAACTGTGCCTCATCTCACTCGCTTGTATCTGTCGAGCTACGGTAAGCTCCGACGGAGTTGGAGATTGTACTTCATACTGCACATTGAACACTGGACCCAGAACCTTGTCCAAGATGACAAGGACCCACTATCTTCACCGGAAACTGGATCATCAACGCCTTCAGGACAACCCCGGACTCATCACGCGTTAACTGCATTGGCTCCACCATTTGAACCTAAGACTCTACAGCCAGGAAATTGCCGGACCGATAAGTTAACCCTTAAAGAACTGCTTCCTTACTTATTGTTGTTTGACTCACTCTGCACATTATTTGTGTTTATACCACCTGCTATCCTCCTATTTACCCCTTCCTCTTCCTGCGTGGAGTAACCCCCTGTTCAAGTAAAATTTAGTTAACCCTTGCTCTGCCTCCTGTCTGTTACTGCTGTCACAGATCCCAGGTGTAACCACTGCCGGGAGGCTACTCAATGCAGTAAGGGAGCCCAGAGCAGAAGGGCGGAGAACTCACAGGGTAACAAGCAGGACCTGAACCATGTGACAGAGGGGGAGTGTCCAGGGCGGAGCCAGGCACCGGGGTGCAAAGGTAGCAAGCGGTGCTGGAGAGTAGTCAAATGTGCCGAGGTCAATAACCAGGAGATAAGCGAGGTACTGGTACAAGTACAGATAGCAAACAAACAACATAGTATGCACACGCACACCAGGGGGTCAGGCACACAGACAGAACGAAAGTGTAACTGACAGAGAATCCTAGTCCAGCGTGGGTATAAATATCCCTCCCAGATCCAAAAGGAGACCACAACAATTAACCCTGAGAGGGCAGGGCATTAACCCTGTCCAAACCATGACAACTGCATCCCACAACCTGCTCACAGTGCATCAAAGGTTACCACCTGCCAGATGACACCCAATTCCCACTGTAATTAAATATTTCGGTAGAGCAACCCATTTTTCAGTTGAAGCCTTTCCCAATGCCTGAGAATCTGCATAGTCCCCGGGGACAGGATATCTCTCTGTCTCTGACTGGGGACTTGTTTTAGAGTTACCCACTGTCTCATTTGGGCGAGTTCCCCATCTTCCTGCTGTAATCGGACCCACTCATCACGGGAACGTCCTAGTATGCACTCTCTAGACATGGCCTGTACTTGTCCCTGCGTAGCCGCCAACGTCCTGGCAGAATCCAGGAACTCAGGGACCTCTTCAGCCTCCAGTTCTTTGCCTCGGTGGGACCTAGGCTTCTCATGCGTTACTCTAGATAATGCATCCGACTGAGTATTCTCAGCTCCCCTGCTGTAGGCGATCTTATATCGATACTTTGCCATTCGAGCCACCCAGCGCTGCTTCAGGGCTCCTAGTTTTGCATTTTCCAGATGAGCTAAAGGGTTATTGTTGGTGCGTACCAGGTCTTCAGAGCCAGACAAGTATTCTGCAAACATCTCAGTCATGGCCCACACCAATGCCAACACCTCCAGTTTGAACGAGATGTAATTCTCTGAATGTCGCTCAGAGTCGTGGAGAGAACGGCTCGCGTAGGCGATCATCCGCTCTTTTACATCCTGAATCTGGAACAACACAGCTCCAAGTCCATGTAGGCTTCCATTGGTGTGAAGAATAAATGGTGGAGACAAGTCTGCATAGGCTAACACTGGCGCTTCAGTTAAAGCTAGTTTCAAAGCTCGAAACGCTTTCTCCTGGTGATCTCCTCACAGGATAGTCCTGTTTTTTGCACCAGATGGCAGCTCCAACATTGGGTTTGCAATGCAAGTTAAATTCTTCACAAAGAAGTCCCATACATCTTTCACAGTCTTCAGGGTGGGCCAATCTTGTACTGCTGCAATTTTCTCACTGCACAGTCTCACTCCGTCAGCAGAGACAACATGCCCCAGATACTTAATCTGGGTGCGAAACAGATGACACTTCTGAGGCTTCACTTTCAAACGATGTTTCTGAAGATGACTCAAGACTTGTTCCATTCTCTGTAGATGTTCCTCGAACGTGGCGGCGTACACGATGATATCGTCCAGATAGATGACAGTGGCCTCAAAGTTCAAGTTGCCTAAGCACCTCTCCATGAGTTGTTGAAAAGTACCAGCAGCATTAGCAAGGCCGAACGGCATTCGGTTGAATTTGAACAGGCCCATGGGCAGTATGAAGGCCGTCTTTGCTCTGTCGTGCTCGGACATAGGTACTTGCCAATAGCCGTGGCTAAATCCCACGATGAGAAGTATTTCGCGCTTCCCAGTGCAGACAATGATTCTTCAATTCTTGGTAACGGATATGAATCTAACACAGTACAGGTACTCAACTTGCGATAGTCCACACAGAAACATAGAGTTCCATCCTTCTTTCCTACCAGCACAATGGGAGCAGCCCACGGGCTTTGACTTTCTCGAATAACACTGTTCAGGAGCATCTGTGTAAGTATTCCCTTCACTTCTTGTTACATTGGCGGTGGGATTTGTAGGCATTGTTCTCTTATGGGCGCGGCATTTCCAGTTGGAATCTCATGGGTGATTGCTGTGTTGCAGCCAAAATCATCCTCGTGGCATGCAAATACGTCCTGATATCGTCTTAGTAGGTCTTCCACCAATTGTACCCAGTGTCAGACTGAAGAACAGTGGGTCCACCAGAGGAATTGAGTCTGAGAGCCCACCTTTCTCCCCCACTCAAAAGCCCCATAGCAACTGTAAGGTTTGCACTGAAGGAGAATTCTACATTCTCTGGTAGGCCAATCCCACCCTGGTTGTACCTGTTGTGGTGTGAGTTTTGTTAATTTGGCCCGCATTGGCTCCAGTATACGGCGCCCCTCCCACAGGTGCTGAGGTTCTGGTACTAAAGACGCGTCTACAACCACTGTCCAAGGATCTCCCTGTTTCACTGTCAATTGAACGGCCTGTGGGGGTACCAGCTCTTCTGGCATGCCCAGAATTTGCGCTACTTCACTCCTGGATGGGAGCGTGATATTGCCTTCCCCCAAATGTACACATCGCACTTGAACCGTCCTGTCGCGCACAGTAGCTAACGTCCGTGTAACGAGGAGCCTTGGAGGTAGTTGCTCCATAATGGCTGGCTCTATTTGTATCTCGATTCCTTCTAGAGAGGTACAAGCCCGGACAGGCAGAGTGAGCATGGTTTGGCCTGGTGGCAGGGCAAGGTTGGCTGTAGCTGGGACGATCACTTTCCCCAGCGTGTTCCCGTAACTAGAGGTTTCCTGGGCTTGAGCCGCACGAATTAGCTGTTGAAACAATTTTCTTTGGGAAGTGTGAGGGCTCCACTGTTTCAGGAACAAATCTGGGGACTTGTTAATGAGGAGGCTTAAGAATTCCTTCATCAAGTTCATCCCTAGAGTGACAGTACGCCCGCTCCCTGCGTCTCCAGCGGCCAACGCTACTCCCCTCCGACCCAGGTCTTTGCCACAGACTGTGATTTGCATCCAGACCACCCCTGCGACCGGGATGGGCAATTGATTAGCAGCCGATCATTTTATCACCGGGCCCCATTCAGGCCGCATCGCTTCTGGGAAATGTGATCTGAAGTATGTTTCAGGCATCGTGGTCACCTGTGAGCCGGTGTCAACTAGACAGCGGACAGCCAGACTATCCATTTAGACCCAGACAAGAGGACACATGGAAACTAAACTTGAGGGACTTCTGATTCTCCTTCTTGACTGCTCAGGCTCTGGGCGGCGGCCCCGAACCTCGGAGCCTCCTAGTTTAATGGACAGCACTGAAGGGGCCATCCTCGTCGTACACATCCCCGAGCCAAATGTACAGTCTCTCCACAGTTGTAACATCTAGGGAGTTCTTCTCTGCAGAACATTCTCACTTCTAGACGAGGTTCAGGACCAGTCCTACCCCCAGACGGGTTTAATGATGCTAATGTTTTTTTCCTTGAATCGGACAACTCTTCTCGAATATCCAGGATTCTTTTCGCAACTCTTCCACCCATCTCGGTTCAGTGGCCATTGTCACAGATACCTCTCCGCTACGGACCTTCCCTGCCGGGACTGTCACCTCCTGCTCGCGTGTGCGCGCTTCACCCCCAACTTCTGAAAAGGTCATGCGTGGACTTACTCGCAAGCGCTCTCTTAAGGCCCGTTTCAGCAGCACGTCTCACAAACTGATCCCGCAGTACTATGTCAGTCGGCCCTACGCCATCATTTTTAGTGATGGCAGTATGGATCTCCTGTAACCCGTTCATCTACTACTTCACCGTCTCCCCCTCCCTTTGAACATGGCAAAATAAACGCATGCGTAATTCCCCTAAGTCTGTGGGGGTCCCCGTGTGTTTCCTCCAGTATATGTAATACCTTGTCAAAAGTGTTCTGTTCTCGAGAGGGTAGTAGCATGATGGACTCCCTTGCCTCTCTGTCTAAAGCCATCATGGCAACCTCCGCCTCTAATGCAGGGGTCATGGGGTGCATCCTCATCATACCCCTGACCCGCTCAGTCCAGCTCCATAACATAGTGTTGTTCCCATTAAACTTCGGGAGGTTGCTCAACATCACCCCCAGGGGTATGCTGGATTTCAGGCCCCTCAATTGCTTGGCCTGCCGCCTCCATGATGTTGGACTGCATCCTGCTGACTACGCCAAGCGTGAGCAGGTTGTGGGATGCAGTAACGGACAGGAGGTATAGTAAGGGTTAACTATATTTTACTTGAACAGGGGGTTACTCCACGCAGGGAGAGGAACGGGTAAATAGGAGTATAGGAGGTGGTATAAGCACAAATAATGTGCAGGGTGAGTTAGACAACAACAATAAGTAATGAAGCAGCTCTTTAAGGGTTAACTTATCGGTCCAGCGGCTTCCTGGCTGTAGACCCTTAGGTTCAAACGGTGGCGCCAATGCAGTTAGCACGTGATTAGACCGGTGTTGTCCTGAAGGCATTGATGATTCGGTTTCCGGCGAAGATGGTGGGTCCTTGTCATATTGGATGGGGTCCTGGGTTCGTTGTGCAGTATGAAGTACAATCTCCAACTCCGTCGGAGCTTAATGTAGCTCGTCAGATACAAGTGGGTGAGGCACAGTTCTAGGTGAGTCACCCGATCCTTCCTAGGCAGCACGCACGCAGCACTTACTAGCCTGGAGCGTTTGGCACCTTCAGCTGGAGGAGCCACCAGGCACACAGCACCTTTCTCATCACAGTCTCTGTATCTGATCTGTTATGGTTCTCAATGGCAAGAGAACATAGCCCAGCAAACATACGAACTAGCTCTTGGAAGGATGGAAACTAAACTGACCATGAACTAAACCTGCCGCACAACTAACAGTAGCCGGGTAGCGTAGCCTGCGTTTGATCCCTAGACGCCCAGCGCCGGCCGGAGGACTAACTAATCCTGGCAGAGGAAAATATAGTCCTGGCTCACCTCTAGAGAAATTTCCCCGAAAGGCAGACAGAGGCCCCCACAAATATTGGCGGTGATTTTAGATGAAATGACAAACGTAGTATGAAAATAGGTTTAGCAAAATTGAGGTCCGCTTACTAGATAGCAGGAAGACAGAAAGGGCACTTTCATGGTCAGCTGAAAACCCTATCAAAATACCATCCTGAAATTACTTTAAGACTCTAGTATTAACTCATAACATCAGAGTGGCAATTTCAGATCACAAGAGCTTTCCAGACACAGAAACGAAACTACAGCTGTGAACTGGAACAAAATGCAAAAACAAACAAGGACTAAGTCCAACTTAGCTGGGAGTTGTCTAGCAGCAGGAACATGCACAGAAAGGCTTCTGATTACAATGTTGACCGGCATGGAAGTGACAGAGGAGCAAGGCTAAATAGCGACTCCCACATCCTGATGGAAACAGGTGAACAGAGAGGATGATGCACACCAGTTCAATTCCACCAGTGGACACCGGGGGAGCCCAAAATCCAATTTCACAACAGTACCCCCCCCTCAAGGAGGGGGCACCGAACCCTCACCAGAACCACCAGGGCAATCAGGATGAGCCCTATGAAAGGCACGGACCAAATCGGAGGCATGAACATCAGAGGCAGTCACCCAAGAATTATCCTCCTGACCGTATCCCTTCCATTTGACCAGATACTGGAGTTTCCGTCTGGAAACACGGGAGTCCAAGATTTTTTCCACAACGTACTCCAACTCGCCCTCAACCAACACCGGAGCAGGAGGCTCAACGGAAGGCACAACCGGTACCTCATACCTGCGCAATAATGACCGATGAAAAACATTATGAATAGAAAAAGATGCAGGGAGGTCCAAACGGAAGGACACAGGGTTAAGAATCTCCAATATCTTGTACGGGCCGATGAACCGAGGCTTAAACTTGGGAGAAGAAACCCTCATAGGGACAAAATGAGAAGACAACCACACCAAGTCCCCAACACAAAGCCGAGGACCAACCCGACGCCGGCGGTTGGCAAAAAGCTGAGTCTTCCCCTGGGACAACTTCAAATTGTCCACTACCTGCCCCCAAATCTGATGCAACCTCTCCACCACAGCATCCACTCCAGGACAATCCGAAGATTCCACCTGACCAGAAGAAAATCGAGGATGAAGCCCCGAATTACAGAAAAAGGGAGACACCAAGGTGGCAGAACTGGCCCGATTATTGAGGGCAAACTCCGCTAAAGGCAAAAAAGCAACCCAATCATCCTGATCTGCAGACACAAAACACCTCAAATATGTCTCCAAGGTCTGATTCGTCCGCTCGGTCTGGCCATTAGTCTGAGGATGGAAAGCAGACGAGAAAGACAAATCTATGCCCATCCTAGCACAGAATGCTCGCCAAAATCTAGACACGAATTGGGTACCTCTGTCAGAAACGATATTCTCCGGAATACCATGCAAACGGACCACATTTTGAAAAAACAGAGGAACCAACTCGGAAGAAGAAGGCAACTTAGGCAGGGGAACCAAATGGACCATCTTAGAGAAACGATCACACACCACCCAGATGACAGACATCTTCTGAGAAACAGGAAGATCCGAAATAAAATCCATCGAGATGTGCGTCCAGGGCCTCTTCGGGATAGGCAAGGGCAACAACAATCCACTAGCCCGAGAACAACAAGGCTTGGCCCGAGCACAAACGTCACAAGACTGCACGAAGCCTCGCACATCTCGAGACAGGGAAGGCCACCAGAAGGACCTTGCCACCAAATCCCTGGTACCAAAGATTCCAGGATGACCTGCCAACGCAGAAGAATGAACCTCAGAAATGACTTTACTGGTCCAATCATCAGGAACAAACAGTCTACCAGGTGGGCAACGATCAGGTCTATCCGCCTGAAACTCCTGCAAGGCCCGCCGCAGGTCTGGAGAAACGGCAGACAATATCACTCCATCCTTAAGGATACCTGTAGGTTCAGAATTACCAGGGGAGTCAGGCTCAAAACTCCTAGAAAGGGCATCCGCCTTAACATTCTTAGAACCCGGCAGGTAGGACACCACAAAATTAAACCGAGAGAAAAACAACGACCAGCGCGCCTGTCTAGGATTCAGGCGTCTGGCGGACTCAAGATAAATTAGATTTTTGTGGTCAGTCAATACCACCACCTGATGTCTAGCCCCCTCAAGCCAATGACGCCACTCCTCAAAAGCCCACTTCATGGCCAAAAGCTCCCGATTCCCAACATCATAATTCCGCTCGGCGGGCGAAAATTTACGCGAGAAAAAAGCACAAGGTCTCATCACGGAGCAATCGGAACTTCTCTGCGACAAAACCGCCCCAGCTCCGATTTCAGAAGCGTCGACCTCAACCTGAAAAGGAAGAGCAACATCAGGCTGACGCAACACAGGGGCGGAAGAAAAGCGGCGCTTAAGCTCCCGAAAGGCCTCCACAGCAGCAGGGGACCAATCAGCAACATCAGCACCCTTCTTAGTCAAATCAGTCAATGGTTTAACAACATCAGAAAAACCAGCAATAAATCGACGATAAAAGTTAGCAAAGCCCAAAAATTTCTGAAGACTCTTAAGAGAAGAGGGTTGCGTCCAATCACAAATAGCCTGAACCTTGACAGGATCCATCTCGATGGAAGAGGGGGAAAAAATATATCCCAAAAAGGAAATCTTTTGAACCCCAAAAACGCACTTAGAACCCTTCACACACAAGGAATTAGACCGCAAAACCTGAAAAACCCTCCTGACCTGCTGGACATGAGAGTCCCAGTCATCCGAAAAAATCAAAATATCATCCAGATACACAATCATAAATTTATCCAAATAATCACGGAAAATGTCATGCATAAAGGACTGAAAGACTGAAGGGGCATTTGAAAGACCAAAAGGCATCACCAAATACTCAAAGTGGCCCTCGGGCGTATTAAATGCGGTTTTCCACTCATCCCCCTGCTTAATTCGCACCAAATTATACGCCCAACGAAGATCTATCTTAGAGAACCACTTGGCCCCCTTTATGCGAGCAAACAAATCAGTCAGCAGTGGCAACGGATATTGATATTTAACCGTGATTTTATTCAAAAGCCGATAATCAATACACGGCCTCAAAGAGCCATCTTTCTTAGCCACAAAGAAAAAACCGGCTCCTAAGGGAGATGACGAAGGACGAATATGTCCCTTTTCCAAGGACTCCTTTATATATTCTCGCATAGCAGCATGTTCAGGCACAGACAGATTAAATAAACGACCCTTAGGGTATTTACTACCCGGAATCAAATCTATGGCACAATCGCACTCCCGGTGCGGAGGTAATGAACCAAGCTTAGGTTCTTCAAAAACGTCACGATATTCAGTCAAGAATTCAGGAATCTCAGAGGGAATAGATGATGAAATGGAAACCACCGGTACGTCCCCATGCGTCCCCTTACATCCCCAGCTTAACACAGACATAGCTTTCCAGTCAAGGACTGGGTTATGAGATTGCAGCCATGGCAATCCAAGCACCAACACATCATGTAGGTTATACAGCACAAGAAAGCGAATAATCTCCTGGTGATCCGGATTAATCCGCATAGTTACTTGTGTCCAGTATTGTGGTTTATTGCTAGCCAATGGGGTGGAGTCAATCCCCTTCAGGGGTATAGGAGTTTCAAGAGGCTCCAAATCATACCCACAGCGTTTGGCAAAGGACCAATCCATAAGACTCAAAGCGGCGCCAGAGTCGACATAGGCATCCGCGGTAATAGATGATAAAGAACAAATCAGGGTCACAGAAAGAATAAACTTAGACTGTAAAGTGCCAATTGAAACAGACTTATCAAGCTTCTTAGTACGCTTAGAGCATGCTGATATAACATGAGTTGAATCACCGCAATAGAAGCACAACCCATTTTTTCGTCTAAAATTCTGCCGTTCACTTCTGGACAGAATTCTATCACATTGCATATTCTCTGGCGTCTTCTCAGTAGACACCGCCAAATGGTGCACAGGTTTGCGCTCCCGCAGACGCCTATCGATCTGGATAGCCATTGTCATGGACTCATTCAGACCCGCAGGCACAGGGAACCCCACCATAACATCCTTAATGGCATCAGAGAGACCCTCTCTGAAATTCGCCGCCAGGGCGCACTCATTCCACTGAGTAAGCACAGCCCATTTACGGAATTTCTGGCAGTATATTTCAGCTTCGTCTTGCCCCTGAGATAGGGACATCAAGGCCTTTTCCGCCTGAAGTTCTAACTGAGGTTCCTCATAAAGCAACCCCAAGGCCAGAAAAAACGCATCCACATTGAGCAACGCAGGATCCCCTGGAGCCAATGCAAAAGCCCAATCCTGAGGGTCGCCCCGGAGCAAAGAAATCACAATCCTGACCTGCTGAGCAGGATCTCCAGCAGAGCGAGATTTCAGGGACAAAAACAACTTGCAATTATTTTTGAAATTTTGAAAGCAAGATCTATTCCCCGAGAAAAATTCAGGCAAAGGAATTCTAGGTTCAGATATAGGAACATGAACAACAAAATCTTGTAAGTTTTGAACTTTCGTGGTGAGATTATTCAAACCTGCAGCTAAACTCTGAATATCCATTTTAAACAGGTGAACACAGAGCCATTCCAGGATTAGAAGGAGAGAGAGAGAGAAAGGCTGCAATATAGGCAGACTTGCAAGAGATTCAATTACAAGCACACTCAGAACTGAGAAAAAAAAAAAAAAATCTTCAGCAGACTTCTCTTTTCTCTCCTTTCTCTGTCAATTAATTTAACCCTTTTGGGCCGGTCAAACTGTTATGGTTCTCAATGGCAAGAGAACATAGCCCAGCAAACATACGAACTAGCTCTTGGAAGGATGGAAACTAAACTGACCATGAACTAAACCTGCCGCACAACTAACAGTAGCCGGGTAGCGTAGCCTGCGTTTGATCACTAGACTCCCAGCGCCGGCCGGAGGACTAACTAATCCTGGCAGAGGAAAATATAGTCCTGGCTCACCTCTAGAGAAATTTCCCCGAAAGGCAGACAGAGGCCCCCACAAATATTGGCGGTGATTTTAGATGAAATGACAAACGTAGTATGAAAATAGGTTTAGCAAAATTGAGGTCCGCTTACTAGATAGCAGGAAGACAGAAAGGGCACTTTCATGGTCAGCTGAAAACCCTATCAAAATACCATCCTGAAATTACTTTAAGACTCTAGTATTAACTCATAACATCAGAGTGGCAATTTCAGATCACAAGAGCTTTCCAGACACAGAAACGAAACTACAGCTGTGAACTGGAACAAAATGCAAAAACAAACAAGGACTAAGTCCAACTTAGCTGGGAGTTGTCTAGCAGCAGGAACATGCACAGAAAGGCTTCTGATTACAATGTTGACCGGCATGGAAGTGACAGAGGAGCAAGGCTAAATAGCGACTCCCACATCCTGATGGAAACAGGTGAACAGAGAGGATGATGCACACCAGTTCAATTCCACCAGTGGCCACCGGGGGAGCCCAAAATCCAATTTCACAACACTGATCGCAGGGAGGCTATCGCGCTGGCCTGCACTATCACGGTGCTCTGAGGATGGAGCTCAGAGGCTGTCACTGTGCTCAGAGGCAGAGGACGCTGCTTGTTCCTGCCAGGACTGACTGCTTCCGCCTGCTCTCTGGCCTTTTTAGCTTAGTCACGCCTCCTGTTGCCAAGTACAAAGGTCGGCACGGGTTTTTAAGCTTTCGCCTGGACAACAGAGAGACAGCCCCGACAGTTCCTGACCCGGCGCAAGAGAGGTACCCTCAGTTCGGTCCCTCTTACAGCGCTACTACATAAGGTGGCCACGGTGGCACACAAAAGAGGAGCTCACTTCGGTCAAGAGAAGACCTTTCAGTGGTTAGTTTCTCATACGAGACTGAAAGCTGTGGTGGAAGAAGTCTGTCGACAGTGAAGAAACTGCAAATTAGCTAAACCCCCAGAGCAGATAGCTTTCACACAGACCATTGTGACTTCTGCCCCTCTCAAAGTATTGATGATAGATTACCTGATGGTAGGTCAGGTTTACCAGGGAAGCCAGCGTTGTCTGGTGATGATGGATCACTTCATCAAGTTTGCCGTTGTGATTCCGACGCATGATCGAACTGCCGAATTAGCGGCACATGCTATCTGCAGCAACTTCATTCAAGTGTACAGCTGCCCAAAAAGAATCCACTCTGATCAAGGCACCTGTTTTCTAGGATGAGTGATGGAAGGATTACATCACCTGTATCAGATCGAAAAATCCCGGATGACGCCATCATCCTCAAAGAAATGGAGCATGTGAGCGGTTCAATCGTCCTCTAATTCAGATGTTAAGAAAGCTAGAGGAAGAACGAAAAGTCCATTGGCCAGAGTTCGTAGCAGAGTTAGTGTGGGTGTAAAATAACCAAGTACATCGCACCACCAGGTACACTCCATACATCCTGTTGTTCGGCCGGCCAGGAAGAGAGATTGCTGGGTTTGAGATGGATCCAGAGGAGGACTACCCATGGACAGGGGTGTCCACCTGGGTCCGGGAACATCGTCATCACCTGCAGACACTACATCACCTGGCGCAGACTAGGTTTCGGGTACTAGAGCATTCAGAGACAGCTCCAATACGAGTGACAGCTCTTCAGGCCGGGGACGGTGTGTTGGTCCGAGATAAACGTCCTCGGGACAAGCTGGAATATGAGTGGGAGAAGACTCCGTATCGAGTAAAGCGACGAATCAATACCGAATGTCCTGTCTATGAAGTTCAACTTGAAGGGAAGAAAGTTGCTACCACTCGAGTAGTTCACTGGAATATGTTATGCCCTTGCTTGTCAAGAGGTCCTGGTAAAACAAAAGAGATGCCAAGTGCACCTGAAATACTGCCTCCAGCAGTTGCTGATTGTGAGGATGAAGAATCTCCTGATTAGCCACCTGTAGACCTAGGGGAGGAACGGGTACCTGAAATTCCTGAAGTGGCTGCTCCATTGGAATTGGGCACGACCCCATCCTCACCTGTCTAACCTGACTCGACTACTTAACCTGACTCGATTACTCCTCCTTCTGACTTACGGTGCACCGAACGAGCAACAGCCGGGAGACCCCCCAACAGATACAACCAAGACCAATTCATTTGGCAGCAAATAGTCCAAGGGATAGGAAAGTGTCAACGCTTATTACAAAAACTCTCGCTCGTGGAATGGCGAGCAAAAAAGAGGGGGAGTGTAAGAAGAGGGACCGGACCAGGGGTACATCTCTTGTGCCGGGTCCGGAACTGTTGGGGCTGTCTCCTCAGTTGTCCAGGGGAAAGGATAAAAACCCAGACCTACCTTTGCACTTGGCAGCAGGGGGTGTAACTAAGCTAAAAAGACCAGAGCGCGTGCGGAAGCAGTCAGTCCTAGCGGGAGCAAGCAGCACGCAGCAGGGAACAGTTGGTGCTTCGTCCTCTGAGCACCGTGACAGCGCAGGCCTGCGCAATAGACTCCCTGCGACCAGATACAGAGACTGTGATGAGAAACGTGCCGTGTGCCAGGTGGGTCCTCCAGCTGAAGGTGCCAAACGCTCCGAGCCAGTAAGTTCTGCGCGTCTGCCACCTAGGAAGAACCGGGTAACTCACTGGGGACTGTGCCTCATCTCACCCGCTTATATCTGTCGAGCTACGTTAAGCTCCAATGGAGTTGGAGATTGTACTTCATACCGCACAATGAACCCTGGACCCAGGACCCCATCCAAGACAACAAGGACCCACCATCTTCGCCGGAAACTGGATCATCAGCGCCTTCAGGATGACACCGGACTCATCACGCGCTAACTGCGTTGGCGCCACCATTTGAACCTAACACTCTACAGTCAGGAAGTCACCAGACCGATAAGTTAACCCTTAAAGATCTGCTCCATTACTTATTGTTGTTGTTTAACGCACCCTGCACATCATTTGTGTTTATACCACCTGCTATACTCCTATCTACCCATTCCTCTTCCTGCGTGGAGTAACCCCCTGTTCAAGTAAAATATCATTAACCCTTACTCTGCCTCCTGGCCGTCACTGCATCCATCAACCTGCTCACACTTATACACTGACCCTAAAGCGAGAGTTAAATGGGATGAGACAAGGGTGTCTCTTATCACCTCACCTACAGTGGGGGAAAAACGTCTTTAGTCAGCCACTTAAAAAGATGAGAGGCCTGTAATTGACATCATAGGTAGACCACAACTACGAGAGCCAAAATGAGAAAACAATTCCAGAAAATCACCTTGTCTGATTTGGCAAGATTTATTTTGCAAATTATGGTGGAAAATAAGTATTTGGTCACCTAAAAACATGCAAGATTTCTGGCTCTCACAGACCTGTAACTTCTTCTTTAAGAGGCTCCTCTGTCCTCCTCTCATTACCTGTAGTAATTGCACCTGTTTGAACTTGTTATCAGTATAAAAGACACCTGTCCACAACCTCAAACAGTCACACTCCAAACTCCACTATGGTGAAGACCAAACAGCTGTCGAAGGACACCAGAAACAAAATTGTAGCCCAGCACCAGGCTGGGAAGACTGAATCAGCAATACGCAAGCAGGTTGGTGTGATGAAATCAACTGTGGGAGCAATAAGAAAATGGAAGACGTACAAGACTACTGATAATCTCCCTCGATCTGGGGCTCCACACAAGATCTCACCCTGTGGGGTCAAAATGATCACAAGAACGGTGAGCAAAAATCCCAGAACGACATAGGGGACCTAGTGAATGACCTGCAAAGAGCTGGGACCACCATAACAAAAGCTACCATCAGTAACACACTACGCCGCCAGGAATTTAGATCCTGGAGTGCCAGATGTGTCCCCTGCTTAAGCCTGTACAAGTCTGGGCCCGTCTGACGTTTGCTAGAGAGCATTTGGATTATCCAGAAGAGTATTCGGAGAATGTCTTATGGTCTGATGAAACTAAAGTGGAACTGTTTGGTAGAAGCAAAACTCGTCGTGTTTGGAGGAGACAGAATGCTGGGTTGCATCCAAAGAACACCATACCGACTGTGAAGCATGGGGGTGGCAACATCATGCTTTGGGGCTGTCTCTCTGCAAAGGGACCAGGAAGACTGATCTGTGTACATGAAAGAATGAATGGAGCCATGTATCGTGAGATTTTGAGTGCAAACCTTCCATCAGCAAAGGGCATTGAAGATGAAACGTGGATAGATCTTTCAGCATGATAATGATCCCAAGCACACTGCCAGGACAATGAAGGACAACCCCATAGAAAACCTTTGGAGGGAGTTGAAAGTCCGTATTGCCCAGCGACAGACCCAAAACATCAGTGCTCTAGAGGAGATCTGCCTGGAGGAATGAGCCAACATACCACCAACAGTGTGTGCCAACATTGTGAAGACTTACAGAAAACTTTTGACTTCTGTCATTGCCAACAAAGGATATATAGCAGAATATTGAGATGAACTTTTGTTAATGACCAAATACTTATTTTCCACCATAATTTGCAAAATAAATCTTGCCAAATAAGACAAGGTGATTTTCTGGATTTGTTTTCTCATTTTGACTCTCATAGTTGTGGTCTACCTATGATGTCAATTACAGACCTCTCTCATCTTTTTAAGTGGGAGAACTTGCACAATTGGTGGCTGACTAAATACTTTTTTCCTCGTTGTATATACTTTGATGATGGAACATTTAGCAGTAGCTTTATGTAAAAATTCAGCAGCTATTGGAGTTTCTATAGGTTCACATCATTATAAACTAGCTCTTTTCGCAGATGACTTGTTGCTCTCTGTTTCAAACCCAATGATCTCATTTCCCTCTATAATAAAGGAATTGGAAGAATTCGGCCATGTAAGCACTTTTAAAGTCAACTATTCTAAAACAAAAGCTATGAACAGAACTTTTAACACTGAACTGACACAACTAATTTCTAACTGTCCCTTTAAGTGGCAGACAAATGCAATTAAGTACCTGCGTACACATATTCCTAGGAACTTTAATGATCTATATCGTTTACATTATATCCTCAAACTTGAACAAATTCTTCAAAATCTAATGAATTATAACCTGAAAATCTTGTCCTGGTTTGATTGTAATAATGTGCAAAACTTCTTTATATTTTCCAGACTGTTCCTGTTTGCGTTCCTCAGTCCTTTTTCTCCCGTCACAACATGGCCTATAGCAAGTTCACATGGGGATTGTCGAGACCTAGGATACGTTTTAAAATATTGTGTTGTCCCAAGAACAAAGGGGGTACTAGTCTGCCCAATCTAAAAAATTACCATCAGTCTGTGAATCTTATGAGAGCGGTGGACTGATTCAGGTCTGTAGAAGATAAGCAGTGGGTGAAACTGGAAGGGGACTGCTCTGCCTGAACACTCACATCTATGCTTTGGACTGACAAAATACATGTACATATTAAATGATTACCAATACTCATTCAACACTTTTTGAAAATGTGGGAGCAAGTCTAACTCTCATCATCTATATCATGTAGGTTGGGTGCATTAACGTCCTTATTTACCAACCCAGATGTATCCCCTGCTTCAGGTGCAGAGCCATTCATAATCTGGGACAGATCCACTGGGGTTAGATTGAGACACGTTTTCATGGGCTCTTTTCCTTCCTTTACAGAACGTTTCCACACAGGCGTCTATCCTGGCTGGCATATTTCCAGCTCAGGTCATTTATAAAATCTGACATATCTGTAACTAGTATCAGGAATGAGCACACTCCATCTGAAACCTTAATGAGGTTGTCCACTACTTTTACATTGATAGGTCATCAATGTCTGATCGGCCGGTTTCCTGCACTCCCGCCGATCAGCTGTTATTGGTGGCGACCGGAAGTACTTACTTGTGGAGTCGGCCATCTACTTGCAGCGGCTGCCACAGGGTACTGTACATCTGCCTCCTATACAAAGCAAGAGGAGATGGATGTGCAGTAACAAGCCCCGGCCACTACAAGTAGATGGCCAACTCCGCACGTAAGGCTATGTGCACACTTTGCGGCGTGCTCTGCGGGTTCTCCCGCAGCGGAATTGATAAATCTGCAGGGCAAAACCGCTGCAGTTATCCCTGCAGATTTATCGCGGTTTGTTTTGCGATTTCCGCTGCGGGATTACTCCTATACTATTGATGCTGCATATGCAGCAATATGCAGCATCAATAGTAATGTTAAAAATAATAAAAATTGGTTATACTCACCCTCTGACGTCCGATCTCCTCGGCGCTGCACGCGGCGCTCCGGTTCCAAAGATGCTGTGCCGAGAAGGACCTTCATGACGTCACGGTCATGTGACCGCGGCGTCATCACGGTCATGTGACTGCGACGTCACCGCAGGTCCTGCTCGCACAGGAACCCTGACCTGACGGCCGCATGCAGCGCTGAGAGGTGAGTATAGCATTATTTTTTATTTTAATTCTTTTTTTTTTTACACTATTTATGCTTCCCAGGGCCTGGAGGAGAGTCTCCTCTCCTCCACCCCGGGTAGCAACCGCACATTATCCGCTTACTTCCCGCATCGTGGGCACAGCCCCATGCGGGAAGTAAGCGGATCAATGCATTTCTATGGGTGCAGAATCGCTGCAATTCTGCACAAAGAAGTGACATGCTGCGGGTTGTAAACCGCTGCGTTTCTGCGCGGTTTTTCCCGCAGCATGTGCACTGCGGTTTGCGGTTTCCATAGGGTTTACATGTTAATGTAAACGCAATGGAAACTGCTGCAGACCCGCAGCATCAAAATCGCCGCGGATCCGCTTTAAAAACCGCAAAGTGTGAACATGGCCCAAGTTCTTCCAGCAGTTATTCACAGCCACCATCGATAACAGTTGATCAGCGAGGGTGCCAGGTAACTGCCCTCGGCTGATCAGATATTGATGACCTATCTTAAGGATAGGCCATAAATGTAAAAGTAGTGGACAACCTCTTTAATTACTCAAGTAGGTACTAAACTTTTATATTGAATATACAAAGCAACACAAAGGGACACCTACAATGATCCTCTACCCTTTAGTGGGGCTTGGGAGGAGAGGGAAGTTTATTTGTTCTCCAATGGGCACTTATTTGGCACATAAATATTGCTGAATTACCTAGCATAACTCTATGGATATATTTATTCACATGCATATTTGAGGCATTGTAATACCCACTGTAATGAATTTTAATATTCTATTCAATTTGGAGCTTTACTGTGTGAATAAAATATAATTTTTGCATTTATAGGTGTGCATTCTGTATTGCTTTCTCTCTTTTTTGTTATACATTTCTTACCGTGGCACAAAGGCAGCTGAAAAATTTGCCAAATTTATTAAGAAACATGCGGTTCTTAACCCCTTCCAGAACAGAAATGGGAGGTATACAGCGCCGTGAAAGCGGAGTTCACGCAATGCACTTCTGAAAAGAAAGACACCGCTGAACAGAGGCCCGATGGAGTCCAGAGTAACCCTGCTGCGTCATTATAGTGAATGGATCCCTCGGGGGTTTCAACTGAATCACGTCACTCAAAGATTTAGATGGAAACCCCGATGTAAGTGCTCAGCGCAGAGCGCCGGATAACTGTGATCCAAAACAATATGTAAAATGTCCCCAATAAAAGCTTTAACTCAATCCACAAAAAAGAAATTCCCCACTCAGGTCTGTTATCTGTTAATGGAAATATAGGGGGCTACCAAGTTACTGGTAGCACAAAGGCTCTGAAAAAGGGCTATATAATATACAGGTGCATGACTCCATAAGCAGGAGCTGGGCACCACAACGTAATTGGCACCACAACGTACTGGGCACTACAATGGCAATTAGTAATTTTCCCTTAGCAACATCCACTGCTGCTGTTACGGAACTGCAACACAGAACTAGGATAGAAGGAGGAAAATTTGACCCTGCACTGAGACTAGGCCGATACCCTACGATGGAGTGGGTGACCCATTCCTTGCCGAATAGACCCACCGACGATCCTAAGTTAATCTCAGCGAAGACCTATAGATAGGGAGAAGGAGGTCCCTGAAAGATCTTAAGGACTGGGTATAAAAAACAGGTCACCTCCTAATAGAAAACACAGAGAAGGCTGCAGAAACCAACTGAAAACAGAAACTAAAGATAGCAGAACCAAAGATCCCAGAACTGCACAATATCAAACACAGAAATCTATCAAAGCACCTAGCCAGAACTCTAGCGGATTAACACTGTTGTCCAGCAAGGAATGGGAGGCAGGTGCTGGGTAATAAAGGGTGATACAATCACCTGACCTAAGACAACCCAGCACCAGGGGAAAAAGACCAGCAGCCAGAAAACCACAACAAGATGGCGGATAGTCAAAAACAAAACAGATTCTAACAGCTGCTTGTTTCTGGAAAACACCCATGCAGTCAAAATCGTCACTACACCTGTAGATAAATTCCCAAAGGGGTATAATTTCCAAAATGGGGTCACTTGAGGAGGGATTGTGCTCTTCTAGCACTTAGGGGCTCTGTATATGGAATCCGCAAACTTTTCCAGTAAAATCTGCACTCCAGGAGGAAAATAGCGCTCTGTCCCTGCCGAGTCTCGTCATATGGCTAAGCAGTACTGTACAGCCACATATGGAGTAATTGCCACATTCAGCAGAAATTGTGGGCCAAATTTTGGTGCCATTTTTACCCATGGCACCCATGTGTAAAAATTAGTAATCTTGGGCTAAAACAACATTTTTGTGGTAAAAATGTAACTATTTGTTCTTCGCTGCCCAATGGTATAAAATTCTGTAACACACCTGTGGTGTCAATATGATCACTGCACCCCTAAATTCATTGAGAGGAGTAGTTTGTAAAATGGGGTTACTTGTGGGGGTTCTACTGTTCTGGCACATCATGGGCTCTACCAATATGACATGGCACCCTCAAACCAGTCCAGCAAAACCTGAACTCCAATATAGCGCTTCTTCCCTTCTGAGATTTACCCTATGCCTCAAAAGTAGTTTCTGCCACATATGGGATATTAGTATACTCAAGAGAAATTGCACAACAAATTGTGGGTCCATTTTCCCCTGTTAACCTCATGAAAATAAAAAAAAATTGGGGGCTAAAAACATTTTTGTGGGAAAAAAATGATTTTTTATTTTCATGGTTCAATGTTAAAAATTTCTGTGAAACACGTGGGGGTTCAAGGTGCTCACCACACATCTAGATAAATTCCTTGAGGGGTCTTATTTCCAAAATTTAGTCACCTGTGGGGGGTTTCCACTCTTTAGGCACATCAGGGGCTTTCCAAACTCGTCATGGCGTCAGCTAATGATTCCAGCAAACAGTAATTTTCCTCCACATATGAGGTTTTGGCGTACTTAGGAGAAATTGCACAAAAAATTGTATGGTGCAATTTCTCTTGTGACCTTTGTGAAAATGCAAAAATTGGGGCTACAAAACATTTTTGTGTGAAAAATTTGTTTTTTTTTATTTTCATGGCTCAACGGTATAAACTTCTGTGAAGCACCTGGGAGTTCAAGATGCTCACCACATATCTAGATAAATTTCCTTAGGGGTCTAGTTTCCAAAACAGTGTCACTTGTGAGCAGTTTCCACTGTTTAGACACATCAGGGGCTCTCCAAACGCGACAAGGCATTCGCTAATTATTGTAGCAAGTTTTACATTCAAAAAGCCAAATGGTGCTCCTTCCCTTCCAAGCTCTGCCATGCACCAAAATAGTAGTTTCCCCCTCCATATGAGGTATCGGCATACTCAGGAGAAAATGAACAATAAGTTTTGGAGTCCATTTTTTTATTCTTGCCCTTGCGAGAATAAAAAAAAAATTGGATCTAAAGAAAAAATTTTGTGAAAAAAAGTTAAATTGTTCATATTTGTCCTTCCATATTCCATTAATTCCTGTCAAGCATCTTAAGGGTTAATAAACTTCTTGAATGTTGTTTTGAACACCTTGAGGGGTGCTGTTTTTAGAATGGTGTAACTTTTGGGTATTTTCTATCATATAGGCCCCACAAACTCACTTCAAATGTGATGTGGTCCCTAAAAAATGGTTTTGGAAATTTTGTTGGACAAAACAAAATAATAATGAATTTGGCACACCTTATTACAGCGCATGTTCAAGAAGACTGACGTAGAAGACAGCAGTATTAATGAATCGGAGCCATACTGTTAACATTATTATTGTATTTCTTTATGTTTTCTATATTTGCTCACAATTTTGAGGGAGCTACACAATACAAATCTCATAAAGTGTTGTCTAAAAATTCTATCTGTTTACTCTCTTAAGACCCACAAATTTTTCATTTTTTGTGCTCTCATTTTTTTCTTTCCCTAGTTCCAAGAGCCTTAACTGTTTTATTTTTCCATTCACATAGCCTTTTAAGGTTTTGTTTTTTTGGGCGACCAGTTGTAGTTTTGAATGGCACCATTCATTTTACTATATAATGAATTGAAAAGCAAGAAAAAAATTCAAAGTGTAGCAAACCTGTGAAGAAAAAAAACACAATTCCGCCATTGTTTTTTAGGGGTTTGTTTTTGCAGTGTTCATTGTGTGATAACCAAGAAGTATTGTTTCTCCTTGCGGAGATTGACTAAGCATGCCGAGATGAGGAGACTTAAAGCTGCAATGCTCCTCTGGGAAATATGCTAATTATGCAAATTGTCTCTTCAAAGAGGACGAGAACTAGAACACTAGTGCCACCTATTGGAAGGTAGCAATTCTACAAGTCAATGTCGACCCTTTAACGAGCCTTGTCATATGAGCATGTCAATCTCCGCAAGGAGAAACGATACTTCTTGGATATCGGTCAGATAATGTGGCAAAAGGGGTTGAGTCGAATTTTTATATTTTGTGCTTATTTTTGAAGATATTTAATGTGTTTGAACCTACAATCATTTTGATCACTTATACAGTATTATGTACGAATATAGTCGTCTTGGTTCTTCTGTAGAGCTCAGCCTGTAGCTGAACTTCACAGGACCACCAAGATGGCAGTTACAGGGGTCTTTTAGTAGGAAAGTATGCAACACAGCCGAAGTCTACCTACTATGAATCAGGTTTAGAAAGAGAAGAGACTTGAGGCAAAGCCTTTAAAAAGCAAAGATAGCTCTTATTAGTCTTTACCTGCATGGCCCACCTTTGTCTGGGATGACATGACTGTCTTTATTGCTTTCTACAGCTGAGTTCTCTATAGATTCCTGTAAAGATTGAACACAAATTACACATTAGACATAAGTATTGTACCGTTTTGTGACAACCCCAGTTTAATACTTACTAGACGCAATGACCCAAATTGATCAATGTATTTTCACCAATTTTTAGCGCATGTTACTTCACCATAATGTGCAATCTGCAATGGGACACGTTTAGGCAACGTTCACATGTTCAGTATTTGGTCAGTATTTTACATCAGTATTTGTAAGGCAAAACCAGGAGTGGAACAATCAGAGGGAAAGTATAATAGAAACATGTCACCACTTCTGTATTTATCACCCACTCCTGGTTTTGGCCTAAAATACTGAGGTAAAATACTGACCAAATACTGAACGGGTGAATGTGGCCTAATAAACCCTTTGCACCACACTTTCAAGCTACTGGCTTCTTGTCTGTCAATTTGAAAACCTGGAGTTTAACAAATTCATAAATGCAAGTTTTTAGGAAAAACTTTGCAAAGTTTTTTGTGTGCTGTCACTCCAGTAGGAGGGTGGTATGAACATTGAAAACATTGCTAGACACATATCGAGGTACAAGAAATGTATCAATCTATTTTGACAACAATTTGATACATTTTCCGTAATAATGGAATTGCCTTTAGTAAATCAGATATGAAATCTACCATTCCCACCCCTACCTCTCCAAACTAGGCCAAACTATATCCTTTTGATATATTAGCACCTACCAATTCTTTTTTACATTGGGTTTAGGCTATAAAGAAGCTTAGCTATATTACTTGTACAATAACCATATCCGCCGTACTAGTGGCTGCAGTCAGCTAGAATTGTATCAATTAAGTGAGCTGCGCGGCAAAATCAAATGATCATTGATTCAAAATGATAACCCTAATCGGTAGGGTCCAACTGCTAAAAGACCATCAATTGGCAGAAAGGTAGGAATATTTACCTTGACACGGAACTTTCATCCCATTTACATACTGGCGCTCCACTCATTACCTATAGGGGTAGGGCTGCCAGAAAAGCCGAATGCAACGTTCGACAGCCCCATAGGAGATTAATGGGGCCATTCTAATGGGGATAAAAGTGCACCGTTCTGTCGATCAGTTGGACCCCCTCCAGTTAGGAAGTTATCACCTGTGGATAGTGGATAGCTCATTTTCATCAGACAACCTCTTTAACGAGAAGTTGTCAGTACGATTTTGTAAAGTAAAGTAACGGCAATACTGTAATTGTGCTGTAATACAGATTACATTGATAGCTTTGGTGAAGAAATACTCTTTGTTGTTATTCTTTAATCACCACTTGAGGTTTTCTGTTAATTAGATTTTGGTGCACTGGGCAGGACTGTGCATTGGGTCTTCTCCTCCCTGTCTGTGATTCTCCAGCCCCTCTGCCTGCTTCCGTTCTGTGATTCCCCGGCCCATCTGCCTGCCTCCGGTCTGTGATTTGCCAGCCCCTTTCCACCTCTGGACAGTGATTTGCCGGCCCCTCCATCAGCCTCCATTGTGTGATTTGCAGGCCCACTGTCTTTCTCCAGTCAGTGATTTGCCGGCCCCTCCGTCTGCCTCTGGTCTGTGATCCCCTGGCCCCTGCACCTGCCTCCGGTCTGATTCCCCAGCACCTTCCGCCTGCCTCCAGTCTGTAATTCTCTAGTCCTTCAGTCTGCCTACAGTCTAGAATTCTCCAGCCCCTCAGCCTGCCTCCATATCTGTGATTCTCCGGCCCCTCCACCTGCATCTGGTCTGTGATTCCCCAACTCCTCCGCCTGCCTCCATATCTGTGATTCTCCGGCCCCTCCACCTGCATCTAGTCTGTGATTCCCCAATTCCTCCGCCTGCCTCCGGTCTGTGATTCCCTGGCCCCTTCACCTGCCTCCGATCTGTGATTTCCCAGCCCCTCCGCCTGCCTCTGGTCTGTGATTCCCTGGCCCCTTCACCTGCTTCCAATCTGTGATTTCCCAGCCCCTCCACCTGCCTCTGGTCTGTGATTCTATGGCCCCTCCACCTGCCTCTGGTTGGTGATTCCCCAGCCCCTCTGCCTTCCTCCAGTCTGTGATTCCCTGGCCCCTGCCTGCCTCCAGTCTGCGATTCCACAGCCCCTCTGTCTGCCTCCACTCTGTGAATGACATGTCACTGCTGAGATGTCAAACAGAGGGGGCAGGTCATTCACAGACCAGAAGCAGGCGGATGGGCCGGGAAGTCACAGACAGGGAGGATCAGACCCAGTGTACAGTCTAGCCCATATGCACTGGCATCTAATTAGCAGAAAATTTAAAATGGTGATTAGAGGAGAAACAGAAAGTGGATTTTTTCACTAAAGGGATCAACTTATGCAGTATAAGGCTGAAGATACACTGGCGATTTTAAAATCGGTCCAATTTGGTTCCTGAAAGGTCGGCCGAGTGTCATGCATTTTTCATGCAAGTACAATCCGAGTTTTAACACCTAACATCCTATTTACATCCGATTGCAATGTGACTTTAACATGAGCTTTTACATTGAGCAATTCGCTATGTAATTGACACATAGTTTTCCAAGAAAATATTCTTCAAGATATATACAGTGCCTTGCGAAAGTATTCGGCCCCCTTGAACTTTTCAGCCTTTTCCCACATATCATGCTTCAAACATAAAGATACCAAATGTACATTTTTGGTGAATAATCAACAACAAGTGGAAAACAATTGTGAAGTTGAACGAAATTTATTGGTTATTTTAAATTTTTGTGGAAATTCAAAAACTGAAAAGTGGGGTGTGCAATATTATTCGGCCCCTTTAACTTAATACTTTGTTGCGCCACCTTTTGCTGAGATTATAGCTGCAAGTCGCTTGGGGTATTTCTCTATCAGTTTTGTACATCGAGAGACTGAAATTCTTGCCCTTTCTTCCTTGGCAAACAGCTCGAGCTCAGTGAGGTTTGATGGAGATCGTTTGTGAACAGCAGTTTTCAGCTCTTTCCACAGATTCTCGATTGGATTGAGGTCTGGACTTTGACTTGGCCATTCTATCACCTGGATACGTTTATTTGTGAACCATTCCATTGTAGATTTTGCTTTATGTTTGGGATCATTGTCTTGTTGGAAGATAAATCTCCGTCCCAGTTATAGGTCTTTTGCAGACTCCAACAGGTTTTCTTCAAGAATGGTCCTGTATTGGGCTCCATCCAACTTCCCATCAATTTTAACCATCTTCCCTGTCTCTGCTGAAGAAAAGCAGGCCCAAACCATGATGCTGCCACCACCATGTTTGACAGTGGGAATGGTATGTTCAGGGTGATGAGTTGTGTTGCCTTTACGCCAAACATATCGTTTGGCTTTGTTGCCAAAAAGTTCGATTTTGATTTCATCTGACCAGAGCACCTTCTTCCACATGTTTGGTGTGTCTCCCAGGTGGCTTGTTGCAAACTTTAAACAACACTTTTTATAGATATCTTTGAGAAATGGCTTTCTTCTTGCCACTCTTCCATAAAGGCCAGATTTGTGCAGTGTACGACTGATTGGTGTCCTATGGACAGACTGCCCCACCTCAGCTGTAGATCTCTGCAGTTCATCCAGAGTGATCATGGGCCTCTTGGCTGCATCTCTGATCAGTCTTCTCCTTTTTTGAGATGAAAGTTTAGAGGGACGGCCGGGTCTTGGTAGATTTTCAGTGGTATGATAATTCTCCCATTTCAATGTGATCGTTTGCACAGTGCTCCTTGGGATGTTTAAAGTTTTGGAAATCATTTTGTATCCAAATCCGGCTTTAAACTTCTCCACAACAGTATCACGGACCTGCCTGTTGTGTTCCTTGGTCTTCATGATGCTCTCTGTGCTTCAAACAGAACCCTGAGACTATCACAGAGCAGGTGCATTTATACGAAGACTTGATTACACACAGGTGGATTATATTTATCATCATTATGCATTTAGGACAACATTGGATCATTCAGAGATCCACAATGAACTTCTGGAGTGAGTTTGCTGCACTGAAAGTAAAGGGGCCGAATAATATTGCACACCCCACTTTTCAGTTTTTTAATTTCCACAAAAATTTAAAATAACCAATACATTTCATTCAACTTCACAATTGTGTTCCACTTGTTGTTGATTCTTCACCAAAAATTTACATTTGGTATCTTTATGTTTGAAGCATGATATGTGCGAAAAGATTGAAAAGTTCAAGGGGGCCGAATACTTTCGCAAGGCACGGTATATACTCACACAGAAAGAAACTGGATTGATATACAGACAGGTAGGTAGATACAAAAAAATATATATATGTGTGTGAAATATATAATCAGTGATTTGCCTGTGTTGCTCACTGTACATTTATTTAATTAATAAATGATTATTTTTCTGAAAAAAAATGGTGTGGGCTTCTGCGTAATTTTCCAAACCAGCAGAGGTAAAGCAGGCAGCTGGGGGCAGATGTTTATAGCCTGAGAAGGTGGTGTAACCCATGGAGCTTCTCAGGCTATTTATATCAGCTAACAGCTGTATACTTAGCCTTTAATGGTTATTAAAATGGGGACCCCTGAAAAAAATGACGTAGGGTCCCCCAATAAATAATAACTATCACAGGCTAAGCAGATACCCGCAGGCTGATAGTATTAGTTTAGGAAGAGTAAATGGATATTGCCCCTCACAGACTAAAATCATCAGCTCTTAGTCAATCTGGAAAAGGCACATCTGTAAGATGCACCAATTCTGGCATTTAGCTTTGCTCCGCCCACTTGCACTGGTGTGGTGGCAAATGGGGTGCTCAGTAGCGTAGCTACCGGGGGGGCAGAGGAGGCCATCGCCATGAGCCCGGTGCTCAGAGGGGGCCCACCCGGAGCTACGCTACTGTAACTATCGCCGTGCGCAGATATCGCCTGCTGTGCCACTATCGGGCCTGGTGCCAGCAGTGGGCCCCCCGCCCGTCATCGGAAGGTCAGCTGTTTCGGCATTTAGTCGATACAGCTGACCGCATTAATGAGGGAAGGAGTGCTGCTCTACGCTCCTCCCATCATCCCCCTTTCATCGTCTGATGTCACCTATGCTGACACTGACAGCGGGCGCAATGACGTCACTATCCAGTGCCTGCTCTCAGGAGATGGGGGCTGCCTTATACTACAAGGTCTGCCTATGGGGGTGTTGCCTTATACTAAAGGGTCTGCCTATGGGAGGCTGCTTTATACTACAGGGTCTGCCTATGGGGTGCTGCCTTATACTACAGGGTCTGCCTATGGGTGCTGCCTTGTGCTATAGAGTCTGCCTATGGGTGCTGCCTTGTGCTATAGAGTCTGCCTATAAGTGCTGTCTTGTGCTATAGAGTCTGCCTATGGGGTTGCATTATACAATATAGAATAGGCCTATGGTGGAGTGCATTATACTATATTTTGGATGATCTTGTGCAATATACTATATGGAGGCTATCTAGGGGGCCATCATACAGTGTGTAGATTAGTGAGGGGGCCATCGTACAGTGTTGGAGCCATCAAACAGTTTGGGGGCTACTAAGGGGTCAGTATACTGTGTGGGTGGTACCCGGCATTACTATATTATAGAGGGTTGCTTTAGAATTTAGAAGGCACAGAGAACCACCCAGCAGGTGCAGTAATAGGGTCACATAGCGCAGCAGTGGTTCAGTATTGGGGTATCAGCAGGATAAGCAGTTTGTGCAGGTTGGTAATAGATGGTGATGGCTGGAATGTGAGAAGTGAAACGGGTCTTTGTTGTAATCTCTGCAGCCGAGTCCTGGCTGGAAGAAGTTGTCATGTCGGTCTGGGCCAGATGGAAAAGAAGGGGAAAGTGAACGATTCCATCAGAAAGAACGTCAGCTGGAAGTAATTATCTGTAACTGTGCAGTAATCTCTTATATGTTCTGTAGGACTGGTATCTACCACTGACCATATGGCGGCAATATCCCTGTTGGTCTTTATATAGTGATTATCTTCAGTAATAGCGCGGTCATCTGCTGAGGTCCTTCTCCACTATTAGGGGGCGTCACTGAGTTGTAATCAAGGTTACCTGGTTAGGGGCCCACTCAGAGGTTTAGCCCCCCTGAACCAAAACCCTAGCTATGCCTCTGGGGGGTGCTAGTTGGGGGGGTTGATGTCACCTTTGTATTGTCAGGTAACGTCAAGCACAGAGGTTAGTAATGGAGAGGTGTCTATAAGACACCCCCGTTACTAACCTCATATTCATAGTGTATAAAAAAAATACATACACACCCACCCAGAATAAAGTCCTTTAAATGAAATAATGACACAGACTCTTTTAATTAATCTTAATTAATACATACTCACATCATCGCCGATTCCAATGAAGCAATTGTCCCCTCTAAGAGAATTAAAATAATAAAAAACAATATTCCTCACCTGTCCGCTGAGAAGATAATAATCCATTTGTCCAGCGACGGGTCTAGCTTTGCTACATCTAGATGGCAGGCTGTATTGTTGCATGATCTGACTATGCAGCTTGCAATGCAGCAGACACTGAGCAGTGTGTGCTACCGCTGCTCAGTGTCTCGCGGTGAACTAGTATCACCTGAATAATGTCACCGTGAGCTTGAGAAAGTTCTCCTGCTCGCGGTGCCGTAAGACAGGTCCTGCGAGTTCACAGCCAATTAACTCACTTCACCTAACTCGCGTCACCACTCCATTAGAAATTTTCCCACCGCGATCCCGTTGACATGAGTTAGGTGAAGTGAGTTAATTGGCTGTGAACTCCCAGGACCTTTCAAACGGCACCACGAGCGTGAGAACTTTCACACACTCGCAGTGACATCAGTCAGATCATACGAATTCACTGCGAGACACTTAGCAGTGGTAGCACACGCTGATCAGTGTCTCTGCTGGATGGCAAGCTGTAGAGTCACATCAAGCAACAATGCAGCCTGCCATCTAGCTGTAGCAGAGCTAGTCCCATCGTGGGACAAATGGATTATAATCTTCTCAGCAGACAGGTGAGGAATATGGCTGTTTAATTTTTTAATTCTCTTACAAGCGACCATGGAGTCACTGGAATGGGCGATGCAGTAAGTATGGTTTAATTAACATTGGTTAAAGGAGTCTGTGTGATTATATCAATTAAATGACTTTATTCTGTGTGTGTGTGTTTTTATAAAATAGGACTATGGGTTTAGTAGTGGGGGTGTATTATAGACTAACTATTACTAACCTCTTTGCTTGATGTCACCTAACAATACAAAGGTGACATCAACCCCCTAACTATCACCCCAATTGCCACTGCAAGTGCACCTGGCTAAATGCCAGAATTGGCGCATGTTATAAATGTGCCTTTTCTAGGGTGCAATATCCATGGTCCCCTCCTAGGCTATTAATATCAGCCCATAGCTGTCCATCTAGCCTTTGCTGGTTATTAATTATAGGGGGACCCTACGCCACTTTTTTGGGGAGGTCACCATTATAATAACCAGTTAAGGCTAAGTATACAGATGTGAGCTGATATTAAAAGCCTGGGAACCTCCATGGGTATTACCACCTTCCCAGACTATAAACATCTGCCCCCAGCTGCCCACTTTCCCTCTGCTGGTTTGGAAAATTATGCAGCAGCCCATGCCGTTTTTTTTACAGAAAATAAAATAATGTATTTAGTAACAAAATACATGTTCAGTAAGCTACACCAACCATTTATGTGACGGACATCTTTATATATATCTATTCTATGTGTATATATATCTATTCTATTCTGTTGGGTCTGCTGTGATTTTACTGTACACGGCAGATGAATTGCTGGCTTTTCAAAGGACATCAGCGTGTAAAAATCGGATGACACTCGCATGGTATGGTGTGTGATACACACAATCATAGAATAACATTGGTCCGAATGCAATCTGATTTTTAATAGCACGTGGAAATGAGCCCTTACAGCGCCATTACAGCCATGTCTGTACTTAACATTACAAAATTGTGCTGACAGGTTCTCTTTAACTAGATGGCAGTGTAGATATTTTATGAGGATTTTATATGAAACATAAATGATAACATGAAATACTTTTAAAAATCATATTCATATTAAATTGAAAAAAAATCCTACAGTTATCATAGCTGCAGCCTTATCAGCGGGGTCCTTATGTTCATCCATCGGTGATGCATCTTTCTTGCAAGAGCCACATCTCCAAGTTCCACTGAGGAGACGGTAGAGAAAAAGAAGCAAAGATAAGCCATTACCAGTGTAACCCAAGAGGGCTTATTTTTAGTTTTAATGGGGTTGGGGTTTATTAATTAACCTCTTCATGACTAGACAATTTTTAGCTTTATACTTCAGGCATCAATTCACTTTTGCTGTTTCTTCAGCTTTCTGGGTAATTTTTTAGTGCCTTTAGCTCCTTAGTCGAAGTGCTGGGGAACTCCCCCGGAAGAAGGCACTTCACCGACACGCGCGTGGGGGCAGTGGCACCGCAACCTCCAGGTAACATCAGGCACCTATTACATATCTTATCTTTCTTAACAATGCATACAGTTTTGTTTTGACTTTATCACCATCTATTTATACCTGTTTCCGTTTTGCATATAAACTTTTGCTTTACTCTATATGGGAACACTTGGTTGCACATGCACATGCACATGCATTTTTGAGCATTTCACAATCTGCTAACTTTGCCTGCTTGTTGCCTGTTTCTGTTGCGGTTCCACACTCTGGCTTATTACTGTCATTATCTTACCTCAGTGCTCCCCAACTCCGATCCTCAAGAGCCACTAACAGGTCATGTATTCAGGATTTCCTTAGTATTGCACAGGTGATGGAATTCTTGCCTTTCCAGGTGATGCAATTATCACCTGGGCAATAATAAGGAAATCCTGAAAACATGACCTTTTAGTGGCTCTTGAGGACCGAAGTTGGGGAGCAATGTCTTACCTCCTCAGCCATATGTGTTTTATATGTTGTTTTTGAATAATGATTTAACTTCTAGAATTTGGTTCTTATGTTTGTTCTTTATACGATTTCCATATATATCCGGTCTGTCTATAATATTAGATTCACAGAACATTAGAATGCAGGGGAAAATGTAAAAAAATTATTAAAAAAATGCACAATATGTTGATAAGTAACGCACCTGGGGATATAAGTGAGGGGAGGCACAAGGCACGATAAGTGAAAAGACCTGGGACATCCATCACAGCACAATAACTGCCCACCATCTCGACACACGGAACACTCATCATCATTGCTCTGGAAAAGACAGGAAATAGGGGTCAGTTATGTAAGACCCCATACACATTACATGAAAGTAGTCTGAACCCGCTGATTTGGGCAGGTTAGGACAACCATATGATGAGTATGGGGCCTCCTGACTTTCTCCGGTTTTGGGTGTGAGAAGGATTGTGCTTAGTCATCTTTCCACTGAAAATTCATGATCACTCAGTTGAGTGCTCATGTGTATGGGGGAGTCATTCAGCAGACAGCCATCTTAGGTGTATGGCCTGCTTAACCCATTCTTGACATATGATGTAATATTACATCACGTTAAGTCCTCATATTTGATGCAGGCTGATGCGTGGAGCCTGCATCATTCCCAGCAGATGATGGCTGTGTCACACAGCCATCATCTGTCTCTAACAGCAGCAAGGGCAGCTTAGCTACATCAGCTGCTGTTAACCCCTTAAATGCCACAGTCACGCTCTGAGAGCTATATTTAAAGTATGCAAAATAGAGGAGAGGAGCGCTGTTCCAGGTGCCTACCAGTCTAGCATGGCTCCAATGGGATCCCATGGTAATCAGAGGTCTGATGAAGTCCTCTGTACTTGCCATTATGGTGCTTCTATGAGGATCAGTAAGTGACTGGTGTTCATGGTAGACTGTGATTTTAACTATAGACTGCAATACTTGAGTATTGCAAGATATAGAATAAGTAATAATATGATGGTAAGTTTATGTCCCCTATGGAGACTAGAAAATACAGTAAAAAAAACAGAAATGTTTTTAACAATAAAAAGGTATAAACACTTGAATCACTCCTTCTCCTCCATTAAAAAAAAGCAATAACAAAAAATAAAAAAATAAATATAAATAAACAAACATCTGGTATCACCATGTCTGTAAAAGTTCAATCTATCCAAATATAAAAGTAATTAACCCGATAGTTAAAAACCATAAGGAGAAAAAAGAAAATTGAAAAAACAGAATTGTAGTTTTTACGGTTGCCATTACACCGCAAAAAATACAATAAGAAGCGAACATCATATTTACACCATAATGTTTAAATAAAAAAAAATAATTAGTTCCCCACATAAAATAAGAAGCCGTCACACAACTTACTCAATGCAAAAATGAAAATGCTAGGGGGGGTTCTTGGAAAATGGCGCCATATGAAAAAAAAATTTAAATATTTTTTTTACAATTTCAACAATAAAAACTGTACAAGTTTTATATTTCCAAAATGGTACTGGACTGGAGAATCATAATGCCAATTCATTTTAACAGCACAATGAATTCCAGAAATACGAAACCCTAAGTACAACTGCGGAATTGCAGGGGATTTTTTTTTTGCAATTTTACTTATAATTTGTTTCCCAATTACCAGTATATCAAATGATAAAATAAATGGGGTCATTGAAAATTACAACTAGTCATGCAAAAAATAAACTTTCCTACGTCAATGTCGACGGAAAAATAAAAATGGTTTAGCTCTTGGAAGAAGGGGAGTAAAAATTAAAGAACAAAAACAAAAATTGGACTCTGAAGGTAAAAGTTAAAGATACGGTAAATGCAATGTTGTTACACAGACCTGATGATGTGACATGTCTGAAGCAGGGAGGATAGGAGGAACAATGCCAGTCTGAAAAATTGTGAAAAAGAATGCTGGTTTATTTATCATTGTTTTTCTATAAGACATGTGTACAGTGGCATGTAAAGGTTTGGGCACCCCTGGTCAAAATTGCTGTTAATGTTGTCATTTTTTACATTAAAACAAAAACAGACGAAAATGGACCGATGCAGAACTTTTGAACCGTCGAAGATTTGTATGGTCAGATGCTTTTTACCAAGGATTCAGACCTTAATTAGCTAGTTAGGGTTTTGGCTTGTTCACCGTCATCATTAGGAAAGCCCAGACTTATAAGTCCCCAGCCTCCTCTAACCTCATGCCAAAAAACAGCAGCCATTGGTTCTTCTAAGCAGCTGCCTAGCACTATGAAAATGAAAATGGTGGAGGCCCACAAAGTAGGAGAAGGCTATAAGGAGATTGCAAAGCCTTGTCAGGTTGCCCTTTCCTTAGTTTGAAATGTAATTAAGAAATGGCAGTTAATAGGAACAGTGGAGGCACAGATAAGGTCTGGAAGACCAACCAAAATTTCAGTGAGCGCTTCTTGTAGGATTGCTACAGAGGCAAATCAGAACCTCCACGTGACTTCAAAAGACCTTCAGAAAGATTTAGCAGCTCTGGAGTTGTGGTACATTGTTCTACTGTTCAGAGACACCTGCACAAATAAGGCTTTCATGGAAGAGTCATCAGAAGAAAACCACTCCTGTGTCCAAAACAAAAAACTCAGCTCCAGAAATATGCAAAAGAACATCAAAACAAACCTGATGCATTTTGGAAACAAGTTCTTTGGACTGATGAAGTTAAAATAGAACACTTTGGCCACAATGATTAAGGGTATGTGTGGAGAAAAAAATGCATTGAATTTCGGGAAAAGAACATCAGTGCATGCAAGATGACCCAGGATTCTCAAAGAACTGGAAGAATTTTCCAAGGAAGAATGGATGAAAATCCCTCAAACAAGAATTGAAAAACTCTTGGCTGACTACAAGAAACGTTTACAAGCTGTGATACTTGCAAAAGGGGGTGCTACTAATTACAAACCATATATATATATATATTTCTTTTATTTGTTTTTCCTAAAATACAAGGCAAATGGTGTCATCTTTAACTTTAGCCCTTTAAGAGATCATTTAATCTTCAACTTGGTTAACTGTTCATAATAACTGTATTTTAAGAATTTGCAATATTAAATAATACTTATGTTTCAGAAATTTCATGGCTGCTCGTGGAACACATACATTTACAAAACTAGTAAATCAAATGAGAATCATGAGGTCAAAGGAACTGGCCAAGGAGCTCAGAGACAGGCAAGGCACAGATCTGGCCAAGATTACAAAAGAATTTCTGCAGTACTCAAGGTTTCTAAGAGCACACTCGCCTCCATTAATCCTTAAATGGAAGAAGTTTGGGACCACCAGAAGTCTTCCTAGACCTAGCCGTCCATCCAAACTGAGCAATCATAGGAGAACAGCCTTGGTGAGAGAGGTAAAGAACCCCAAAATCACTGTGGCTGAGCTCCAGAGATGCAGTGAGAGATGGGAGAAAGATCCACAAAGTCAACTATCACTGCAGCCCTCCACCAGTCAGGCCTTTATGGCCCACATAGAGTTTGCTAAAAAAACACATGAAGGAATCCCAGACTATGAGATATAAGATTCTTTGGTCTGATGAAACGAAGATAGACCTTTTTGGTGATAATTCAAAGCTGTATGTGTGCAGAAAACCAGCCACTGCTCATCACCTGCCCACTACAATTCCAACAGTGAAACATGGTGGTGGCAGCATCGTGCTATGGGGGTGTTTTTCAGCTGCAGGGACAGGACGACTGGTTGTCATTGAAGGAAACATGAATGCGGCCAAATACAGAGATATCCTGGATGAAAACCTCTCCCAGAGTGCTCTGAACCTCAGACTTGGCCAAAGGTTCACCTTCCAACAAGACAATGACCCTAACCACACAGCTAAAATAACAAAGGAGTGGCTTTAGAACAACTCGGTGACCATTCTTGACTGGCCCAGTCAGAGCCCTGACCTAAGCCCAATTGAGCATCTCTGGAGAGACCTGAAAATGGCTGTCCACCAACGTTCACCATCCAACCTGACGGAACTGGAGAGGATCTGCAAGGAAGAATTGCAGAGGATCCCCAAATCCAGGTGTGAAAAACTTGTTGCATCATTCCCAAGAAGAATTATGGCTGTACTAGCTCAAAAGGTGCCTCTACTCAATACTGAGCAAAGGGTCTGAATACTTATTACCATGTGATATTTCAGTTTTTCTTTTTTAATAAATTTGCAAAAATTTCTACATTTCTGTTTTTTTCAGTCAAGATGGGGTGCAGAGTGTACATTAATGAGAAAATAATTAACTTTTTTGAATTTACCAAAATGGCTGCAATGAAACAAAGAGTGAAAAATGCAAAGGGGTATGAATACGTTCCGTACCCACTGTAAATGGTTAGATATGCATAGGGTCCATGTACTTACAGGATTGGTCGATAGTTTTGCACGAAGAGTCAGTTTTAGAGGTTTATTTTGGCTACGCTCTGTGCTTTCCGGTTCAGTTTCCTTCTGTTTGGACTTATCTGTGAAATAATTTTTTATAGCAATGTGCTAAAAAACATGAAAAAAACAACACCCTGACGCATTTTACAGTATATGGCTTTACTACATTGTAGATCTATGTATTCTGAAATGATAAAGCCATATGCATTATTAAGTGCCTAAATATTCTTAACAAGGTTGTCCAGGATATTATTTTTATTAATGCAGGGAATGGTTTAAAATTAAAAAATTTAATCCTAACCCATTTAATCCTAGGCCACTCCCGGTCTACCACTCTTGTGCTTCCCTATGGTCTCTATTTACTTCAATCACTGGTCTCAGCGATGTTGTGCCGTACACCACTAAGCCCAGGGACTAGCTGCAGTATTTATGTAGACAGCATATGATAAGCTCCAGAGAAGTGATCAAAAAACATTGGCGAAAATCAGAGAGGTGTTGCTGGCGCAATGGGGGTGAAAAGATTAAAGGGGTTTTCATTTTCAGCAAAGTGAATCCTAAGTACTTGCAGTCATGTAAAATACAAACTCGGATGGTACTCACCCTTCACCGCTTCAGAACTGGCTCTCTTTTGGCTTTTGGCTGCAGCAGTGACATTACAACTACATGCACATCACTGCTGCAGCCAATCACTAAGCACATCGACTCATGTGGTCTACATCGGCTCAGCCGCTGAGATCAGTGAACGGCTGCAGCGATGACTTGATATTGCCAAAAGACAGAGACTGGAGCAGTGGTGCAAAGCCTAATATGGATTTCCTCACATTTGACAGCTCTCATTTCCACAAAACCGGTGATCATGGAGATGCATGTGACCAGACCTGATCACTGTGAAATCTGCGAGGAATGGTGCACTTAGGGTACGTGCCCATGATCAGGAACTGGTGCAGGTTTGACGCTGCATAGTTATGTAGCTGTGACAGCATAGTGGATGGGATTTCCACAGACGCTTGCGGACCACCCGTGGAGACTGACATGCGGCGCGTCTTTCCAGACTGCAGCGTATTAACTTCTCTTGCGGAGACGTGAGTCTTCACAAGAGAAAATACATAAACAGAATGTATTGAAGAATCGCAGAATCGGAATGGTTCAGTGAACACATGCGGATTTACCTGCGTTCAATAGAAGGCAGCACTTTGGACACAGCGGACATGCGCTGCTAGTTCTGGATCGTGGGCACCCGGCCCAACAAGTGAAGTAGGAGAACCTGCAATACCTGCCATATGTATTAGTAATTGCCATAAAATCATGTCCTGAACACATTTAGAAAATAAACATAAAGTGGCCAACCTGTTTAATGAAGGTAGTTTAGGACAAGAAAATGTATCTATAATTTTCTTATATATGAGTCAGAACTGATACAAAGTTCCAAATCCCGTGCTCTACTTTGCAAAGCACAGTTCTATCTGCAAACATCCGCCACTAGAGGGGGTTACATGGATAGGATTTTATGTAGCTTCCATCGAGTTATTATATCCTTTATATTGGTCCCATGCCTCTCTTATCTGTGTGTCTTGAGCCTCTTAGGAAGAAGTTTCCATGTAGCAGGAAACACTCCAATATGCACTCATGTAATGTATACTGATATGACAGGAGAAAAATAAAGTATTTACTTTGCTATCCTTGCTTCTGCAGAAGTGTTAGTTTTGGCAAAGTATAGCTCAGGTCACTGCTTAAAGAAGACATATCACCAGTTCAAAACTGGTTAGTTTGTGCTATTATTTTATTCCCGCTGCTCCACTGGGTATTCTGTTTTTTTGTTTGTTTGTTTGTTTGTTTTGGTCAGCAACACAGACCAAATATGATGGTGTAGAGGGCAGGACTTGCTGGATGGCACGTGGAACAGCGAGGACAAGGACAGCAGGGCATGCAAGACAAGAAGGCAGACAAGAGAAGTAGGGAACACCAGTAGTCAAGAGCCAGCAGCGTGGACATTCACATTCACTACAGATATACAGTCAGTCCAGAACTTGCAGCAATCAAATATATAGGATTTTTACAGGATGAAAAGGGTGAAATGGTCAAAAATGATCTTTTAAATTCCTATTTTGCATCGGTGTTCTCTAAGAAAGCAATTACAACATCAACTGATCTTTATGGTGCGATCGAAGGAATAAAAGAATGCACACTATCTATAAACAGAGAGATGGTGAGGGAACACTTAGCTAGTGCATGTAGTCCAGATGAATTACATCCTAGGGTACTGAAAGAGTTAGCAAAGGAAAATGCAGAACCACTAGCCAGAATTTTTGAAAAATCCTGGAAAACAGAAGTCCCAGAAGATAGGAGAAGGGGAGGAGAGGAAAAGGAGGAGAGGAGAAGAAATGTTGTCCAAAACCATTGAAATACAACGAAATGTGGTAGAAAAGACTGCCTACCTGTGTGAGTGTTCCTATCTGTTGTCCATGGTTTGTTTGTGCTGAAGGCTTCCATTTTTCCCTCATCATCACCTCCAGCAGTCGATAATTTTTGTGAAGCTTCCAAAAAAAATTAAACAAAACCAAATTATGATAATCTATGAGGACTAGAGATGAGCGAGCCCGAATGATAAGGTTAAACTTCGGAGTTCGTGCCGGACATGTGTAAAAACATAGCACCCGATTCATCATTTGCATTTTGGTTTTTTTAAGTAACTTTTCGTTTTCGACTTGTGGTGTTACTTGAATTTTTTTGAGCCAAATCCAACAAAATGGCACATGCGATTCATACATTTTGCGCAAAGCCCCAAATTATGTTTTTTTCACCTTAAACTGTTTTTATGATTTTTTTTTAGCATAAAAAGTTGCATGTTCTGCTAAAATCTCCAGATACTTCCTTACACATGATCTCCTTCTTTGTTCTCCTCTTGTTCGCTGCTCACGTCATCATCTCCAAGATTTCTCCCATGAATTCTTTCATACTCTTGAACTCACTATCAAAATATATGAGACTGCCCCCCATCACCAAAATCCTAAACCCCACTTTTTTCAGAAAAGCCTATAATCTGTGTAACAAGGTGGCACGGGGTGATAGTCGTGGGCGAGTCTACAAAGTCCTAGTCAGTGAGCACCCCGGGCTCCTTGCACATGAAACGACAGTCCCAGTCTTGTGGTACAGTTATCTTCAGCTCACAGTCACTCAGAATGCAGGGGACGATATCTCAGGAAAACACCACAATCCAAAGTTCTGTTCCAACAGAAAAACTTTACTGAACACGGTGCAAACAAGACAATGCTTCCTGCTCTTTCCTGCGGTTTCAATAAACTGTATGACAGCAGCTCCTGTCCTGGTCCCAAACCCCGTATTTCTCCTGGGGTCGATCCCGCTGAGCCAGTATTTATCCACACTGCCCGTTAAGCTGGGGGAATCCTCTGTCCTCACTACGGTGCATGTCCTGTCCTGGGCAAAGTGCCCGGGCGTCTGTCTTAAGAGCAGTAAGTGTCTTCCATAAGTCCAGAGGCTTTGCACCATCTCTCTTTTAACTCCTCCCAACTGTTTAACCCTTAGCTCTCTATCCCTAAGCTAAACATGTACAAATGCATTTATATTACAGTGTAAAACATTAAGGCTACTTTCACACATCCGTTTTTTTGCCATCAGGAACAATCCGGCGAATTTTAAAAAAAACGGATCCAGCGAATGACGCAGCCAGATCAGTTTTTTCCCATAGACTTGTATTAGGGCTGATGGCCTTCCGTTTTGTCCGTTTTTCTCCGGATCCGGCAAAAATTGTGGATCCGGCAGCTGGACAAAACAGACAGATGAACGTTTTTTGTGTCTGGCGAAAAAAACGGACAGCGCCTGATCAGGTGCTCTCTGGTTTTCCCTATAATGGAAGCCTATGGCGCCGTAATCCGTCAATGACGGATTCCAGCGACAGATTCTGTTTTTTCAACTGCACATGCCCAGAAATGGTATCTCTCTCTTTCTCTCTCTCCAAACTCTCTCCCCGGGTTTAAAAAAAACAAAAACGAATCTAGCTAAAAAAAACAGATACGTCGCATCAGTTTTTCACAATTTGCATCCGTTTTTTCAAAAATTCACCGGATCCTGCCTGACGGCAAAAAACTGATGTGTAAAAGTAGCCTAAGAGAAGATATACAACACATTACACATTGCAAGAACATTAGTAAACTGCACCTTTAGGATACAACATATGACAATGACATTACCATATAAAACACTAGTGAACCATTAGGGTGCCGCATATGACGCACGCGCTCGGTGAATAGGAGAGAGAAGGCAACTGAGGGTCTCCGCCACCTCCTTACATCTGCAATAACCCTTCTGCCAGTACACGAGCATATGAGCAGCTTTTACTCTCACCTACTAGAGCCCTCCCACTCTATGTACCAATCTGTTATTCATTACACTTAGAGGTATTCTGACTTTATCCATTCATGTATAGGATGGGAATATCTATCTCTTTGCAGCGGCCACAAGTGGTGACGACGGTGGAAATCGTTGAGTACAGTGGGAATGGAAAGTATTCAGACCCCCTTAAATTTTTCACTCTGTTTCATTGGAGCCATTTGGTAAATTCAAAAAAGTTCATTTTTTTCACGTTAATGTAATCCAGTCTTGACTAAAAAAAAACAGAAATGTAGAAATTTTTGCAAATTTAATAAAGAAGAAAAACAGAAATATCACATGGTCATAAGTATTCAGACCCTTTGCTCAGACACTCATATTTAAGTCACATGCTGTCCATTTCCTTGTGATCCTCCTTGAGATAGTTCTACTCCGTCATTGGAGTCCAGCTGTGCTTAATTAAACTGATAGGACTTGATTTGGAAAGGCACACACCTGTCTATATAAGACCTCACAGCTCACAGTGCATGTCAGACCAAATGAGAATCATGAGGTCAAAGAAACTGGCCAAGGAGTTCAAAGACAGAATTTTTCAAGGCACAGATCTGGCCAAGGTTACAAAATAATTTCTGCAGTACTCAAGGTTCTCAAGAGCACAGTGGCCTCCATAATCCTTAAATGGAAGAAGTTTGGGACCACCAGAAGTCTTCCTAGACCTGGCCGTCCAGCCAGACTGAGCAATCGTGGGAGAAGAGCCTTGATGAGAGAGGTAAAGAAGAACCCCAAGATCACTGTGGCTGAGCTCCAGAGATGCAGTAGGGAGATGGGAGAAAGTTCCACAAAGTCAACTATCACTGCAGCCCTCCACCAGTTGAGCCTTTATCACAGAGTGTCCCGACGGAAGCCTCTCCTCAGTACAAGACATATGAAAGCCTGCATACAGTTTGCTAAAAAAACACATGAAGGACTCCCAGACTATGAGAAATAAGATTCTCTGGTCTGATGAGGCGAAGATAGATCTTTTTGGTCATAATTCTAAGCGGTATGTGTGGAGAAAACCAAGCACTGCTCACCACCTGCCCAATACAATCCCAACAGTGAACCATGGTGGTGGCAGCATCATGCTATGGGGATGTTTTTCAGCTGCAGGGACAGGACGACTGGTTGTCATTGAAAGAAACATGAATGCGGCCAAGTGCAGAGAGATCCTGGATGAAAACCTCTTCCACAGTGCTCTGTATCTCAGACTTGGCCGAAGGTTCACCTTCCAACAAGACAATGACCCTAAGCACACAGCTAAAATAACAAAGAAGAGGCTTCAGAACAACTCTGTGACCATTCTTGACTGGCCTAGCCGGAGCCCTGACCTAAACCCAATTGAGCATCTCTGGAGAGGCCTGAAAATGGCTGTCCACCAACGTTCACCATCCAACCTGATTGAACTGGAGAGGATCTGGCAAGGAAGAATTGCAGAGGATCCCCAAATCCAGGTGTGAAAAACTTGTTGCATCATTCCCAAGAAGACTCATGGCTGTACTAACTCAAAACTGAGCAAAGGGTCTGCATACTTATGACCATGTGATATTTCAGCTTTTCTTTTTTAAAACATTTACAAAAATTACTACATTTCTGTTTTGTTTTTTTTTCAGTCAAGATGGGGTACAGAGTGTACACTCACCGGCCACTTTATTAGGTACAACATGCTAGTAACGGGTTGGACCCCCTTTTGCCTTCAGAACTGCCTCAATTCTTCGTGGCATAGATTCAACAAGGTGCTGGAAGCATTCCTCAGAGATTTTGGTCCATATTGACATGATGGCATCACACAGTTGCCGCAGATTTGTCGGCTGCACATCCCAAAGATGCTCCATACAAGGCAGGATGGATCCATGCTTTCATGTTGTTTACGCCAAATTCTGACCCTACCATCCGAATGTCGCAGCAGAAATCGAGACTCATCAGACCAAGCAACGTTTTTCCAATCTTCTACTGTCCAATTTCGATGAGCTTGTACAAATTGTAGCCTCCGTTTCCTGTTCTTAGCTGAAAGGAGTGGTACCCGGTGTGGTCTTCTGCTGCTGTAGCCCATCTGCCTCAAAGTTCGACGCACTGTGCATTTAGAGATGCTCTTAGGCCTACCTTGGTTGTAACGGGTGGCGATTTGAGTCACTGTTGCCTTTCTATCAGCTCGAACCAGTCTGCCCATTCTCCTCTGACCTCTGGCATCAACAAGGCATTTCCGCCCACAGAACTGCCGCTCACTGGATTTTTTTTCTTTTTCGGACCATTCTCTGTAAACCCTAGAGATGGTTGTGCGTGAAAATCCCAGTAGATCAGCAGTTTCTGAAATACTCAGACCAGCCCTTCTGGCACCAACAACCATGCCACGTTCAAAGGCACTCAAATCACCTTTCTTCCCCATACTGATGCTCGGTTTGAACTGCAGGAGATTGTCTTGACCATGTCTACATGCCTAAATGCACTGAGTTGCCGCCATGTGATTGGCTGATTAGAAATTAAGTGTTAACAAGAAGTTGGACAGGTGTACCTAATAAAGTGGCCGGTGAGTGTATATTAATGAGAACAAAATGAACTTTTTTTGAATTTACCAAATGCCTGCAATGAAACAAAGAGTGAAAAATGTAAAGGGTTATTGATACTTTCCGTACCCACTGTACATCTGGGATATGTCGTTTGTCAAATCTCCCTCTGCTACATTGTTTTCCTAATTCCAGTTAAGGGAAATTGCTTTTTGCAGTCATGCCCCGGCTTCTACTCTGGACCTCTATGCTTTTTTACATGATTTTATAGTCTGATGATATGTACTTAAATACTCTCAGATTTAATTTGTATAGAGCCCTGGTGCTATGGTAAAAGGATTGTCCACCACTAGGACAACCCATTCTCATTCCTCATGTTTGGCCCCGTTAAATTAAAAAAGCCTATACTCCCCTATGGTGCCAGCACCATTCCATCGGTTTCGGCACTCGGGTTTCTGGGGCTCACATGAAGTTGTTACATCACACGAGCCCTGCGCCCAATCAGCGCTTGCATCACTGTCCCTGCCTATGGACGTATTGAACATCATCAGGAAGTCAGGGTTATGGAGACTCTGAATTCCTCTTCATGTTTGATTTGTTCGAAGACAGAGATAGTAAAGCCGGTGCTGATTAGGGGCAGGGCTCATGTGATATTACAACCTCCTGTGAGCCCTAAGAACACAAGTTCTGATGATGCTGGAATGGCACCGGCACCCGGGGTGAGTATAAGTGTTTTTATTTTAGTGGGGCCAAACAAGAGGAATGAAAAGGGTATGTCCAAGTAATCGACAAGCACTTTAATGATAATGTAATATTTACAGTGACTTACAGTGATCTTGTAACTCCTGTGAGGAACCCAGTTTCTCCATTTTTTCTGTTTTACGAGGTGTCTTAGTCTTAGGTGGAGGACCTGTTGGGCACAAAATATTATCAAGTCAAACCTTGCACGACACACTACAGGATTGGTTAACACAAACAGCTTTTGGCCACTAGTAATTCCAATAATACAAATAGTAAAATGTGGAAGTTGGTCTGAGTTTTAGGTAGAAAAATTTTTTACAGAGGAAATTGGTTTCGAATCTTTCCTCATGAAGTAGGCCAGTAACGTTCAGGTTTTCTTATGTTACACATTAATGGCGCTGGACAGGTAATTATTGTGCCGCAAAACCAAAGATTTGTAATGTGGTTATGGTCACACTGGTTTCTACAGGTGCAATCAGGTGAAAGCACGTTTCAGTTATACAAGTAACAACTGCATTGAAAATCTAATCTAATATGTTATGTACATAAACACCAATCTGATCTGCGTGCAAGACCAATAATATGCATGGGAAGTTCAGGCAATGGTTGGATAAATGTTCAGGATAGCCCACTGTTCAGGGTATGTGCAAATTACGACTTTTTCTGAATACACCAAAAAAATGCATCGCAAAGGCACCCCATAAAATGAACGGAATGCACAAAAATGTCAGGACTTCATTTCAAATGTAAAGTTCTATTAAAAATTTTAAGATACAGAAGGGAAAATCAGCAACTCCACAAATATAGTCAAGGCCATTGACACTAGAGGCCCAACGAGAACAAACTTCAAAGAATTAACAACGTATAGGATATCAATACACGGTCCAGAAATTGGTATATAATGAAGAGTTGAACATAATCCAGACTGTGGGGGAGTAATATTCAATGGAAGAAAGTATTTGAGACCGAAAGTAGCAGAAGAAAGGTACTTAAAATGGTTCGGGGGGGGGGGGGGGCAGAGGGGATCAAAGATCGCACAAAAAGCCAGAGGGCAGTCAAGAAAGGCGAGGTAAAGACAGCTTAGAAAGGAAATTAAATATATTATCTGAGGATGAACTTATAGAGGAGGAGGCTAGGAAGGTGTCTCAATGAAACCATTTGTGAGCAATTTTGTCAATGTCCTTCTGTGAGTGGGTCACCAACATTTCCATCCTCTGGATAGTAGCAATTTACACAAACCATTCCTATAAGGATGGAGTGTCTGAAGATTTCCAGTGATGGGGGATGATTGTTTTGGATGTCTAGATCAGATGTCTTAAAAGAGATTTTTTAAAAGATGGGTCCAGACAATGGAACTGCGGTGAGTTCCAAAATTTCTTAAACCTCTTCATGACTGGAGGTATTTTCGCTTTGGCTTTTTCATTTTTCGCTCCCCTCCTTCCCAGAGCCATAACTTTTTTATTTTTCTGTCAATATGGCCATGTGAGGGCTTGTTTTTTGTGGGACAAGCTGTACTCTTGAACGAAACCATTCGTTTTAACATATCATGTACTGGAAAACAGGAAAAAAAATTCCAAGTACGGTGAAATTGCAAAAAAAAATAAAATCCACAGTTGTATTTTGTTCTGCTGTTTTACTATGTTCACTAAATGCTAAAACTGACCTGCCATTATGAGTCTCCAGGTCATTACGAGTTCACAGACACTAAACATGTCTAGGTTCTTTTTTATCTAAGTGGTGAAAAAAAATCCAAAATTTTTAACCCCTTAAGCCCCGAGGGTGGTTTGCACGTTAATGACCGGGCCAATTTTTACAATTCTGACCACTGTCCCTTTATGAGGTTATAACTCTGGAACGCTTCAACGGATCTTGGCGATTCTGACACTGTTTTCTCGTGACATATTGTACTTCATGTTAGTGGTAAAATTTCTTCGATATAACTTGCGTTTATTTGTGAAAAAAACGAATATTTGGCGAAAATTTTGAAAATTTCGCAATTTTCCAACTTTGAATTTTTATGCCCTTAAATCACAGACATATGTCACACAAAATACTTAATAAATAACATTTCCCACATGTCTACTTTACATCAGCACAATTTTGGAACCAAAATTTTTTTTTGTGACGGAGTTATAAGGGTTAAAAGTTGACCAGCAATTTCTCATTTTTACAACACCATTTTTTTTTAGGGACCACATCTCATTTGAAGTCATTTTGACGGGTCTATATGATAGAAAATACCCAAGTGTGACACCATTCTAAAAACTGCACCCCTCAAGGTACTCAAAACCACTTTCAAGAAGTTTATTAACCCTTCAGGTGTTTCACAGGAATTTTTGGAATGTTTAAGTAAAAATGAACATTTAACTTTTTTTCACACAAAATGTATTTCAGCTCCAATTTGTTTTATTTTACCAAGGGTAACAGGAGAAAATAGACCCCAAAAGTTGTTGTACAATTTGTCCTGAGTACGCTGATACCCCATATGTGGGGGTAAACCACAGTTTGGGCGCATGGCAGAGCTTGGAAGCAAAGGAGCGCCATTTGACTTTTCAATGCAAAATTGACTGGAATTGAGATGGGACGCCATGTTGCATTTGGAGAGCCCCTGATGTGCCTAAACATTGAAACCCCCCACAAGTGACACCATTTTGGAAAGTAGACCCCCTAAGGAACTTATCTAGATGTGTGGTGAGCACTTTGACCCAACAAGTGCTTTACAGAAGTTTATAATGCAGAGCCGTAAAAATAAAAAATCATATTTTTTCACAAAAATTATCTTTTCACCCCCAATTTTTTATTTTCCCAAGGGTGAGAGAAGAAATTGGACCCCAAAAATTGTTGTGCAATTTGTCCTGAGTACGCTGATACCCCATATGTGGGTGTAAACCATTGTTTGGGCGCAGGGCAGAGCTCGGAAGGGAAGGAGCGCCATTTGACTTTTCAATGCAAAATTGACTGGAATTGAGATGGGACGCCATGTTGCATTTAGAGAGCCCTTGATGTGCCTAAACATTGAAACCCCTAACAAGTGACACCATTTTGGAAAGTAGACCCCCTAAGGAACTTATCTAGATGTGTGGTGAGCACTTTGACCCAACAAGTGCTTTACAGAAGTTTATAATGCAGAGCCGTAAAAATAAAAAATCATATTTTTTCACAAAAATGATCTTTTCACCCCCAATTTTTTATTTTCCCAAGGGTAAGAGAAGAAATTGGACCCCAAAAATTGTTGTGCAATTTGTCCTGAGTACACTGATACCCCATATGTGGGTGTAAACCATTGTTTGGGCGCAGGGCAGAGCTCAGAAGGGAAGGAGCGCCATTTGACTTTTCAATGCAAAATTGACTGGAATTGAGATGGGACGCCATGTTGCGTTTGGAGAGCCCCTAATGTGCCTAAACATTGAAACCCCCCACGAGTGACACCATTTTGGAAAGTAGACCCCTTAAGGAACTTATCTAGATGTGTGTTGAGCACTTTGACCCAACAAGTGCTTCACAGAAGTTTATAATGCAGAGCCGTAAAAATAAAAAATCATATTTTTTCACAAAAATGATCTTTTCACCCCCATTTTTTTATTTCCCCAAGGGTAAGAGAAGAAATTAGACCACAAAAGTTGTTGTGCAATTTGTCCTGAGTACGACGATACCCCATATGTGGGTGTAAACCATTGTTTGGGCGCATAGCAGAGCTCAGAAGGGAAGAAGCGCTATTTTACTTTTCAATGCAAAATTGACTGGAATTAAGATGGGATGCCATGTTGCGTTTGGAGAGCCCCTGATGTGCCTAAACATTAAACCCCCCCACAAGTGACACCATTTTGGAAAGTAGACCCCCTAAGGAACTTATCTAGATGTGTTTTGAGAGCTTTGAACCCCCAAGTGTTTCACTACAGTTTATAACGCAGAGCCGTGAAAATAAAAATTATTTTTTTTTTTCACAAAAATGATTTTTTAGCCCCCAGTTTTGTATTTTCACAAGGGTATCAGGATAAATTGGACCCCAAAAGTTGTTGTCCAATTTGTCTGGAGTACGCTGATACCCCATTTGTGGGGAGGGACCACTGTTTGGGCGCATGACAGAGCTCGGAAGGGAAGGAGCGCCATTTGGAATGCAGACTTAAATGGATTGGTCTGCAGGCGTCACGTTGCATTTGCAGAGCCCCTGATGTACCCAAATAGTACAAACCCCCCACAAGTGACCCCATATTGGAAACTAGACCTCCCAAGGAACTTATCTAGATGTGTTGTGAGAACTTTGAACCCCCAAGTGTTTCACTACAGTTTACAACGCAGAGCCGTGAAAATAAAACATATTTTTTTTCCCACAAAAATGATTTTTAGCCCCCCAAATTTTTATTTTCCCAAGGATAACAAGAGAACTTGGACCCCAGAAGTTGTTGTTCAATTTGTCCCTAGTACGCTGATACCCCATATGTTGGGGTAAACCCCTTTTTGGACGCACGGGAGAGCTCGGAAGGGAAGGAGCACTGTTTTACTTTTTCAACGCAGAATTGGCTGGAATTGAGATTGGACGCCATGTCGCGTTTGGAGAGCCCCTGATGTGCCTGAACAGTGGAAACTCCCCAATTCTACCTGAAACCCTACCCCTAACCGTTTACTGAACATTTTCTGACAGTCATAAGTGCCACGTATATAAGTGCCACGTATATAAGTGCCACGTATATAAGTGCCACGTATTTAAGTGCCACGTATTTAAGTGCCACGTATTTAAGTGCCACGATATTTCAGTGCCACAATATTTCAGTGCCACGTATTTCAGTGCCACGTATTTCAGTGCCACGTATTTCAGTGCCACGTATTTCAGGCACTGAAAAATACGTGGCACGTAAATACTTCAGTGCCACGATATTTCAGTGCCACGATATTTCAGTGCCACGTATTTCAGTGCCACGTATTTCAGGCACTGAAAAATACGTGGTACGTAAATACGTGGCACGTAAATACGTGGCACTTAAATACGTGGCACTTAAATACGTGGCACTTAAATACGTGGCACTTAAATACGTGGCCACTGAAATATCGTGGCACTTATATACGTATATACGTATATAAACGTATATTTCAGTGCCACGTATTTCAGTGCCACGTATTTCAGGTTAGGGGTAGGGTTAGGGATAGGGTTAGGGTTTTTTGTTTTTTTCTTGTTTTCTTGTGTTTTTCTATAAAAACGCATGCGTTTTACCGCGTTTACATGCATTTTTTCACACATGCGGTTTTTTTAAAAAACGCATGCAGATAAAAACGCAAGTGTGAAACCAGACTAAAAGACGCTTTTTATAGCAAAAAAGTTTTTGCGTCTCCACATTTTGAGACCTATAATTTTTCCACATTTTGGTCCACAGAGTCATGTGAGGTCTTGTTTTTTGCGGGACGAGTTGACGTTTTTATTGGTAACATTTTCGGACACGTGACCATTTTTTATCACTTTTTATTCCGATTTTTGTGAGGCAGAATAACCAAAAACCAGCTATTCATAAATTTCTTTTGGGAGAGGCGTTTATACCGTTCTGCGCTTGGTAAAATTGATAAAGCAGTTTTATTCGTCGGGTCAGTACGATTACAGCGATACCTAATTTATATCATTTTTTTATGTTTTGACGCTTTTATACGATAAAAACTATTTTATAGAAAAAATAATTATTTTGGCATCGCTTTATTCTGAGGACTATAACTTTTTTATTTTGCTGATGATGCTGTATGGTGGCTCGTTTTTTGCGGGACAAGATGACGTTTTCAGCGGTAACATGGTTATTTATATCCGTCTTTTTGATCGCGTGTTATTCCACTTTTTGTTCGGCGGTATGGTAATAAAGCGTTGTTTTTTGCCTCGTGTTTTTTTTTTTTTCTTACGGTGTTTACTGAAGGGGTTAACTAGTGGGCCAGTTTTATAGGTTGGGTCGTTACGGACGCGGCGATACTAAATATGTGTACTTTTATTGTTTTTGTTTGTTTTTTTTAGATAAAGAAATGTATTTATGGGAATAATATTTTTTTTTTTATTATTATTTATTTAGGAATTATTATTTTTTTTTTTTACACATGTGGAAATTTTTTTTTTTACTTTTTTTACTTTGTCCCAGGGGGGGACATCACAGATCGCAGATCTGATAGTGTGCACAGCACTCTATCAGATCTGCGATCATACTTTCATCGGAGCAGGCTGCAGCTTTCATCTGCAGCCTGCTCCGACCCGGAAGTACTCCCTGCAGGACCCGGATACAGCCCCTCGGCCATTTTGGATCCGGGGCCTGCAGGGAGAAGACGTTCGGTACGAGGTGAGTACATCACCTTGTACCGATCGTCTCAGGGAAGCCCGCAGGGAGCCCCCTCCCTGCGCGATGCTTCCCTGTACCGCCGGTACACCGCGATCATGTTTGATCGCGGTGTGCCGGGGGTTAATGTGCCGGGGGCGGTCCGTGACCGCTCCTGGCACATAGTGCCGGATGTCAGCTGCGATATGCAGCCGACACCCGGCCGCGATCGGCCGCGCTCCCCCCATGAGCGCGGCCGATCGCGTATGACATACTATACCGTCACCGGGAATTAAGGCCCACCCCACCTCGACGGTATAGTACGTCATATGGGATTAAGGGGTTAAAGATACCATTTTGGTGCAGATACGATCTTTTGATCGTCTGTTATTGCATTTTAATGCAATGTTGTGGTGACCAAAAAAAGTCATTCTAGCGTTTTGGCTAGTTTCACACTAGCGTTCGGCAAGGCTGCGGATTAAATCCTTCTTCCTCCGTTAAGCCCTGCCCACTGCCACGCCTTTTCCTTCAGCTCCGCCTACGTCTGCATGCGTCGTGCATACCCTATCTTTAACATTGGGTACGCAGGCCATGCGGATGTATGCGGATGCCTCCGCATGTGTCGTCTTGACGCTGCGCTGACCTGCATCGAATGCAACATGTTGCATTTTGTTGCGGTCAGCGCAGGGTCAGACATAGGTGGAGCTGAAGGAAGAGGTACGGCAGTGGGCGGGGCTTAACGGAGGAAGAAGGATTTCATTTGCAGCCATGCCAAACGCTAGTGTGAAACTAGCCTTAGGTTACTTTTCTCATTACACCATTTAGCAATCTGGTTAATTCTTGTTTTATATTGATAGATTGGGCGATTCTGAATGAGGCGATACCAAATATGTGTGTTTGATTTTTTTATTGTTTTATTTTGAATGGGGCAAAAGACGAGTGATTTGAACTTTTATATTTTTTTATTTTTTAAATATTTTTTATTTTTTTATTTTTTTTACTTTTGAAGCTGCCAAAACCTGATCGCCTCTGCTACATACAGGCGATGATCAGATCGCCTGTATGTAGCAGAATTGCTAACTTGCTATGAATGCTGACCACTGGGTGGTGCTCATAGCAATCTGACATTGACAACCATAGAGGTCTGCTGGAGACCGCTGGTTGTCATGCCAACACATCAGCCACCCGCAATCATGTGACACGCTAGCAGTGAGAACAGGCTTATGATCATGAGAGTATTCATCAGCCAGCGTCTATGCCATAAATAAAATTTTAAAATGTTGTGGGGCCCCCTGTTATGATCCGGTGACCTTGGAGCCGCATGAAACTTTCTCTGGAGTAGGTGGAAACTATACTGACCGCAGATCCTGAACTAACACCGCAACTAGAAGTAGCCGTGGGGTGTGCATAACAAACCCTAGACACCTCGACACAGCCGGAGGACTAAATACCCCTATAAATGGAAATAGGAATACTACCTTGCCTCAGAGCAGAACCCCAAAGGATAGGCAGCCCCCACGAATATTGACTGTGAGTAGGAGAAGAAAAGACACAAGCAGGCAGAAAACAAGATTTAGCAAAAGAGGCCACTCTAGCTAAATAGGAAAGGATAGGACAGAATACTAGGCGGTCAGTATTAAAACCCTTCAAAAAAAATCCACAGCAGATAATACAAAAAATTCCACAATCTAACTAAAGACGTGGAATGAATATCTGCAACCCCAGAGAATCCAACAAGACTGAGAAAATACTGACACAATCTAAGCTGGACAAGAAAACACAAAAGAATAGCACTGAATCATGAAGCACACAGCATGTGTGCAACAGAAAAAAACACAGACACTTATCTTTGCTGATTTGGCAGAAAGGCAGGAGGAACCAGGCAGAGGACAAACACCTCCCAACAACAATTGACAACCGGCAAGGACTAATGAATCCTGCACACCTAAATACCCCAGTCAGAACTGCAATCAGCAGAAACACCTGACCAGGACTGCAACTCACGGACAACTGCATTACCACCTACCACCACCGGAGGGAACTCAAAAGCAGAATTCACAACAGTACCCCCCCCTTGAGGAGGGGTCACCGAACCCTCACCAGCGCCCCCAGGCCGATCAGGACGAGCCAGATGAAAGGCACGGACCAAATCAGCAGCATGGACATCAGAAGCAAAAACCCATAATTATCCTCCTGGCCATAACCCTTCCATTTGACAAGGTACTGAAGCCTCCGCCTCGAAAAACGAGAATCCAAAATCTTCTCAACCACATACTACAACTCCCCACCAACCAACACAGGGGCCGGAGGATCAACAGAGGGAACAACGGGCACCACATATTTCCGCAATAAAGATCTATGGAAGACATTATGGATAGCAAAAAAGGCCGGAAGCGCCAATCGAAAAGACACCGGATTAATAATCCCAGAAATCCTATAAGGAGCCTGTCTAGGACTCAGCCGTTTGGCAGACTCGAGGTAAATCAGATTCTTATGATCAGTCAGGACCACAATACGGTGCTTAGCTCTCTCAAGCCAATGTCGCCACTCCTCAAACGCCCACTTCATAGCCAACAACTCCCGATTGCCGACATCATAATTGCGTTCAGCAGGCGAAAACTTGCGGGAGAAGAAGGCACACGGTTTCATCAAGGAACCCACAGAATCCCTCTGAGACAAAACGGCCCCTGCCCCAATCTCAGAGGCGTCAATCTCAACCTGAAACGGAAGGGAAACATCCGGTTGGCGCAACACCGGAGCAGAAGTAAATCGGCGTTTAAGCTCCTGAAAGGCAGAGACAGCCGCAGAGGACCAATTCGCCACATCAGCGCCTTTCTTCGTCAAATCGGTCAAGGGTTTAACCACACTGGAGAAATTAGCAATGAAACGGCGATAAAAATTTGCAAAACCCAAAAATTTCTGAAGGCTCTTCACGGATGTGAGTTGAATCCAATCATAAATGGCCTGAACCTTAACCGGATCCATCTCCATAGATGAGGGAGAAAAAATGAAGCCCAAAAAAGAAACCTTCTGCACCCCAAAGAGGCACTTAGACCCCTTCACAAACAAAGCATTGTCACGAAGGATCTGAAATACCATCCTGACCTGTTCCACATGAGACTCCCAATCATCGGAAAAAATCAAAATATCGTCCAAATATACAATCAAGAATTTATCAATATAAGTCCGGAAGATATCATGCATGAAGGATTGAAAAACAGATGGAGCGTTAGTGAGCCCGAATGGCATCACAAGGTATTCAAAATGGCCTTTGGGCGTATTAAACGCAGTTTTCCATTCATCACTCTGTTTAATACGAACAAGATTTTATGCCCCCCCCCCCCGAAGGTCAATCTTAGTAAACCAACTAGCCCCCTTAATCCTAGCAAACAAATCAGAAAGCAAAGGTAAAGGGTATTGAAACTTGACCGTGATCTTATTCAAGAGGCGATAATCAATACAAGGTCTCAAGGAGCCATCCTTCTTAGCAACAAAAAAAAATCCCGCTCCCAACGGTGAAGAAGATGGCCGAATATGCCCTTTCTCCAAAGACTCCTTAACATAACTCCTCATGGCGGTATGTTCAGGCACAGACAGGTTGAAAAGTCGGCCCTTAGGAAACTTACTGCCTGGAATCAAGTCAATCGCACAATCACAGTCCCTGTGCGGTGGAAGGGAACTGGACTTGGGCTCATCGAATACATCCTGAAAATCAGACAAAAACTCTGGAATTTCAGAAGAGGAAGAAGAGGAGATTGACATCAAAGGAACATCATTATGAACCCCCTGACAACCCCAACTAGTCACAGACATAGACTTCCAATCCAACACAGGATTATGTACCTGCAACCACGGAAAACCCAGCACGATAACATCATGCAAATTATGCAACACCAGAAATCGACAATCTTCCTGATGGGCTGGCGCCATGTGCATGGTCACCTGTGTCCAAAACTGAGGCTTATTTTTAGCCAAAGGTGTAGCATCAATCCCCCTTAAAGGAATAGGGTTCTGCAAAGGCTGCAAGGGAAAACCACAACGCCTGGCAAACTCAAAATCCATTAAGTTCAAGGCGGCGCCTGAATAATAACACAACCTATTCTGACGTCTGAGTCCTTGTTGTTCTGTCCTAGACAGAATCCTATCACACTGCATTGGCTCAGGAATTGGCTCTGAGGACGACGCCACAGCGCGCACAGTTCTATGCTCCCGCAAGCGCCGATCAATCTGAATGGCCAGAGACATAGAATCACTCAGACCGGAAGGCGTGGGAAACCCCACCATAACATCTTTAACGGATTCAGAAAGACCCTTTCTGAAAATTGCCGCCAAAGCATCATCATTCCATTTAGTCAACACAGACTATTTTCTAAATTTCTGACAATACAATTCTGCCGCCTCTTGACCCTGAGACAGGGCCAACAAGGTCTTCTCCGCTTGATCCACAGAATTCGGTTCATCATATAATAATCCTAAAGCCTGAAAAAAGGAGTCTACATTAAGCAAAGCAGGATTCCCAGATTCCAGGGAAAATGCCCAATCCTGTGGATCACCACGCAGCAGGGAGATGACGATTTTAACCTGCTGAATGGAATCACCGGAGGATCGAGGTCTCAAAGCAAAAAACAGTTTACAATTGTTTTTAAAACTCAAAAATTTGGACCTGTCACCAAAAAACAAATCAGGAGTAGGAATCTTCGGTTCTAAAACAGGAGTCTGAATAATATAATCAGAAATACCCTGTACCCTGGCAGCAAGCTGGTCTACACGAGAAGCTAATTCCTGAACATCCATGCTAGCACAAGACTCCTCAGCCACCCATAGATAAAGAGGGAAAAAAAGACAAAACAGACTGCAGAAAAAAAAATGGCTCAACACCTTTCTTCCCTTCTTCTGAGATGCATTTAGCTCTTTACGGGCCAGTTGTACTGTTATGATCCGGTGACCTTGGAGCCGCATGAAACTTTCTCTGGAGTAGGTGGAAACTATACTGACCGCAGATCCTGAACTAACACTGCAACTAGAAGTAGCCGTGGGGTGTGCCTAACAAACCCTAGACACCTCGACACAGCCGGAGGACTAAATACCCCTATAGATGGAAATAGGAATACTACCTTGCCTCAGAGCAGAACCCCAAAGGATAGGCAGCCCCCACGAATATTGACTGTGAGTAGGAGAAGAAAAGACACAAGCAGGCAGAAAACAAGATTTAGCAAAAGAGGCCACTCTAGCTAAATAGGAAAGGATAGGACAGAATACTAGGCGGTCAGTATTAAAACCCTTCAAAAAAAATCCACAGCAGATAATACAAAAAATTCTACAATCTAACTAAAGACGTGGAATGAATATCTGCAACCCCAGAGAATCCAACAAGACTGAGAAAATACTGACACAATCTAAGCTGGACAAGAAAACACAAAAGAATAGCACTGAATCATGAAGCACACAGCATGTGTGCAACAGAAAAAAAAACAGACACTTATCTTTGCTGATTTGGCAGAAAGGCAGGAGGAACCAGGCAGAGGACAAACACCTCCCAACAACAATTGACAACTGGCAAGGACTAATGAATCCTGCACACCTAAATACCCCAGTCAGAACTGCAATCAGCAGAAACACCTGACCAGGACTGCAACTCAGGGACAACTGCATTACCACCTACCACCACCAGAGGGAACCCAAAAGCAGAATTCACAACAGTCCCCTCTATTTTTGCTGACCAGCAAAGGCAAAACTGACAGCTGCGGGCTGCAGCCCTTAGCTTTCAGCATTACCTTGGCTAGTTATCAAAAATAGAGGGATACCCATGCCATTTTTTTAAATTCTTTAAATAAATAAGTTTTTGACAACCAGCCAAGATAAAGCAGACAGTTGGTGGCTGGTATTCTCAGACTGGAAAGGGGCCATGGATATTAGTCCCCCCAGCCTAAAAATAATAGCCTGCAGCCACCCCAGAAAAGGTGCATCTATTAGATGCGTAAATTCTGGCGCTTTGCCCAGCTCTTCCCACTTGCCTTGGTGCGATGGCAATTGGGGTAATATGTGTGGGGTTGATGTCAGCTTTGTAATGTTAACTGACATCAACCCCACAGTTTATTTATGGAGAGGCATCTATAAGACACCCCCATTACTAACCCCATAGTCAAATGAAAAATCTAGAACAGAAACAGACACAGAGAAAAGTCCTTCATTTGAAATAAAAACACATACTCCTTTATTTGAAAGACACACTTCCCAACCTATTTATTACTGTAAAATGAAAAATAATAAAATACCATATTCCTCACTTGTCCAACGATTATCCGTATGTCCCACAATGTGCTCCAACTCAGCTACATCTGGATTACATGGCTGAGCTCTGGCATGATGTAACCGCTCAGCCATGAATCCAGTTGACACTGAGCTGAGGTTGAGAACTTAGCTGCCCCAGCGAGCATTGATATCAATAAAGTGAGCGGAGTTCATAGTCGATGAACTCTGGTGACCTCATTGAACTTTCTCATGAGCGCTGATGTCAGTGAGGTCACCGGAGTTCATCAACTGCACTTTCCTAGGGGTAGGATCATACGGGTCCAGGTATGTCGCTATGACTCTGATACCCTGTGTCCTTGCTTATTTCAGTCATTCATAGAGACGTTTCTCCTTGATTCAGTACCCAAAGTAGGGCGCTAAGTTGCCCCAAGGTCCTCTTCTCGCTGCACAGTACATTTCCTGGAGTTCTAAGCTTTCATCTTGCAGGAGTCCCCCACTTGCCTGTGATATCCTGCCGCCTCTGTAACTAGTTCCTTTACATGTTGAGTCTGGTAGTTCCACTGGTAAACTACTTACTTCCTATAAACCTAAACCTTTCCCACAACCTCTCCTATAGGGCCACCTTTTCCCCCATCTGCCTAGGGGCCGACCTTGCAATTAACACTGAAGGAACCTGAAAAACAACCGCCATAGGGATAAAATACTTTTTTTATAATATGCACAAATATAACAACACATAATGACTTGCAGCACACACTTGCCACAATGTCTTTAAAGGGAACTTGTCACCCCCTCACGTCGTTTTTAAGTAAGAGCCACCTTCTGCAGCACTAAGGCTGCATTCTGTGAAGGTGGCTCTTATGTTTCTGTTCCCTAGTAACACTGAAATATTGACTTTTATAAATTGCGCCCCATACCTGTATTGAGGACCAGAGGTATGGTGTCTTCCCCTGTTTCAGCCGCCTCCCAGCTGTCCATCATCCCCCTCCTGCAGCTGTGCGCCGCCTCCTGTGTTGCGGAACAGAACCATAAGAGCCACCTTCATAGAATGCAGCCTTAGTGCAGCTGAAGGTGGCACTTTAACTTAAAAACGCCCTGGGGGGGTGACAAGTTCCCTTTAAGAGGGGGACAGGACTCCTTTTCCTCTCTCTTACATTAGCAGCTGCAGTTCTCCTGTATTGCAACACTATTACAACCCTGTCTGCCTGTGAGATGAAAGCTGAAGTTGAGAGTGCACCTGCAGATGTGTCAGGTATCATCACACACAGCTCTGCCGTGAGATCAGGAGGGCAGAAAGCGGCCATCACACATCACATTGGTAACTCCACTTTTATTTAAGATAATCTCTGGAGGCAGATGCTCATGCAGATTAGTGTCCGGCCCATAGTCCTGAACAGCTCCTTTACAATGTAAGAAAAACATGGATTTCTCTGGAATAAGACATCGGATCGCATATGTCAATGTGTCATTTTATTCATCGTCTTATGATCTTCATGTCCAAATAGGCAACTTAGGAGGGTTGACCATTCTGACAGATTCCTTTTAAAAGAGGTTGGCCAGCACTTTTTTATTGATGGCATATACTAAGGATAGGAAAAAGGGGTGGATCTGAAGTACCTGGCCATGGTCACTATAGAAATGACAGAGGTGCTGTGTTCTGGCAACATCCAAGATCTTTTATTAGCTCGTATTAGCTAATTAGCGAGGGTGCTGGGTGTCGCACTCCCACTCTTAAGATTAATGGCTTATCTTAAGGAAGGGCCTTCAATTAAAAAAAAGTCTTGGCCAAGCGCTTTAGTTACCCATCCCTATGGGCTATGGTGGTAAACACTACAGGTCTTCTCTATTACATGTAAAATACTTGTGACCAATCACTATGCAGATGTTTGAAGGCTGCACAGGTAGGTGGGTATCACTGGCCACTTGTGGCTCCTGGGCCTAAGGTTGTGCAACTCTGATTTATATCACATTAACCCAAATTTGTGTAATATTTATTTCACGTTACCAGTGCCAAAATATGGTACTGCTCCTGCAGAGTCCTTTTCTCTGCCAGCTTTTCGTTTCGTTTGCAGCTTCCGTTGGTCCGAGTGCTTGGTGGCAGAAGTAGAGCGTCGAGCTTTGTGCCGGGACAACCTTTCTGATGCTGAAGAAGAAGTAAGACACCATGGCTGAGATATTTTAAGACTCGATCATGAACCTCTCTGCTTCACTGGCAATTCATTCATAATAATAGTGTATAAAAAAAAAATAATAATAATAATAGTAAATATTTTTCTCCAGATTTAAACAGTTTGCGTTTTTTTTTTTTGTTTTTTTTTTTTGTTTTAGCAAGGAGCTTGTTGGGAAAGCCTTAATATATTAAAGACAAATCATTTTCCCATAGAACATCTTTTGTATATTGCTCACACCAGAGGTGGTCAACCTGACATAATGTAAAATGTAAATGTAAAACACACCTCTTGTCTATATCGAAGGGTGGCACATCACTTTCAGCCAATGTAAAAGGGGTAGGAACGCATATGACTATTGTACACAGCTGTATTTGTGGACTGAATATTTTAGATATTTCATTTAGTTAAGTACAGGTTTTTAGCTAAACCTGTGTAAGGATTGTACTCGCTCAGGTACGTAGGAGGAAACAGGAGGTACATTCTCTTCAACGTCCATGTGGGTTTATTTGCTTCATAAACTATCAAGTCAGCAACAAAAATGTAAACAGTCTTTACATCAGGCCGACACAGTATCAATGTCCATAGCAGAGGTCTGCTCTCTCAGGCTTGTGGGTACATAAGCTGTGCAATGTCCAGCACTCATGCTCTATCTGAAGCCATGGACACAGAAAGGCTTCTCACTCTCAAGACACAGACCACTTTGTAATGTCCAGCCTGGACACATGGAAGTCTGTCCACACTGGCACACTCCCAAACACTCACTCACATTTGCCAAATACACCTCCATTACATAATTGTAACCACACCCAGGTACCTATCACATTGCTAGTCAGGTGATCGTGACATGACAGCAGGTCCTTAAACACACAACCTTCTTAGGTGATCAGACACACCCCTTTGGGTGGATATGTAGCTGACTGGACCCACCCATCTCTCCAAGCCACCTGGAAACCTTCCCAATGTAAAACAAATCCCTCAGCAGTAGATCTGCTGAGCAAAACACGCCCAGGCTCCCATCACAGGGCCACCCACCTCTGCGATACATACCGCCCATTAATCACATGATTAGTCCCCATACCACATATTCCCCCCCCCCCTGCCTAAAGCCGTGGGGCTTAGTACTTTCTATTACCCGGCCAGAGACCCTTCTCGGTCGTCCATGACAGTCAAACCGTCTCTCTAAGTCAGGCCCTGCTACTGAACCCTTTCGTAGGCATTCGTCATCCATCTCCATCACGTCCTTGGATAAAGATGACCCCTTGTCAGACCACCCCAGCGGTCAGTACGGTGTCGCGATTCCCTTGTACCCATACCTCCTGTCTGGCCTGACTCTTTGTCATCACGTCCGCTACAGGGTCTCCGGCCTAGGTCACTCAGCCCTGAGCTAACTGAGGTATCCCTGCTTCTACCTCTTCCATCAGGCCACCTTCTGTTATCTTTCTGCTGGCCATTTCTCCCATGTTTTTTTTTGTCCGGAGAGCAGTCCTTCCATCTGTCCCTATGTCCTCTATTAGCTCCAGCTTGAGGTTTTCCAATCTTAAGCGAACCTCTTTGCCTCTCTATCCCGCGAGATGAGGTTGGCGGCAATCTGTTTGCCATTTCCTGCAATTCTATATTGATCTGCTCCCTCTCACGTCTTAGCTGCTCGACTTCTTTTAGGTATGCCACGCGATACCCCAGGAGCATCCAGATATTCTCAAGACTCTCCATAGATCGGACAACAAGGAATGGAACCGTCCCCTCTTGACCCACGACCTGGGCCTTGTCATCAGCCGGAATCCTCAGTCTCTTCACACCGGATCTATTTGCAATCTCCTGTATCACTCTCCCAAGCCTTCCGATGACTTTCCCCACCAAATTTCTGGGTACCAGAATGATATCTTCCACCAAGCTGAGCAGATTTTGAGCTTCTCTCGCTAGCTCCAGACGTCAAGCGGATTCCTCATTCTTCAGCATGATCATCTGTTTTGTGCGGAGGCATTGTAGATGCATATCCCTCAGGACAGCCACCCGCTTCACTGTGACTTCCCTAGTTGACAGTAAAACCAGTTGATGAATCTCAGGCGCCCAGTGCACCCTACACGCTTCGACCGCCTTTTTAAAGGCCTCATGCACCTCCTCACTGGCACACGCTTCTCGCATGTCTTCGGGTACCTCTAGTATGCACTTGAGACCGGAAGTCTCACCTTCTTGAACATACTGTTGGACCTCCTCATCCTTAGTATCAGCACAGTTTCCCAAAACCTCGACGTCCCTTGTATGGCTATCTGGGTGGCACTTCCCCTGCTGGATTTCTTCCTCCGTGGAGGCCCCTTGTTTGGTCAGCCTCTCCAGCTCACTCTCCTTCATTGCGATCTGATTGGGATAGTGCAACAGTTCGATTTCCCGGTCATACGTGAATTTCTGAAGCTGGGGATTAGTCTCCTTTATCTTGAGCTCTCGGAGAACTTTATCTTGCTCCTCTACCGGGCAGCGATGCTCATCCTCTCTCCGGAGAAGCTCCTGCTGATGCTTCTCTTGGGCCTCTCTGAGCACTTCCATATCTTTCAATATGGCCTTGTTGTGGTTTGACACCCTGATAGGTGACCTCTGAGCTTAGAGACTTCCTTCTCCAGCTCATCCACTCTGTGCTCAATCGCCTGTCTCAGGACCCTTTCTCGTTCAACTGTCTCTTTAAGCAGCTCTATGTCATGGTCCTGCTCTCTTTTGGCCAGCACATGTTGCACCATCAGTTCTTTAATTAGATTTTCAAATGGGCTCTCTTGTCCACCCATACTCTGCTTCTTCAGAGGTCCACCTGTTCCTGCATCCGCCTCTATGGTCTCTGCGGGGCTCTGTCTGTTCACTCTTAGGTACCTCTCGACTCTTGGTAACTTCAGAGATCTCCATCTCTTCAGCATCAGGTACTCTGGGGCCTTCATCATACTGAGCCACTTCACCCTTTCCGGGCATTGCAGATGTGGGTCTACTACAGGTCTGTTTCAATTCCAGCCCTACCTCTGTGCTGGGATTTGTCAGAGACAAAGTGACCTCCTTATCAAGGACAGTAACCTGATCTGTACCTGACCCTGACTCTTCCTCATCATCTCTCTTCACAGAGGGTGTAGCCTGTCCCGCCTTTCCGCGGCCCCTGATACGAGACGAAGATCTGTCATTTTTACTCGGCTTCCCCTTACTGTACTCTTTTTCCCTTGCGTTCAAGTCACAGCCTGAATAGGAGACACCCCCTCTCACCCTGGAACAGCAAGTCCCCACTTAAACAGGTGTCAGACCC